>NC_139626.1:7730176-7867676 GCF_964638095.1 Poromitra crassiceps | reverse complement strand
TTTAGTAATGGAAATTACAGGGCAAAACATCCCAGTAAGGACTTATAGTAGGCTAGCCTGCCTATGTCTGTTGGTATACTCAATAGTGAGTTTTCAGTGACCTTACATACTTTTTGTTGTGTCTGCTGTGGTAGGCTATCACTGAACCATTCATAGGGTATTAGGGTAGGGTAGACTAATATTCCTATGGGATACAGTTCATAGTTGTGATTTTTATAGTAGGCTACCGGTATTCTACAACGTTGTAGGATCGAGCTGTATTTCTTAAGGTATGTTTCGGCCAACTGACTTAAATTGCTAGTAGGCTATTGCCTGTCTAATATATGACCAGTGAGCAAGCAGCAGGCCTGCGTCGACTCCCTGTAAGAAAATAGCCTAATTACCCAGTAGGCTAGATGTAGGCTACTTCTACTGGCTAAACTAGAACGAGGGCTTTTCCAGCCAGCACTGGGCAGAAGTTGAATCTTTCTGTGGTGGTCACAGGATAATGCACTGACTGTGCTGCTATGATGCTGATGTTGCCAAAGAAGCGCCGATCACGCGTCTCCTTTAAGATGTAGCCATATATCCATCAGCTAAATTATGCGTAGCCGACAACAAATAAACACAAAACAGATGATTTCTAACATTGATGTATTCTCGTGTGAGTCGCTCGGCCCTTTTCGCAATGTAGCAACAACATGGCTGTGATGCTATTTGCCTCCTGCCTGCTGTCTGCCACATCCAGTGTTCTCTGTCTCCAGCACGCTTTGTACAGGACAGGTTTATTTCGCTTACAATGAACTTGGACAGACATTGCGTGGATTGAACAAATAAAGAGGGTAACTCACACGCTCCCTCTGATCGATCCATAGATGCCATCGCTCGGGAGGGAGAGGTGGGGGGGCACAGCACCCACAAAAGCGCTCTTCTTTCACGGTGTGTCCAATGCAATGCCCGGTATAGTGACCGCTGCTCCGTTCCTCCTCTCCTCTGTTCCTCCTAGCAGGGACCAGCACGCCTCCTGCAGCTGCTACTGTGTACGACTGAGCATCGCATCACACACACACGCACCGTGGAGGAGCTGCGCGCTGGTGTGGGGTGATGTCGCGGGAATAGGATCGAGAATCACACCACACGTGAACATCTATCTACACGCAGCAGAGAGATAGGCTATAATAGGCTACAACTATCCACACAACTGAAAGTATTATGTGTTAGGAATAGCCTACTATAAATACCATAAAACCCTGGAGATGATGTGCCATGGGCGCACTGGCGGGGGGTGACCAGCACCGCTGGCTGCTGGGTGCCCTAAGTGTAATTGCTACATGGTGCCCCCCTCCTCCCAAGAAAAACACACAAATGCAATATTCTTTTTTTAAATTGTGAAATGTTTATCGATGATACAAATAGAATGCCAGAACTATGAAATAACACTGCAGTATATCACACTATGGAACTAGGCTATATAGAACAGTAAAAAAGAAGAAGGCCAAAACCTTTTTAAAGTAGGCCTACTTTTTTTCAGTCCCTTTTCCTCAACAAAATAAATATTCTAATAGAGAAATGAAGTGCTGCAGTGTGATACAGCATAAGATGGCTCAGTTTGCAAAGTTAATTTCATGTCCAGTAACACACGATAACGTAAAGTGTAACCCAGGTTATTTTCTATTCTATATTCTATATAATTCTATTCTAAAATTACTGTCCCCTAAACGCCTCACACGCATATTTACCATGCTCCCTAAATGCCTCGTGCGGGCCATGACTGAGGGAAACATGAGTTTGTTCATATCATTCACTGTGTCACATGCAGTTTCATGTGGAGAGCAGACCATGTACACTTCATGTAAATGGTATGCTGTTTGTCACATAAGGTTCAATTTATGTTGCCAGTAGGTGGCGCTACCCAAGTGGGGCATTAATGCAGCAATAGACCCTTCTCACGGGGGCCATTTTGTGTCGAGAAGCCAGGGTAAACACAGGTGCAAGCAAAACACTAATGAGGGTTTCCAACTTCCATGATTGGGATTTGGAAACCCTCATTAGTGTTTTGCTTGCACCTGTGTTTACCCTGGCTTCTCGACACAAAATGGCCCCCGTGAGAAGGGTCTATACATTTAGTGGAGGTGACATGCATAGGCTAAGTGTCATGAATATCGGACATTCCACAAAGCCCCCCCCCCACCCCCCACCCCCCAAAAAAACCCCTTCGAATCCCGGCTTTCCAGCACCTTCCTATCCCTATCTCCCCCCCAAAAATAAAAATCAATAAAAACTCATTTTGGCCAGTTGAAATGATTGCTAAAAGTCTACATAAGGTTTCTGAGGACCGCTCTATAATACAATCTGAGTCTCTAATTCTGGCTATTACATTCACTGGCACTGGATTTAGTTGAGCTCAGAACATCCATTATACTTTACAAGGCACATAATAACCTTCTTCCCAACTGCATTCAGAAATTGTTTTCACCCCGAGTCAGCCGGTACGAACTAAGGGGAACCTGCATGTTCAAACAAATGAGAGTAAGAACAAACTTTAAAAGTAGATGCATCTCTGTCAAAGGTGTACAACTATGGAATAGTCTCTGCGATGAGTTAAAATTGTGCAATTCTATATGTAAATTCAAAAAAATGTTTAAACTAAGAGTACTTAACAAATACAAAACCCTAGTACAATCAAGTACTTAAAAGCTATCATTAGGGCTTCTAAGATCTATTGAAAACTTTCCTTCTCGCTGTCAACTGATTCTTGCAACTATCTTATTTTTTGTTTTTGATTTTTGATGTAATGAAATGTAAAAAAGGGTAGGCATTCATAAGCTGCGGCTTCAGCCTACACCTTTTCGGTCTCCTATATGTAAACGCACATTATTACTGTAATGCATTCATGTGAAATTGACAAACTGACCGAAATAAATTATTTACTTACTTACTTTACTTACTGGGATATTGTCTAGCTGATATCTGCAGAACACATGACAAACCAGTGGCTAAATACAGTATACAGTGGAAACAAGTTTCACATTTCATGTAAACATAACCTGAAGGTCATCCGCGTGCACTTGTACCCGTTTGCTTTACATTGCCACAGTTGGAAAAAATAGGTCACCAGCACAAGCATTTCAGACATGTGCACGTGACGTCAATAAGGACCTCTGAAAATACTTGACAGTTCAACTTCAAGTTTATTTATTTACATGTATATATAGCGCTTTATCATATCATCATTTATCATAATGCATGTCTGAAAGGACTGAACAGATAATTGAGCCTAAATAGATCTAACTGATCAACAATCAACAATAGAACAGAATGATATGACAAACAACAGGAAAAGCACAAGACACACAAAAGCAGATTTTAGCCATAGATAATTAGCGTCTAACATCTAATCTATTCCACATAGCCTAGATCAGGGGTTCCCAAACTTTTTCATCTTGGAACCCCAAAAAATATACATTTTGTGTCTCCCTGGGACCCAAACTCACAAAAAAAACGGTAATGAGTTGCCATGACGACCAGTTGGCGACCCACCCCCCCCACGGGTCCCCAACCCATATTGGGTCACGACCCATAGTTTGGGAAACACCGGCCTAGATGCTTGTCCTTATTCACATAGCAAATAAGCCAAATAAACAATAATAATGTCTGCTTGCTGCATGCTTTCAGATGTTATTTTACTTGTGTGAAATTATTGATCATAAAGCTCAACATCATTCATCATCTAAGTCAGAAGCAGAGGCTGTAGTTGATTAATGGCATGAATAACACCACATCAAAACAAGGGTTCTACTCATACATAATGTGTGAAAGATTTGTTCTGTTCATTTTAGGCCTCATAATTCTAAACTTCGATCTCTCTCTTCACTTTTAGACATTATTCACTGCCATTATTTGGCATTCTTCTTTGGCACTGCCATTCAAAAAGTGCTTTTGTCCTTTTGCAGCAGAGGGCGAGCTGCGGGGGGGTTGGGTAGGTTCAGGTTCAGGAAGTGGACTTCCTTCAAAATGTAAACAATGAAAAACTTTTGCCATGAAGAAGTCATCGCAGCCAAGAATTTACTGAAGGTTTTACTCTATTTACAACTGACTGAATTGAACTGACCATGGCCACCAACAGCTCCCACTAGCCTGCAGGGAGAGGAATTTTCCACTGGACTTGTTGTTCAGTCACTCACTGTTCAATCACTAAGCACTGACAGAATGCCCCAGCATTTAGACCTGATACTGCCCAGCTGTTTGTTGACAGTGGGCAATGGAAGCTGGCTAGTAGCTGGAATGTAGGCAAGTGGAGAATGGAAAAGTACTAGGGACAGCCACTACCCCTGCTGCTGCCACCCTCTCCCCCCACCCCCCCACCTTCCCACACACACACACACACACACACACACACACACACACACACACACACACCACACACACACACACACACACACACACACACACACACACACACACACACACACACACACACACACACACACCCACACACACACACACACACACACACACACACACACACACACACACACACACACACACACCCACACACACACCCCAGAACACAGTGTTCCCTGACCCTGACAAAGGCATTTCTATTCACAAGCATGGGGGCCACTTTCCAACACATCATGAGGGAGAGCTATGTCCATTAGCAGAGGAGGAGAAAACAAGCAGCAGAGACAGGGTGTCCCACTGGGTTATTATTGGTGTTACAAAGTCATGATTTGGGACATTTTGGGGGGGGGGGGGGGGGGGTGAACCCAGATGCCTGGTGTGGTGGCCTGGATTGGCTTCCTACATGCATTTGTCTAGGTTAATAATATAATAATATAACAGAGATGGGGACTTGGACTTGAGTCGCACGATCACTCAAGTCACACGTGTGACTTGAGACTTGACTTGGACTTGAGATTTGGGACTTGTGAACAATCTTTATTTTTGTGTGTATAAACATTAAGGAAAGGTCTAGTAATAATAATATCAACAAATCAATGCTGATACGCTAATAGATAAAGGAGTGAGCATAGTAGATGCTTTGAATAGTTTTAGCTATGCAGCGTTCTCCTGAGCTGTAGCTCAGGAGGTAGAGCGGGTCGTCCACTAATCGCTTTGGATAAAAGAGGTCGGTGGTTCGATTCCCGGCTCCTCCAGTCTGCATGTCGAAGTGTCCTTGGGCAAGACACTGAACCCCAAATTGCTCCCGTTGGTGTGCCAGCACCCTGCGTGGTAGCCTGCCGCCATCGGTGTGTTGAATGGGTGAATGTAACTACTGATTGTAAAGCGCTTTGGATAAAAGCGCTATATAAATGCAGGCCATTTACCATTTACCATGTTCTAAGCAGGCCGGATGGTGCTCATTTGTAAGAGACTTGAAACTTGACTTGTGACCAAAGACTTGAGACATGACTTGGACTCTAGCTCAAAGACTTGAGACCTGACATGGACTTGCAAAAAATGACTTGTGAGCATCTCTAATATATCAGAGCATCCTTTATAAAATGTGTTTTGTGCTTTTCTACACATCTCATCTAAATTGATGTATCCGCTACACAACATCTTAAACAATCTTTAACTTTATTGAGTGAAGAATATGACAAGCCAGGGATTGAAGCCATTAAGCAAAGCTTTTGTACTTGAATAGGCTAGGAAAAAGACAGAGAACATTGTGAGAGATGACAGAAAAGTGTGTCATATGTCTTGAAAAGGTTGGCCTACTGATATTAGCTACTATACAGATGTATCAGGGAGACGGATGATGAAAACAAATCACTAGTGGTTCAGAAGTGGTTTTGAATGTCAAGAGATCAAATATGTCGACTATGTTTTTCTCATTACATAATTAATTTAGGGCAGGCTATTAAAAATTATAATTTGTCCTACTTTTTTGATAGTTTTTTTGATGATGATCACTGGAGGTCAAACTTTGGGGTAATCACCTTTTAATTTATCCAGTCCATCACTGGTCACCCCATAGCTACTAGGCTACCTTGGTTTTTACAAGATTAGAGAATGGATTAGATGCAGACACTAGCCTATTAAAAAAAGGAAAAAGGGAGAGGGGCATCCCATTGTTTGAGGCACATAATAAAGAACTCCAGCAAATAAAGCTATTCATATTTTGTTTTGTTTTCCTCTGATGATGCTGTTATGAACATCAACACTGGATCCTGTTTCTCTGAGGGAGATTCCTGAAAACATTCTGCTGCAGCCAAACCCCTGGTGTAATAGTCCCTCCTCCAACGATTTCTATTGGCTAAAACGATTGTGAATCAACAATCTCGTCTTTCTATTGGCCACGCCACGCAAGCCTCCCTCTGTTGGCGGACTCTCCCCTCCGGTCACACGCCAAATATGACAACACAGATCTGCACAGAATAGTTGAGTGAAAAGCCTTGCCGTGGGACGGTGTGAAAACATTTGAGATTCAAACCCGCCAAGAGCTGGAGCAGCAACAATGAAGTTCGTAAGATTCATCATGAAAAACGCCGCTTTGGCCAGTGTGCCTAAACACATCGAGCATTTTTCAAAATTCTCGCCTTCTCCACTCTCTATGAAACAATTTCTCGATTTTGGTGAGTAGCATGCTTATTGATCTCCTTTTTTAGAGAGATGTGGGCAGTTTGAAATGTCTCGTCAAAAATGATCCGAAATTGCAGCAATTAACCAATTATTTGAACGAAATATTTGATTAATGCATATATCATTATAACGTTAATGATCTGTGTGACGGTGTGTAGAATGTCATTGGGATGTGTGCTACATTAACATCATGTGTATGGAGTGGATGTTTTGTTACGAGAGTCCTCCTCGGGTCTGTCCTGTCCTGTCCTGTCTGTCCGTCTACTTTATAATGCGGGGTATTGCGTCAGATCTGTAGCAAGCAGCTTGCAAATGATAAACAGCTGGCTGTGCACTACTATGCTGTGTGTGCACCCACTGCCCCGTGGATCTGAACAAAATAGCCTACACACACCCTGTATGAAAGGTCGTTCAGCAATCTGCAGCTGTAGTGTACAGTAGTGTCTTTACATTATGACATTATGAAAGTAAACAGTGATACATGATGAATGGTTTGAAAAATATATTTCATTTCAAAATGAGATATTCATCACCATTTGGGGTGACACCTTTCAAAATGATAGCTGGCTATGTGAAATAGAAGCACATTTTTCAAGCTGTGTTTTTGAGAGTAGAATCATCCGGGCGAACCTTTCCAGAACGAATATGACATTTGGATACAATCCAAATTGGTTTGTATACAGTGTATATATAGTCACTGGATTGTATACAATACAAATGTCAATATGGCAATTGCAAATGGCAATATTATTGTATGACCCATGGAGGGTGATAACCCTTCATGAATCATAAACTAATATTGCCTTTTTATCAGTAGGGCTGCGGTACATACCACTTCATAAACAATACAAAGATACAATTAGCCTAATTAAATCATTTTCTTGTCTCCTTCCAGGTTCCATCAATGCGTGTGAGAAGACGTCCTTTGTCTTTTTGAGGCAGGAGCTGCCTGTGAGACTTTCAAACATTATGAAGGAAATTAACCTCTTGCCTAAAAAACTGCTCACAACCCCGTCTGTGCGGACTGTACAGAGCTGGTAAGCCAAACTGTATCATTCATTAGATCTTACAGGTCAAAACCTCATTGATTTGTTTATTATTATCACCCATGGTACAAGGAAGAACGGCGAGAGTGAATGTAGGACTATTCTGGCTGTATTTATTTATTATCATGTAATTACAACTGGACTCAGTGGCAGAATTCATCCCCTTACTGCTGAAAAGTGAGCGGTCACAGCTGTTGACTTGTTTACTGCCATGAGGCACGTCAGACAGACCTCACATTCAGAATCCAAATGAACACCCTTTGACCAACTTGAACTGCGTCCAAAATAGCAGTGTGTGTGTGTGCATGCCGGGGGGAGGGGCTCTCAGCAATGAACTTCGCCCTAGTCTCTCATCGCGTGGCCTTGTTTTCACACTAGTTGAAAAACAGATTTCATACCTCAATGTTGACCATTATTGATATTCAGCATTTCGCATATTCACCATTATTGATATTCAGACTGCAGGCCGGGAGCCCCTCCCCCCCGGCCTGCAGTGTGGGCAGGCCGGGGGGGAGGGGCTCTCAGCTGTGAACTTTGCTCTAGTTTCTCATCATGTGAGCATGTTGTCACAGTGAACTTCTCTTTCTGTTGTGGGGGATCGTGCGTTTCTTCAAATGCAGAAAATGGAAAATTGTTCTGACCAACATGTCCTTGCCAAACAGTGTTGAAACGTTAGTCTTCTGTTTGCGCAATTAAAAGCGTCTTCTGGAAGTTAGCTGTCCTCAAACTGAGAAGCACCTGATGATTCATTCATTTTGGTGGAAGATGTAGAACCATAGAACCCTTTTTCTACTGGAATTACAAGACTTGATATTTTGAAATAATGTATTCTATCAAAGCCTTAGTTTATAAAGAGGATTATTAGAGGTTGTTGTCTCAATATAGTCTGTCTTGCAAGTAACAACATCCGTTTGCATGTGTCTGCGTGTGTGCGTGTGTGTGTGTGTGTGTGTGTGTGTGTGTGTGTGTGTGTGTGTGTGTGTGTGTGTGTGCGTGTGCGTGCGCACCTCCGTGTGTGTGTGTGTGTGTTTGTCTGCGTGTGTGCTTGTTGGTCTCAGGTACATCCAGAGTTTAATGGAGATCCTGGAGTTCCTGGACACGAATCCTGATGATCACCAGGTCCTGGAAGAGTAAGTTCCTGTTCATTCTTCTTCTGCTCAAGCGTGCGTTTGACTGTCAGTTTGTCATTCCAGTCTTTTCACAAAAGTACAAAAACAAGTGGCACAGCAGCAGTCATTGATTAGGTTTAAATCATCACAAAGCTAGCTGCTAGACAACATCCCACACCTTGAGAAAATGTACGTTATCCACACTTTACTGTGTCCATTTGAAGTTACAATATTTCAGTTCCACTCAAAAACGTTACCGCCAGTCATCAATAAAGAGCAATAATGCATCACTTTTTTATTTATTTTTTAATCTTTAATGTTGTTTTTATGTCTAAGCACAGTCTCAAGGTGCAGCTGAATCCACACAGCCACCAGTGTGGTAGATTGTGTTGAAATCGATGTTTTGAAAACAGGAGGAGTGCTACTCTAGGTTCTTGGATATTTATGGAAATTATTATTTCTGTTTTTGCTTTGGTGCAGGTCCCAGACATGGAATGCTCTTGCTTTTTTGGACACACTACTCTTATTCATTCATTCATTCATTCATTTCCCGCTCATTTCCCTCTTTACTGTGTTAAGTCAAGTCAAGTTTATTTGTATAGCCCTTAAGGCCTAAACAGACTCGTCCGTCAGAGCCTCGCCCCGCCCTCCCCGTAGGACGGCGGGTGGAGCACCGTCCTACGGGGAGGGGGCGCCGTCGGCTGACGGGGGCTGCTCGAAAATGTGACTCAGCGGCGACGATACGTGCGTGACGTCAGCAGTCCTTACCGTCCTCATCGTCGTAAAGTCGTCTTCGAAGCATGACGTTAGATTATAACGAACTAGTTGTGTGGCTTAGCCTTCCCAAATGTTGAGGGTAGTTTTTTAGAATTTAATACATAGAATTGGGAACGTTACATTCAATTTCATTCAGACTGCCTTGCACTCAATCGCCGCCATTTTCCAGGAGGGAGGGTGTAGTGACGTCCTAGCGTGTAGGGCTCGCTGGCGCCGGCAGACGGTGAGACGGCTCCAATTCGAGGCGGACGGACGAGTCTGTTTAGGCCTTAATTCACAAGCATGTCTCGGAGGACTTCACAGAGAAATATGTCTAGCTAAATCTAGCTGACACAACAATAGCAATTACAGTAGTAATAATGACAACATTCTGTAGATTGTGTTGTCCTGATAATTCCTAATGATCCCTTTGACAGCGAGATCAGCCCAATCCTGTTAGTGACACGCCTGTCTGCCTGTCTGTCTGTCTGTCTTCTCTCCCTATGTAGGTTTGTTGATGCCTTAGTGACCATCAGGAACAGGCACAACGACGTGGTGCCGACCATGGCCCAGGGCATCATAGAGTACAAAGAGGTTTTCCCCCAGGACCCAGTCACCAACCAGAACATCCAGTACTTTCTGGACCGCTTCTACATGAGCCGCATATCTATCCGCATGCTCATCAACCAGCACAGTGAGTAGCCCTATTATGAAAAGTTCAGGTGACATCGAATAGCTGAAATGTTTGAGTCAGAGTCAGAAACAAATACATGCCCTCAGCAGACCTTTTTATTGTATTTGATGTAGTCTGAAGTCAAACAGCAAATATCAGGCTATCTTGGCTCAATTATTGAGTGTCTATGGGATCAAATAACATAATCACCATCCCATAGGCATCTAGTAATTAATCGAAACTAAACAAGTAAACTGCGCGGAGGGGCTTCCAGGCTTTGAAAGCCTCTAATCTAAACCATAACTAGCCAATCACAGCGTACAAACAAGTGCTTTAACCGCTGAATACTGGACAGGGATTGGCTCCAGTATTTATGATGTCACGGTATTGTCACAAAATGTCACCAATCATACTGGTTGAAAGTGGCATTTTCAGTGAGTGAGAAACTTTCCACTTTCAGCAGACAGACGATTGTGGAAACTCGTGTCAAACTCTGCACAGACATCATTCTGCACAGTGACGCTCAAACGTCCAACTGTGGGAACAAGACGAAAAACATATTTCTGACTTTCGGGGGTCTTTAAGAGAGAGACTGCTGCTGCTCGGAAGAAAATGTTGAACGTGAAGTTGAATAATGAAGACAGTCAGTCAGCTTCCACATACGGTAGCAGCAGCATTCTGCGTCTCAGTCTTTATCTTCCCCCACAGACTGCTGCACACTCGTCTCTCCAGGCGACAGCTCCCCTCCTACCTTCCTTCCTTCCTGCGCTACTACTACTACTGCACCCAAGCATTCACCAACACACTACACCCTCCCATCACACTTTCCTATTAGTTTACTTGATGTGTTCATGATCCATTCATTACAGCAGTGTTTCCCCTACTATTCAACGGCGCCCCCGCCAGGCCAGAAACAAATTGCAAAAAGAAAAAAATATATAATTTTTTTTTCCTGCTTTCCCAAAAATTTCAATAAACCTTTATGGCATATTATTACAATACAACAATACTGTTGTTGACAGTGTTGACAGTAATAGAAGATGCCAAATCATTCAAAACAATAAGCATTTTCGCTTTTAGGAACATTGTGCCAGCGTGCGGCGCTGTTCCAAAACGTGTCAACGTGTCGTTGCCTGGGAAACGCACATCCCATAATAAAACTTTTTGCATCGCATCCCATAATAGTATGATGATAACTTGGGATGCCATTGCGAACATAGATGCGAACAGGTTAGCTAAAAGTTTACCGTCGCCAGCGAGGGCCCCCACCGTTGCCATCGGGGTACGTTTCGAAATCCCTCCAGGCCTGACATCTTTTCTAGGGGAAACACTGTACAGATAACACAATATTAGCTTGAAAGATTTGTTTTCGTTCTCTCTCTGCAGCCCTCATTTTTGATGGCACAACCAACCCAGTTCATCCCAACACCATCGGGAGCATCGACCCTCACTGTCAAGTCACCGAGGTGGTCCAAGGTAAATATATGGATCCTGTCTTAAGTTACAGGGGTTAGATGGATTATGTCTCGTCAACGCTGGCTTCTGATGGTGTGTGGACCGCACTTGTTTCCATGTGTTGAAATGACATGTTTGGTAACTAAGGATTTTCTCTCCTTTTAAAACCCTTGCATTTAATTGAAAGTTCTTTGTTGCTGCCTAAAGGCCTAAACATGGTCGTCCGTCAGAGCCTCGCCCCGCCCTCCCCGTATGACGGCGGGTGGAGCGCCGTCATACGGGGAGGGGGGCGCCGTCGGCTGACGGGGGCTGCTCCAAAATGTAACTCAGCGGCGACGATACGTGCGTGACGTCGGCAGTCCTTTACCGTCCTCATCGTCGTAAAGTCGTCATGGTTAGAGTATAACGAACTAGTTGTGTGGCTTAGCCTTCCCAAATGTTGAGGGTCGTTTTTTAGAATTTAATACATAGAATTGGGAACGTTACATTCAATTTCATTCAGACTGCCTTGCACTCAATCGCCGCCATTTTCCAGGAGGGAGGGTGTAGTGACATCCTAGCGTGTAGGGCTCGCTGGCGCCGGCAGACGGCGAGACGGCTCCAATTCGAGGCGGACGGACGAGTCTGTTTAGGCCTTTACTCCTTGCATTCACCAAAAGCTGCTCTCGTTAATTCCTGTTGTGCAACCATCACTCTGCTTTGTACTTTGGCCTACTCATGTTATCATGTGTTGATAAAAGCAACGATGTTCTTTCTTTCTGTATTGTAATAACATTAATATGATTATATAATAATAACATTAATATGATTCTTTTTGGCAGACGCATTCCAAAGTGCCAAGATGCTGTGCGACCAGTACTATCTCAGCTCCCCTGATCTGCTCCTGAAAGAGATGAACAGTAAGATTGCCTTCAATGAATCTGGCGGGTTAAAATACACATATTATTTCCGCGTAATGCTGAAAGGCCAAAGTCCTCTTGGAGGTTTAAGGGGATTAAAATAAAGGACAAATATATAACAGAGCCCTCTGTGTGTGTGTGTATACGGTATGTGTGTGTGTGTGTATACGGTATGTGTGTGTGTGTATGCGGTATGTGTGTGTATGTGGATTGTCGCTCGGCCAGATGGACCTGAGGGGCTTCTAATTATAGCATTGAGGGGCGTCTAATCATAGCATTGAAGCTGAAGTAATGCCTAAGTGGGTCCGGCTGACTGCATCAGACAATATTGACACACATACTTGTTCCTCTCCATTCCCACAAACGATTAACAGAGCAGGAGAGGACGATTACAAACGATCAACAGAGCAGGAGAGGACGATCACAAACGATCAACAGAGCAGGAGAGAAAGATCACAAACGATTAACAGAGCAGGAGAGAAAGATCACAAACGATTAACAGAGCAGGAGAGAAAGATCACAAACGATTAACAGAGCAGGAGAGAAAGATCACAAACGATTAACAGCAGGAGAGAAAGATCACAAACGATTAACAGAGCAGGAGAGGACGATCACAAACGATTAACAGAGCAGGAGAGGACGATCACAAACGATTAACAGAGCAGGAGAGAAAGATCACAAACGATTAACAGAGCAGGAGAGAAAGATCACAAACGATCAACAGAGCAGGAGAGAAAGATCACAAACGATCAACAGAGCAGGAGAGAAAGATCACAAACGATCAACAGAGCAGGAGAGAATGATCACAAACGATCAACAGAGCAGGAGAGAAAGATCACAAACGATCAACAGAGCAGGAGAGGATGATTGCCATTGATGGAAAATATCTGCGAGTGCCGATGCTACTGAATTGTAAATGAGGTGATCACGGAACTGTGAAAGACCTTTCTGTCCTTCTTCCTCCCATGCAGCCAATAAGAAGAACCTGTCCACAAGCATTGTGTATGTGCCCTCTCATCTTTATCACATGCTGTTTGAGCTCTTCAAGGTATGGCTCGACCATCCGTTTGTTATAATGTACTAATAAATGAGCATTACTGTTAGTACACCCTATTGCACTCGTATCGATTCGTAGATTTTAAAAATAGGTTTGCTCAAATAAAATAAAAAATCTTGTTCGTCCGTGCAGAATGCTATGAGGGCCACCATTGAGCACCACGACAGCAGCAACAACCTCCCACCCATTCAAGTCATGGTGTCTCTTGGAGGAGAGGACATGTCAATTAAGGTAGGTTGCAAACGAGTGTGGTTCTTTTGGTAAATAGTGACATTGCAGTGGGCGGCTCAGTAGTTAGCAGCACTGGCACCTCACACAGCAAGGTCTCCTCCTGGGGTTGATTCCTGGCCGCAGTCCTTCCTGTGTGGAGTTTGCATGTTCATGTTTGTGTGTTTTGTGTGTGTTTTCCTCTGGGTGCTCCGGTTTCATCCATTCCCAAAGACTTGCAAGTCAGGTGAATTGGATACTCTAAAAATTGCCCATAAGTATGAGTGAGAGCGTAAGTGTCTGTCTGTCTGTCTGTCTGTCTGTCTGTCTGTCTGTCTGTCTATCTGTCTGTGTTAGCGATATGATGGATTGCAGACCTGTCCAGGGTGTCTCCCTGCCTTCCACCTTACAGTATGCATGTTAGCTTCCAAGCCCCGTGACCCTGAGAGTCAAACACCTCATATCTTCTTGTGACAAGGCCAGAGAGCAGAGGTCCAGTGATGAACCGCTGTACTGTCAATCTATACCTGCCAACGCAACACAGTCTCACAGAAAATTGTAAAATAGCAACGTTTTGGACCAACGTTGCTATGTTACAATTTTCGGCTCGGAAATTGTAAAATGGTAACGTTCTGAGATGTTAGGGTTAGGGTAGGGGGAGGGGTTAGAAACAGAAAATCTCCGTAAACCACGCCCAAACCACACCCACCCCTGTAGAAACATACGTTACCATTTTACAATTTCGGAGCCGAAATTGTAACATAGCAACGTTGCTCCACAAACGTTTTTGTCCACAAACCTATTTTACAAAGATTTCCTCACACAGTATTGAGCCCTAAATCCACACAAGTATGCTGGTATGTACATGTATCCACATACCAACTCGGTATACGAGGAATCAGCGTGACGTCACAACAACAACAAATCACCGCAAAACACCCGGAACCGCGGCAGTTAACTAGTAGAGGTTGTGCCAAACAAACGTTAATTATAATATCTGAAAAACGATATATGACATCGTTTATATTTTGACATTCTGAGTGAGAGCAGAAGTAGCTCAAGAGTTTGATGTATAATATGCACGTCGTGTTCAAGTTGTGCGAACTGTCGCAGTTTTTAAAATGTACACCGCACAGCCGGGGCTAGAGTGAGCACTCAAAGCTAGCTCCATAGGGTCCCATTGCAGTTTCCACCCGGAAACGCGGTTTGTTTACCAAAATGCTGCTCGGCTGATCCCTCGTATAGCCATTGGCTTTCTGAATATCTGCTCTCCAGCAGACATGCAGGCATTTGCTGAGTTTACTCATGCCTGTAAGTGTAAATGCACAAATGCTTTTTAATAAATCACATTATCTTCTGCGGTGTGGATATTGCATCTGTTCCAATCAGTTTCCATTTTAAATCAATGATTGCAAACTAGATTTAGCACGTCTGTGCTTTCAGAGCTAACACATCCCGCTGCCATTCATCACTGAATATTGCTTCGACAAACACTGAGAAACACAAAAACGCTGTCATAAAGAATTGTTTCTGGCGTCTGAGTAGTAGGTTCGAGCCCCCGTGTGACCTCCGGCTTGGCCGGTGTCCAGACAGGCACAATTGGCCGTGTCTGCGGGTGGGAAGCCGCATTAAGGGTATGTGCCCTGGTCACTGCACGAGTGCCTCCTCTGGTCGGTCGGGGGGGGGGGGGGGGGGGGCTTGTTTGGGGGGAGGGGAACTGGGGGGAATAGGGTCATCCTCCCACACGCTACGTCCTGCCGGTGAAACTCGTCAGATAAACAGAAGCGGCTGGCCACTGCACATGTATTGGGGGAAGCATGTGCTATAGTCTACAACTCTCCCCAGATCAGCAGAGGGGGTGGAGCCATGACCTGGACATGTAATTGGCAAATGTAATGGCTTGCCCCTCATGAAGTTAGTACTTAATGTTAATGGTAAGCAAAACCACGAAGCGCTGATAAGATTAACCGCACGGCCGGGTTGATAAGATTAACCGGACGGGTTGTGCGCCAATCTCCATATTCAAGAGCCTGTTAAGCTCGTCTTTCAGTGTAACTTGATCAGCGTTGTCGCTGTGGTCTAAGCAGTACACCTGGCTGCCGGTTACATAACACACGACACGGAGAGAATTCACCGGTCCGGTTGCGCACATTACCATGACATTACCGTGACATTACCGTGACATTACCACGACGATATGCGAAACAGACAGAGTCACTTGGCTTCTACCCTGGCCTTGAGTGGAGCGTGGAGTGTTCATGACACGCACCCACTTGTCTGCCTGGCACTGTCGGCACCTTTCTATGGCTGAACGCTGTTCCAGGCTAGCTCCTCTTCTCTTCATTGTCTCTCTCTCTCCCTCCCTCTCTCTCCCTGCACTGTCCAACCCCACTGTCTCTGTCTCTGTCCCTGTCCCAGGTGAGCGACAAGGGTGGCGGTGTCCCCTTCCGCAGGATCGAGAACCTCTTCAGCTACATGTACTCCACAGCTCCTGCTCCACAGATAGGAGATCACGCACGGACTCCACTGGTGAGTAGAGATGCACACGGTGGAGGGGTGGCAGGCTTGACAAAACCTTCACTCGTGTGAGAGCTATATTTCTTAAGCTGCGTTCACACCGACCTATTAAAGTTTTTCGCTGGCATCGAGTTTACATACAAAGTCAATGCAAACGAGCGATTGAGCGTATATTCGCCCAGGAGAAAAATCGCTGGGCGTCAGAGCGACAGAGACAGAGCGATAGGGAGAAAATTCCCTCGTCGCCCGAGATGAAATATCCCAACTCGAGCGAAATTACGCTGGCATCAGTCGCTCGCTGTTCAACACTGATTGGCTGCCGTGTGAGAGTGAGTCAAGGATCACACTGGCTTGGAACAAACCACTGGTTTATTGTGTGGCACAAACCGCATTGACAGCTCATTGACAGGCTGACAGCTGACATGAAGTGAAGTCTGTACTACCGGTATAGAGCTCGCGTTAGGAGAACACTGATAGGTTTAGCTTGTAAACAACTACGGTGGCTCGTAGTGGACAAACATCATGACATTGCGTAACGTTATAGCCCCCAGATGTCCGTCAATTATTGTGCCTGTTGATGAGCGATTTAAACAGAGCGACAGAGCGATTCCAAAGGGTTGAATCGAGCGACAGAGAGAAAAATAAATATCTCGGTGTGAACACAGCTTTACCCCAGTTGCACTCCTAGCCAGTTGCACTCCTAGCCAGTTGCACTCCTAGCCAGATGCACCTAAAATAGACATTCTCGCTCTTCTTTAACTGCTGTCTGTATTACTCACAAGCATGTAGAACACCATCATTTTTACCACATGCCATTCATCTGGAGTAGCCCACAAGTGTCTTTATCGCCAGCTAGCCTTTGCAATTAAAAGATAAAAAAAGACAGAAAATCTGCTCTCTGTTCAGGCGGGCTTTGGCTACGGTCTCCCCATCTCCCGTCTCTACGCCAAGTACTTCCAGGGGGACATGCAGCTCTATTCCATGGAGGGCTATGGCACAGATGCCGTCCTCTACTTGAAGGTGAGCCCAGACACAGTGATCCTACATGAGAGTTCAAAGTCATCACAACACACATTCAATTCCCGAAGGACATGTTGGCGGGTGAATACACGCTTGTTTGAGAAAGACGTACCGCAGAGCTGTGGAGCCAGCGAAGACAATGCTGCTCCATTACAATGAGATGTTTGCCTCTGTCCTCCAGGCGCTGTCGACGGACTCCATAGAGAGGCTGCCGGTGTACAACAAGACCGCTCTGAGAAACTACAAAGTGAGGCAGGAGGCCGACGACTGGTGCATACCCAGTAAAGAACCACTGGACCTTGCTAACTTTAAGATGGCCAAGTGAAGATGCCCCGCTGGGCCTGGTGCTTCAGGCCGAGATCCCATGAAGCCTCCATGCCTGCCTGTCAGACTATGTCTTCATCTTCCCAGACGCACCTAACCTCTTTCTACTGAGAGGCTCATCTCCAGACTAGAGGGGAGACAACAACGTGTTTTTCGGTTTCATTCTGGCTTTAGCTAGTAGCATGTTCATGTTGTCATGGCTCTCGTATGAGATGGGACCTCTCGCATCTGTGGGGCGGGCACAGAGGTGCCTCCCAGCATGTAACAGAGATGGGTGTCGTGGTCAGATAAGCATTTTTATTTGGCCAGTAGGAGTATGAGCGGACCAACGGAGAATACTGACGAAGGTCGAAGTATTCCCGTTCAAGGCACTTTACATACAGCAAAGTCAACAACAGATGTGTAGGGATATCAGGCATAGGAATGTGTTAGATTCATTGTATCAGGGGAATCTGTTGGTGAAGAATTGAAAGCCATGACAAGCCGATCGATCATATCTCCTTTGAGACAGAAAAGATCACCCCTGCCTTATAGCAAGACACACCCAAAGAGCCATTTAATTGCATTACTTGAAATATTATTTATGGTGCAAACCTTGTTCGATTTAAGCACTAAATAAGTACTGTAATACTGTGGGGTCTGATGGTTCGAGGTACATTGGCATTTCCGCATTTAAAGTTTAATTATTCACACCGACTGATAAGATACCGTGTCCTTTTACGTCAGTTCCATGGACCAGGTTCAACTTGATCCTCTCGTTTCTATGTATTATGATGACAGTATTATATGAAGAACCACAGAGCCCAAAGTTCACTGATACCATGTTGTATAACTAGCCTTGGTCTGGAATCTGGCACCAGAACATTTCCCTGCTTCGGTTGGAGGTTTGATTGCTCGTAGAAGAGTTCAGTGGAAGTTGATGTTATGTAAGGTTGTGTTTATTACTACAGATCCCAGAAGGCAGTGCATGTCATGTTTATGTTCTCTAGCAGTCTGTGCTCCCGGCCCAGTCTCAGACAATGTGTCGCACTGTGCCATATTGGGGGGTAAAAGATGCCCTGGGTCCATAATGTGTTGGAATGAATTTTGTATTAAATGTATCTTAATCATATTTGAAAAGTTATTTTTATAGCTACATTTTATGCCACTGAAATGTTTGTTCTTTGTAAATACTGTAAATAGAAACCCCATCAATAAAACACATATTGCTGCTGTCGTGCAGAAACCCTGTATCTCCAAAAAAGCCATTTTTCACAAGGAAGAAAAAACTTTCACATTTTAATATACAGTGTAATAGTAATAACAACATTAATAACCAGTAATATAACATCTTTCACTGGTCCAAAGTACCTGAAACTTTCACAGGTTATTTTTGGGTACCCCTAAATCCATTTATGAAATAAAAAGAAAATGGCCAAATTTGGAGATACAAGGTTTCCGCCCAAAAGCAGCGCAACAATTTCAGTGGAAAACGACTGCCTTGTCTTGTTTTATACTACATTTTGGGGGCGTACAATTGGTTTAGGTGCACAGACATGATGGAGTACATGCATATCAGTCAGTAAATATATGACGGTGAATTGCCTACAAAATTACCCTTCAGCCATATATATATATATATATATAGACCTTGTTATGAGCAATTTCATGTATGAACTATTTTCTTTTGACCGAACTACACCCGCTAGCTGCTAGCTAGTTCCTACATGAGACTGAAAAGAAAATAGTTCCTATATGAAACTGCTCACAACAACAAAGTCTGTGCATTATCTTGTGTAACCGGGTCATGATTTCTGGAAAGAGACAATGCTGTTGAGTTTTTCAAATGGATTTTTTCGGTGCTTCGAGCACCACAAGCCGAGTGCCATCCAGTTCCATTGTATTCAAGAGAAGGCAGACATCTCTGCGGGCCGATATCTCCAAAACTCAGCCAACTATCCCAAAAACGATATAGCTGGGTAAATAGCATTACAGGTTAGAGGAAAAATATGCATTTTGGATTTTAGGGTGAGCTGTTCCTTTAACTTTGAAAAAGTGAATGACTATGATGGCCCGGGGCCAAGTGAGGCAGAGGTCACTAGGGGAGAATCGTCAGTGTTGTGAGTGTTTGGGTTCAGGGGGTTGTGAGCGTTTGGCAGTGAAACAGGAAGAGCCTGAAGGCAGAGCTAAGAATAGATGGCTTCTGTTGGCTATTCCGTGTCACATATTTGCCTTGTGTGAAATTCTCTCGCTTAGAATAAGCAGCCGTGCGGATGATCTGTCTCTCCCTCCTCCGTCTCTTATCTACTGCTGGGCTGTTCGACACAGTGCATCACATTTCTGCTGCATGTAAATACAGTCGATCGGTTTCTTGTTCTGATGTTTTGGCATCACATTTATCAACTGAGGGTTGCTTGAAGTTGAAGCAAACATGCTTTGCATTTCACTCCGTATTGGTATGAGTGTGTACTGGCTACTGTGGACTGAAATAGGTCAATGGATAGCAGTACATATAATGATTAACAAAATAACTTTAAAGACTACATTGCTTTATTTGTGTGGTAGTGTAGTGAATAGGGAGACAGCTGTAGGCCTACTTTCCTGCTTGTCTAACTGTCTCCCTCTACTTGTAAGCTTTTTTAAGTAGACATACTAAAATAAGACTGCCCTCTCTTTCAAGTAAATTTGACAAGACTCAAGAGGAGTATTTTACATTTTAGTCATATTTTCCTCCGCACGTGCCCAGTTTTATTTTGCCATGCGAGTGATATTCTTTGCGGGGATGCCCTTCTATTTTTTGCTGGTGAGTGAAAGCTCCTGAAGGTGGCGTACGTACGTCCTGCGAGGCTCACTTTACACTTTACAGTCAGTGTCAAGTTGATATGGCTCCTGAGCCAATCGCAGCAGATCCTAATAAGGCCAGACAGCCAGTGTTTACCCCCCAGTGGGCCATGTGCAGTGTGGAGCAAAACAGTTATGATGATGAGAGGTGGAAAGAATCTCACAGCGCCCTCTTCCTTATCTCAGATGAACAACAGGCTGACCAACTATATGCGTAGCAATGAGAGACAACCGCTAACAGTACAGTGACATACACAATGTCCTATGGTCTCTGTGTTAGAATGTATCACGGTTGACACCATTGCCAAGGTACCTGCATCCTACACACACACACGCACACGTCACACACACACACACACACACACACACACACACACACACACACACACACACACACACACACACACACACACACAACACAAGAGCTGGCGAGGTGCCCTTAGTTCTCCCATTTATCGAGGAGTCGCTTCTCTTAAACCTGCAAGGAAATAGTTGTGATGTGATTCAAACACATCATTCCATGGAGAAACTATTTGCGTTGTTCCACTGTTCAGAAACAGTTTGCTTTTCACCAAAGGCAAAAGTCTACACACATTCTTTAGCCTATAAGTAGAAGTGCAGGTAGGCTTACTTGTGCTTACTTGTAGGCTTAGATGTGTAAATGATAGAGGCTCTGAATACAGATACCTGAAGATTCTACTAGTAGCCTATACAGTAACGAAGTATTTGTACTTTGTGACTTCCCATTTCATAGCCTACTACAGTAATATGACAAACTGATATAGACTTCAGTTAATGGCTTAATGAGAAAATATGTCAGATAAATAAGCAACAGTTAGCCTACTATTCAAATAAATACAATTCCTCATATAAAATCCTCTAACAGGCTGTGAAAGTGAACACAGCCTCTTTGCCCTCCCCCCACACTTAAGGCCCTAGTGTGTGAAGGTATGCGCTAACATACTTCTTCAGCGGACTTTACAGTTATAGAACTCACAAATGGAATGTTTAACATGGAAATTATCAGGCATATAGCAAATTGGCTTTTAGTGATCTCTGTGGCAGAGGCAGACATGCGATGAGGCTGGAGGGGTTTTTATCTGTCCAGCTGCCCCCCCCATAATCCCTCTTGGCCTGATGGATTTGAAACTGTTACAGAGACAAACTCCCACAGATTATCTGCTCGGCATGGAGGGGTTTTGTGGGGTTCAGTCAGTGCTCCTTGACTGAAGTACGGAAATAGGAGTAAATGGGAGAAACTGTTTAAAAATTATATAATTGTCTGGATAGACGTGATCTCCAAGCCAGGGGGTCTGTCCTGGCTCATGGAGACCGACTTTGATGCATTAGATCCACGTGGAGGTGACTTCCATGCTTGGGCCTCTCTTCTGGCTCATGGAAGCCGACTTTGGTGCTTAAAATCCGGGTACAGATGACCTCGAGACCTGGGGGTCTCTCCTGGCTTTATGGAGGGGGGTGCAAGTCTCGGCGGTTTGTACCTGCCGAGATTTGCATCCCTGTTTTAAGTTAAAACAGCCCAAAAATATGGTGGGGGTGCAATTCTCGGCGGGGGTGCAAAACTCGGCATGACACCGGGGCCCCGGACTTCTCACCTGTGTACTGACGAGCAGCATGGAAGCAGAACTCTGCGGCACTCAGAGAGCCCCATGCAATATCGTAGCGGGCGTTGTTCAAGCAGCCAAAAGGACCCTGACACCAGAGAAAGTGTTTAATTAATATCTAACATCTGAAGCACACTGCGTTATTTCACATAAAGCTACATAATAGAAATTGTATCCCACTCTGCGTACAATGGGCGTTTTTCACCAGCAGCCATTGTGGCAGGAATTAACACAGGGGCAAGCAAACATTGAGGGTTTCCAACTTCCAATCAATTTAGGACCTAAATGGATTTGAGGTGTTCCAGTGCCCGGGCCCTCATTAATGTTTTGCTTGCACCTGTGTTACTTCCTGCATTTTAGACACAAAATGATGATGAGGCGAAAAGGCTAATAACCATTGAGTTAGACTTTATTCCACTCACCCCAAGGCCAGAGACTTTAGGCAGCAGGTTCTCCTCGGGAACCTCCACCTCATCCATGATGATCATCCTGGTGGCGGATGCCCTCAGGAAGAACTTTCCTTGGATCTTGGGTGTGGAGAGGCCCTTCATCCCCCTCAGGGAGAACTTTCCTTGGATCTTGGGTGTGGAGAGGCCCTTCATCCCCCTCAGGGAGAACTTTCCTTGGATCTTGGGTGTGGAGAGGCCCTTCATCCCCCTCAGGGAGAACTTTCCTTGGATCTTGGGTGTGGAGAGGCCCTTCATCCCCCTCAGGGAGAACTTTCCTTGGATCTTGGGTGTGGAGAGGCCCTTCATCCCCCTCAGGGAGAACTTTCCTTGGATCTTGGGTGTGGAGAGGCCCTTCATCCCCCTCAGGGAGAACTTTCCTTGGATCTTGGGTGTGGAGAGGCCCTTCATCCCCCTCAGGGAGAACTTTCCTTGGATCTTGGGTGTGGAGAGGCCCTTCATCCCCCTCAGGGAGAACTTTCCTTGGATCTTGGGTGTGGAGAGGCCCTTCATCCCGCGCTCCAAGATGAAGCTGTGGATCTTCCCGTTCTCACATTTGGCCCAGACGATGGCAACATCTGCTACTGGGGAGTTGGTGATCCTCATCCTGAAGGTGACAGAGGAAAATCTATCACATGTTATGGAGAGGCCTTTGTGTAAGCCAGTGGTTGCCAGACTGGGGTACGCTTAACCCTAAGGGTAGGTGGAGGTACTACACGGGGTACTCGAGAGAAAGGGGAAAATTTTACATTTTAAAGAATAAATCGTGAAAACAAATGAACCAATCAAATAAATGAAAGCACCAATTGCAACTCTTTCACCGCATTTATTATTTTGTAATTTTATATTCATGATTCATTACATCATGCTATAGTTTTCTCTTGCCGTTTTCTAAGCAAAATGTTGTAGTGGGCTAAAGGGGGTCCATGGATTCAGAAATCAGGGAAAGGGGGTACTGAAGCCAAAAACGTTTGAGAACCACTGGTGTAAGCAATGGTCCCATCTAGTTATACCAAGAATAAAGACCATGACAATGAACTGCCACAATACATTATGGAGGATTTTGTTTTACTTTACTTTACTTTACTTTATTTCATTTAGCAGACGCTTTTATCCAAAGCGACTTACAAGTTACACAATTACAATTTATAAACATATCAGATAAGAACAAATTAAAGAGAGAAACATAGGTAAGAGTCAAATGTAAACATTAAGATAAGTTAAAAACAACAAATGTAGCAGTGAAATGTGAAATGTGAAATGTGAAATGTAACAGTAGCATTAACCCTTAAGGAGGACCCAGGTGTAGTCCAAAGAGGTGGGTTTTCAGCCTCCGGCGGAAAATAGGAAGGGTTTCGGCCAGCACGACCGAAGGGGGAAGCTCATTCCACCATTGTGGAGCCCGAGAGGAGAACAGGCGCGAACGGGACAGACGACTACCAGGCGTCAGAAGTGGTGGAGGGGCGAGGCGAGCGGTGGAGGTGAAGGAGCGGAGGGAACGGTGAGGTGTTTGGAAGGTGACGAGGGATTGTAAATAAACGGGGGCTGACCGGTGGACTGCCCTGAAGGCCAAAACCAAGGTCTTGAACTTGATGCGTGCAAGGACAGGGAGCCAATGAAGTTGACGGAAAAGAGGGGTGACATGGGAGAATTTAGGGAGGTTGAAGACCAGACGGGCAGCAGAGTTTTGAATGAGTTGGAGGGGCTGGATGGCAGATGCGGGTAACCCCGCCAGGAGGACATTACAATAGTCCAGGCGGGGGAGGACAAGAGCCTGGACCAAGAGTTGTGTTGCCTGGATTTTTCTGATGTTGTATAAAGAGAATCTGCAGGAGCGGGCGATGGCTGTAATTGAGGGTGAGTTGGATAGCTGGTTGTCAATAAGTACACCAAGGTTTTTAACAAATTGAGAGGGAAGAACTGTGGTATTGTCGATGGTGATGGAGAGGTCAGTGAGGGGGCAGTTTTTTCCGGGGATGAAAAGTAATTCAGTTTTGCTGAGGTTCAGTTTGAGATGATGGTCTGTCATCCAGGAGAGGATGTCTTTGAGGCAAGCGGCAAGACGTGTTTCAATCTGAGTGTTTTGTTTTACAGTTCCCATAAGTACAGACACTAGACTAGACATATGACAACACTGCAGGGAGGTTGATAGTTTAACTGCTCCACCATGTGGACAAATGACAACACAATTAGATAAAAGCAAGTTCATTACATTAGAATGTTTTGTCTATGTTTGTCATGAACTGTGAATGTCCTCTAAACTGAATTCATTCTCTATGTGTGACCAGAATCGGTCAGAATGAATGGGAGTCAATAAGGCTGACATAAACAGCAGAGGTGTCCAAAAATAACGAATATAATTATGCTTGTTAATTTACTGGTAACCAATGTAACCATTCCACCATTATTCAATTAATTATTCTGGTTCAAAAACATTGACGGGCATGCTGGCACTGGACTGAACTACCAACATAAACTCTGTGTTCCCAAGAATTGGTTTACATTCTTTGAGGAGCCCTTCACGAAGGTGAAGGCGCGTTGCTCAGGATGGATGAGGAGCGGAGGAACATGAGACGATGCACAACAGCCAAGATTGAGGAGGTGTGAGAAACACCGGAAACTTGAAAGAAAAAGAACCAGGTCTAGAGACATCCAACTGTGAGGCAGCAATGTGCCGCAAGGCATCCAGTCTGCTGGAAAGTCATTAGAAGAAGAATTCTCGAGTGACATCACTGATCTCTATCATTGCTGATGCTATCACAATGGCTCTGTGAGAAGGCCTAAAAACATAAAATATCGCTCTAGTACCCCCCTACTACTATAAGGCGGCCCAGCATCCCTGATGACATCACAATAAGTGCAATTGGAGACAGCGACAAACCATAAATTGGGCTTTAGGTGTAGCGGTGCCTGGCCTGGAGATCTGCACTCTACTGAGTGCGTGCACTTTTCTAGTTATTACTTTAGTTTTAATGCACGACAGACAAAAATGATGTAACATTTGTCTGTATCTCTCGTCCTGCGCTCTCGCAGCTTTCACAAATTATGTGCACCTATTTTGTGGAAAAACCATATCACACAAATAATTAATCAAAGTATATAGTATATCTTTATACATCTTAAAACATGTTTGGAGGGGATCTACGTTTAATAGTCTTCAAACCCTACTAGTATAATTGGAGGCGCGTCTGTCTGTGTGTCTGTCCGGAGTTGCAAGACGCGAAGTTGCTCCAATTGCCTCCAAAATTAGTCAAAATACTCAGAGGTCCAGACCCCTAGAAGTATTTTGGCAAATTTTGGAGGCTGGTGCAGGGGGAAAACGGGAAAAAATGTGCCCACAGGGGGCGCTATATTTTCCATATTGTACGCCTTCACACTCACATAGACATTGTGACATCTTCAGTGATGTCACAATGGCTCGAGTGACTCCGGTTGAGCACGCTAAGCGCGTGAGTTGGCATGAGTTTTGTCCCCCCAAAAGAGTGCGCCAATGGTTTATTGAGTGCGCGAAGTGCGCAATTTTCTATTTCATCATATCAGTGATGTTGACCATTTTCTACATGGATGTTGGTCCAGTGTGGGTTGACCTCCCCTTTTTGCCAGGCAGCTAGCTAGCTGGGTGCCGGCCTACATCTGGCTCTGTCTGAAGATTCTGACCTGACAACACTGAGCTATCTGAAGTGCTCAAGTGACATCACTGATGACATCACTATTTCTCGAGTGATATCACTCGGAAGGCGGAAGACGGACTCACAGGACAAATGACGTCATCAGTGGCCTTCGGAATGTTTTGCCAGGCAGCCAGATGACATCAGTAACACACATACTGCCTGGCATAATTTATGCTTGTTAATGGACATGTCTGTAAAAAACAAACGGTGTAGGAGGGGGTACGCACATCCAAAACAAGAGTCTTATAAGACGTGGCTGATGACGCATACATCGCTAGATAGATGGCTCAGCTGGGAGGCCAAGACATTTGCACAGGTCAACCTATAGCAATGCTGCCTATAGGTGAACACCACATAGATTTTGCCCAGGTCAACTGCTGACCTACAGGTGACTACTCTTTTTTAATTAGATGGATTCGCCCAGGTCTACTGACCTCCAGGTGCATACAAGCAAATCACGCCAAAAAGTATGAGAATGAAAATAATATGTCTAGTGCATCTAGTAAGCACCAATATCTGTCATTGGTCCAAATGTCAGGTCTCTGCGATGTACTGTATGTACCAACTTGTGTCGTGGCAGAGAAACAGGGAAGGGATGGTGATGATGTCACAATGCCCTAAAATGGACTGCGAAGGCCTAAAAACGTCAAATGTCGCTGTAGTAGGCCTACCCGCTGTGGGTGGATTTTTTCTACTTTTTCCCCCCCTGGAGCATAGTAACAACCAATATCTGTTATTGGCCAAATTTCAGGTCTCTGCGATGCACCAACTCACGGGAATTTGCGTCGCGACAGAAAAACGGGAATAATAATAATAAACCAGAGTAAAAACAATAGGGGCTTGAACTCCTAAGGCATTTATATAGCACTTTTCTAGAACTCAAAGTCGCTTAACACTATACACACTAGGGGGCGGCGTTAGTGAGACAACAGAGACAAACTGGACAAACATAACAGACACAGAAAGGCTAAGAAAAGGCAATTGAGAAGAGATGGGTCTTGAGGCGGGATTGAAAGACTGTAAGGGAATCAGAGTCTCTGATGTCTTGTGGGGAGGGAGGTCCAGAGCCTGCGGGAGCTGCCAACGAAATTGGGGAGGTTGCACTTTGGGGGGTGGAGAGAAGGCTGATGATGATGAGCACGTTGTTTCCGCGCTTTGTTGGAGACAGCTATGTGGGTGTGTCGTCCACTATCCACAGCATCACTAGTCCCACTTAGCCAACTCTGGGGTGAGCAGCTGGCGGAGCTGCTTCTGCCTGTCGTTCACACAGCCCAGGTGTGTGTTGGCAGTCAAAGATGACGTGTCCACGGTTTCCAGGTCGATGTCTTCTCTATAGACGGGCCCGTCGTTCCACATGAGGTCAAAGCCACCCACCCTCTTCTCCGTGCCAGTCAGCCTCCCCTCCATGTCCACAATATGGAGGATGTCCTCCAGCATCTGGCACTTCATCTCGTAATCCTCTTGACTAGAGGCTGTGAGTGACGGAGAGCCGTTCACCTCAATCAACCAAGGTTTGAGGTTGTCGTCCAGGAGAATGTCGTAGCCGTAGAGCTCAAAGCAGTGTTTGTCGTTGATCATGACGCGTTGCACACTCTGCAGGCTGCGGACAAAGATGTTATCCATGTCCTGAAACAGGGTTTCGACCACATCGGCGCCGTGTTTGTCAGTCAGGTATCTGCGGAGCTGCTGCATCTGCCATTTATTTGCGCTCTCCGGGTCGTAGTTGGGCGCCGTTTTCTGAACCGCCGTGTTGGTGAGGTGCACATACTGGTCGTCGATACTGCTCAGGGAGAAGTGGTTGCTGGAGAAGCGGGCGAAGCCATCACGATATAACCAAGCCTTCAAAGGAATATATGATGTCACCAGCACATAAACTCTCAAATCAAATTTCTTGCCACTAATCAGGTAGGGGTTCTCTATATAGCGCTGTGCTACATAGCTTTCCACTGGAGCTGCTGACTCCTTCTTCTCCTCTGAGCGCGGGCCGTCCTTTTTCTTCTTATTATTTTTCCAACACATGATGTCTTTTAGTTTCCTGAAGAGGAAAATACCCTTCCCTTGAGATCTTGCCACAGGTTTCATGATCCAGGTGCTGCCCGGACTTCTTTTGAACTCCTCTACAAAGAGAGGATAGTCACTGGGCAGTGCAAAGGTGCAAGGGAAAAAGTCACATTTGGCCGCCTCGACGAGTCCAGCTTCCTTTTCAAGAGTTTTGCGATATCTTTTCAGGTTTTTCACCATGAGGTGTTTGCATGTCAGCTCGTAACGGTTTTGGAAGTGATTTATCCTGACATGTTCCTCCATGGAGGCATGATCAAAGTTCTCCTTCAGCCAGGCCACATCACACCAGTTGAAGTCCCACTCTCCATCATCCTTGACTTCAACCCATCCTGGCCTCTGGCGTAGGACATCCTGAATGGTTTTGACTAAAAAGCCACATCTGTAGCGCACACTGCTTCTTCCTTCCTTCTTCCCTCTTTTTTGATAGTCCCGTGGAACTTTAGATGCAGGTGTCTTATTCTTTAACATGATGGTTAGGACGAGCTATTTCTTAACATACCTCCCACCACTTATATAGCCTCAGCGGGAAGGATTTATGACATCACTGATGATGTCACAATGTCTCTGACATAATTAGCATAATGCATATGATGTCCTACATCACATGTCCTACTTCACAATGCCAATGGCCTCATTAGCATAGATCACTATTGAAACATGTTATTAGACAAGTTAGACAAGATATGTTTTGTGCTCACATAGGCTTTTTGAAATATGATGTCATAGACATTGGGAGGTCAATCCAGACATTGGGAGGTCAAATCAGCGATGTCATAGAGTATAGACCAGAACTGCGCCGCATCATCAAACGTAGGAAAAGACTACAAGAAGCCGAAAACACTTCAAACAAACTTTTTAAAACAGTTTAATTTGATATAGATATGCCGAAGAGTTGCTGTGTTGGTTTCACTAACAAAAAAAAAAGATCTGCAATTTTTTTTAATAGAGTAGGGGTGACAAAGTCAAGGTGGATGATGCATTGGAAGTCCTCCTCTTCACCTTCTTTTCAGGTGTGGCTGTTGGACATGATTTCTGTAATAGAGATGGAGCGACTCAGGTCCCTAGAACCAACTTGTTCAAAAGGTCCTCAACTGTCTTGGACCCCTTTTTGGCATATTTTGACGAGGTTAAGAATGATAAGTGACTGAGGTTAGGGCTGGTGTCTCATGGACTCCTTGCGTGATATCTCATGCGCATTGTCTCTTGCAAGCACATAAGCACCTTGTGGGGCTGATAGCACCACGTTGTACTGATGGACGTCCATGATGTATTTCTTTCTTTCTTTCTCTCTTTCTTTTCCTGTGTCTGAGCCTGTTTGTATGTTCTATAAAAAATAAAAAATAAAAAAAATAAAAAGTGGATGATGCATGTAACCTGGTGGAAACTCACCAGTGGGCTGGATACAGCGTTCATATAAGGCAAGTACTATTGTCGATGTATCTTGTGCATTATATGGCCGGCCGACAATATAGCCTATTGTCATGTCATGGTGTCTTTAGGTCATTTATAAACTAAATTAATTCTGTTATTTTTCTATAGATTTTTTTTGTACTGCTATTTTACATTGAAGTCAACGGCAAGTGGCTTGTGTTGTCCCCTAAAAAGGGGCGCGGCCTTCACGTTTTGCGAAGTACCCGGATGTGCTGGTCTGGTCTATGCCATCAGTGATGTCACTTAAGCAATTGGGATGCCATGAGTGATTTATGACACTGATGATAGAGGTGTCATCGTCTATGACATTGTGTCATCATCAGTGATGATCTGATGAAGGTCTGAGACCGAAGGCACAGCAAATAAGTATTTTGCACAGATTTAAGTGTGCAAATTATTTTTTTATTACATAATACTCATTGCTTCCAGCACCTTTGCATTATGCAACATCATCAGTGATGTTGGGGAGATGGGGAGGGACAGAATGTAGGGAAACAGTGGATGGATAAATCCAGAAGGAGGCGGTAATGCAACATAAAGGATGCCAACTGCCATAAAACACCACAGAAGAAGAAGAAGAATCAGTGATGTCATAGACATTGTGATCAGTGATGTCATAAATCCTTCCTGAGGTTATAAATTGGATGACCCTTGCTCACTACCCAGCCAATCAACCCTGGACCTGGGAAACAACATGGACCAGCTTGAGCCACTTCCACACCGCAGCGCAGCACGCTAAACTGGATTTATCCAAAAAGTGTGCCCATGGCGCATCGTCTCCACCTTAGAAATGAGTGTGAGAAGCGCATAGTAATAATATATGACATCATCTATAAAACATCATCAATGACACCATTATTGTTGTGAGATGTCATCAGTGATGTCACTCGAGCAATTGCAATGTCATCAGTGATGCAACTCGATAGTGATGTGATCAGTGACTGATGTCATCAGTAAGTGATGTCATTAGTGGTGACACTCGAGCAATTGTGATGACTCGAGCAATTGTTATATCTGTGAGTGATGTCATCAGTGATGTCACTCGAGCAATTTTGATGCCATTCGAAAAAATGTGTCCACTCATAAAGCCTTCATAGTCGGTGTGACAAAACTGAAGCAATGGCTGTTCGAGCAGAGCATGACTGGCAGCTCCATGATGCCACCTACACAGGAGACCTGGACAAACTCAGGAGCCTGCTGAAGGAAGACCGCTTCAGAAGGTGCATCAATGAGTGGCGCATTGGGGGGTACTACAACATAGTAGAGAACACCCCACTGGGGATCGCAGCCATGCAGGGTCACTCTGCCTGTGTGGCCTACCTGATCACCCAGGGTGCCCAGGTAGACCTAGCTGATGACAGAGGCTACACACCTCTGCACTGGGCCGTGGCCCACAGTCACCTGGAATGCGTCCGGATCCTCCTGGAAGCCTCCTGGCAGCCTGACATGGACATGGACACCTTCTGGTGTTCTCTCTTCATCAGCATCACCAATCACCACCTGGACTGCTTCCGCCTGCTGCTCCAGGCCGCTGGCCTTCTGACCCGTGCTGTGGCCCCTTGCTTGATGCATGCGGTGCTGTCATTCAGGTGTGACGCAGCCTTCGTCCAGCTGCTGCTGGACCACGGCCCCGACATGATGGTCTGGGACCAGGTACAGCTGGAGGTGGCGGCGGATCCCGAAGTGCTCAGGGTCTTTCTGGAGGCCAAGAGATGTCCTCCCAGTCTGGCCCACGTCTGTCGGATCCGGATCCTCCAAGCACTGGGCAGACATCGTCTGAACCAAATCCACTCCCTACCACTAACACAAGTGATGAAGGACTTCGTGCTCCACCAAAACTGACTTGAAGGACGGTCCATTTATTTATTTTCATTTCCTAGATTTAGTTATTCAGTGACTGTGTTTCAAACATATGCAGGACCAGAGATTAAATCCAATCAGCAGACAACACATGTAGCCAATCTATAATTGAAAAATGTCCGTGTGTGCCCGGTTCATCGTCTCCACAGTCCCCACCCTAGAATTGAGTGCACGGAAATTCTAGCTATCATATATTAACTAGTTAAGTTAGCTTTGCACAGAAACAGCTGATAGAAATACTGTTTACTTTTATACTTTACATTACATTTCAGAGCTTATATTCTTTTTACTTTTTACTTAAATAAACAAGTTGAACTTAACTGTAAAAAATGTGTGTACTGTAAGGCTGACGTTTTGGACCCAAATGCAGAGATGACAGACACAAATGAGTTTTCAAGTCTTACTGATTTTCAAAAGGGTTTGCCAAGGCACAGCACAAACCGAGCGACAACAACTAAAAGTCTTATAATCCAAAGAAAGGGGTGGTCCAGGCATCCTCCGGTAAAGCAGGTGAACGTCCTTTCACAGGATATAGAGCAGGCTCGGGGTTCTCTGACGAAGAGCTTTCACAGAGACGAGGAATCGAGGAGACAGCGGGTTCAGGAAGCACAGCTCAGTTTGCCCTCAGGAAGGTGTTTTAAGATCAGCACCGGTTTCTGAAATGACAAGTGGTTATATAGACCGTCAACCAGGTGCATGGCATTACTGTTGATTGACAGGCAATTACGGCCCCTTTTGCCATTGGCTGTGGCGCTGCCTCCTGTTACTGTGGCGCGAACGTTGCGTTCACTCGCGGGAAACCTTTCAGCACCCTGGACAGCAACGGGGCAGCCTCTGTCCTCTGAGCGGCCGAGCAGGTCTCTCCACGCAGCCAGGGGAACAAACAGAATTAGGCTATGTGGGACAAACAGAATCCAACTATGTTTCTGCGGGCGTGTCAACTTCCCCCTCCCTAGGGACGACACCTGGCGTCCCCACGCCCCGTCCCTGGCGGAGAAAATCCTGGATAAGGGTCCGATCCACGATGTGTCTCGCCGGCACCCAACACCGCTCCTCCGGCCCGTAGCCCTCCCAGTCAACCAGATACTGAATACTGCGGCGTACCCGGCGGGAATCCAGGATCCTGCGTACCGTATACACCAACCCACCCTCCACCCAGCGAGGGGGAGGGGGAGGTGGGATAGAAGGAGACAAAGGACTAGAGAGCACAGGTTTTAGTAGGGATACGTGAAATACTGGATGTACTTTCATGGCAACAGGCAATAACAACTTGTAGGCTACTGGACCCACCTGTGCCACCACCTCAAATGGGCCAACGAAGCGCGGAGCTAGTTTTTTATTTTCCACTCTTAAGGGAAGATCTCTGGCCGAAAGCCACACTTTATCCCCAGGCTGGAATGGGATCGAAGGTCGGCGTCTGCGGTTTGCTTGCCGGGAATGTCTCTCTCTGGCTCGCAACAGAGCTGCCCTGGCCGCCCTCCAGGTCCGAGCGCACCGCCGCACAAACTCCACCGCTGTTGGTACCCCCACCTCGGGCTCCTGGTCTGGGAACAGTGGCGGCTGGTATCCCATCTGACACTCAAACGGCGACATGCCTGTGGATGAAGACTTTAGAGTGTTATGCGCATATTCAGCCCATATTAATTGTGTGCTCCATGTAGATGGGTTCGCCGCGGCCATGCAGCGCAACGTTGTCTCCAACTCCTGGTTGATCCTCTCTGTCTGCCCATTTGACTGTGGATGAAACCCTGAGGTGAGACTGGCAGTAGCGCCGATGAGCGCGCAGAAAGCTCTCCAGAACCGTGCGGTGAACTGGGGTCCCCGATCCGATACCACGTCACGTGGGAGACCGTGCACACGGAACACGTGATTCAGTAGTACCACTGCAGTCTCACGTGCTGATGGGAGCTTGGCTAGAGCGATGAAGTGTGCTGCCTTGGAAAACCGGTCCACCACCACCAACACAGCTGTTTTTCCACTCGACCTAGGGAGACCGGTGACAAAGTCGACAGAGAGATGTGACCAGGGTCTTCTGGGAATAGGTAATGGGCACAACAAACCTGCTGGTCGTTGCCGTGAAGTCTTTTGCTGGGCGCACGTGACACAGGCCCCCATGAAAGAGGACACATCCTTCCGAATGGTCGGCCACCAAAACTTGCGTGTAACAAAGTCCAGTGTCCTTCTCTCCCCCGGGTGCCCCACCAGGTGCGACGAGTGTCCCCACTCTAACACCCGGGCCCGCACTCCCGGAGGCACATATAGCCGATTCTGGGGACCGGTGTTTGGGCGAAAATGATAGCACAAAGTCAAATCTGTTAAAGAACAGGGCCCACCTGGCTTGTCTTGAATTCAATCGCTTGGCACTCCGAATATAGGCAAGATTTTTATGATCTGTCCATACTATAAACAGGTGCTCGGCCCCCTCCAACCAGTGTCTCCATTGCTCGAGTGCCTCCTTCACGGCCAACAGCTCCCGGTTACCCACATCATAATTCCTCTCGGCCGGGTTCAGACGTCGAGAGAAAAATGCGCACGGGTGGAGTTTGTCGTCTGCGGCGGATTTCTGAGAGAGGATGGCCCCCAGCCCCACCTCCGACGCATCTACTTCCACCACAAAGGGTCGGGCTGGATCCGGATGAATAAGAACAGGGCCTGTGGTAAAAAGCAGTTTTAGTTTGGAGAATGCCTCAGATGCCTGCGGCGTCCAACGGAACCGAAAGGGAACCTTCTTAGTCAAGGCGTTCATTGGTGCTGCAATGGAACTGAATCCTCGAATGAAGCGTCGGTAAAAGTTGGCAAATCCCATAAAACGCTGTACCTGCTTTGTGGAGGCAGGCTGAGGCCACTCCATCACTGCACGCACCTTTTCTGGATCCATAGACGTGCCGGAGGGGGAGAGGATGTAGCCCAGGAACGGGACCTTGGCAACGTGGAACTCACACTTCTCTGGCTTCACGTATAGGTGGTGCTGTAGCAGCCTTTTCAACACTCTCCGTACATGTTGCACATGCTCTGGGTAGGACTGAGAAAATACAAGAATGTCATCGAGATAGACAAACACAAACTTATTGAGCATATCTCGGAGTACGTCATTAATTAAAGCTTGGAATACCGCCGGAGCGTTTGACAGACCAAAAGGCATGACCAAGTATTCATAGTGTCCCGTAGGTGTGATGAACCCCGTCTTCCATTCATCCCCCTCTCTAATACGAACCAGGTTGTAGGCGCAGCGCAGGTCGATCTTGGTGAAGATGGAGGCCCCTCGGAGGTGTTCAAACGCTGTGTTTAGCAGAGGAATAGGATAGTAATTTTTCACAGTAATGTCATTTAACCGTCTGTAATCAATACAGGGCCGGAGAGTACCGTCTTTCTTTCCCACAAAAAAAAATCCAGCTGCTGCAGGGGAAGTCGATGGCCGAATAAATCCCATCTCGAGCGCCTCCTTTATGTATGCCTCCATTGCTGTCGTTTCTGGGGCAGAGAGTGAATACAAGTGTCCCTTAGGTGGACTGGACCCCACCAACAACTTAATTTCACAATCGTAGGGCCGATGTGGAGGAAGAATAGTAGCTCGCCCCTTGCTGCAAACCTCCTTGAGGTCATGATATTCTGGTGGCACATTTGTCAAATTTATAGTCTCTTTATTCTTTATTTTAGCCGTACCCTGAGCCACCTCCTCGGGGTTTTTCAAACAGGAAAACTGACACAACGGCCCCCACTCCTCCACACAGCCAATTGCCCAATCTAACCGAGGATTGTGTTGCACCAGCCATGGGTAGCCTAATATCAGAGGTAACTCTGGGGAGTCAATTAAATGCAAACTGATCTCCTCCCGGTGTCTTCCCCCCAATATTAATGTAACAGGATGGGTGCTACTTCTTATTTTACCCGATCCTAGAGGGCGACCATCTAGAGCTGTGACAGTTATGGCTTCTTCTAATTGTCTGGTGGGAATTCCCCACTCCCTCGCCCGGTTAATGTCCAAAAAATTACCTGCCGCTCCCGAATCCAGAAAGGCGTCCAACTGACGCGTGCTCGACCCCCAAGATACTGTGGCTGGGATTACCACTCGAGATGGGGAAGTAGGAATGGCTGCTCGACCCGTCAGTATCCTCCCCTCTACTGGCGGGCCCCGTCTTTTGCTGACCGCTTGGGACATTGAGCGATGAAGTGGCCATTCTCACCACAGTACAGGCAGCAACCCTCTCTCATGCGGCGAGATCGTTCTCCCTGTGATAGTCGAGCCGCGCCTACTTGCATGGGCTCCTCTGCACCCAGGGACGGCTGAGAGGGCATGAAGGAAGCATTGTACTGAGGTGAAAATGTTGCTCTTCCCCGCTTCTCCCTCCGTCTCTCTCGGATCCGATTGTCCACTCGGATGGCCAACTTAATCAGCTCCTCTAAATCATCCTGTTGTTCCCGAGCAGCCAGTTCATCTTTTATTTCCTCCGCTAGCCCCTGCTGATAAGCGAGGAGGTGTTCCAACCGCTCTCCACAGCCAAGGTGCGGAACTTTACCGTGAACTCTGCCACCGTGTCCCCTCCCTGCCGCAGGGCATACAAGCGTTTGGCAGCCTCTTGTCCTGTCACAGGATGGTCAAACACCCGGCGCAGCTCTACGATGAAAGCATGGAAATCTTGACACACCACGGCTTGCTGTTCCCACATAGCGGTGGCCCAGGCGAGAGGAGAGCCGGAGAGAAGCTGAGTTATAAAAGAGACTTTTGATAGTTCATTAGAAAACTTGGAAGGCTGGGCATTTATTGCCAATTCTACCTGTACCAGGAATTGGCGACAGGTTTCGGGGTTCCCAGAATATTTCTCGGGTGGAGGCAGGTTTGGTTCTGACGCACGGGCGGGACCAGGCGGGCCGATGAGACCAGGAACGGCGACGGAGACAGCGGGAACGGATCCGGGAGTCGGAGCTGGCTGTAGAGCGGCGGTGATGTTGGCCAAAGTTACTCCTACCTCCTGCTGGTGAGTAGTTTGCGTTGTTGTTAAATTCTGCATAGCTTGAGATAGGACATGAATGTTCATCTCGAGAGACCTGAGTTGGGTCTGTTGTTCTCCCAATGTCAGGCTCTGCAACCGCACAGTGTTGCGCATTTGTTCTATCTCTGCTGGGTCCATGGTTAAGGCTGATCTTACTGTAAGGCTGACGTTTTGGACCCAAATGCAGAGATGACAGACACAAATGAGTTTTCAAGTCTTTTACTGATTTTCAAAAGGGTTTGCCAAGGCACAGCACAAACCGAGCGACAACAACTAAAAGTCTTATAATCCAAAGAAAGGGGGTGGTCCAGGCATCCTCCGGTAAAGCAGGTGAACGTCCTTTCACAGGATATAGAGCAGGCTCGGGGTTCTCTGACGAAGAGCTTTCACAGAGACGAGGAATCGAGGAGACAGCGGGTTCAGGAAGCACAGCTCAGTTTGCCCTCAGGAAGGTGTTTTAAGATCAGCACCGGTTTCTGAAATGACAAGTGGTTATATAGACCGTCAACCAGGTGCATGGCATTACTGTTGATTGACAGGCAATTACGGCCCCTTTTGCCATTGGCTGTGGCGCTGCCTCCTGTTACTGTGGCGCGAACGTTGCGTTCACTCGCGGGAAACCTTTCAGCACCCTGGACAGCAACGGGGCAGCCTCTGTCCTCTGAGCGGCCGAGCAGGTCTCTCCACGCAGCCAGGGGAACAAACAGAATTAGGCTATGTGGGACAAACAGAATCCAACTATGTTTCTGCGGGCGTGTCATGTACGTTCCCCATCTCTGTATTGATATTGAGCATCACATCACCACTGCAAACGGCCAAGCGTGTGTGACAGACAGACAGACAGACAGACAGACAGACAGACAGACACACACACACACACACACACACACACACACACACACACACACACACACACACACACACACACACACACACACACACACACACACACACACACACACACACACACACACACACACACACACACACACACACACACACACACAGAGGCTGTAGTCAAGTAAATGGCTACTGGTGCCCCCTACTGGTCTGTGTAGGAGAACCATCCACTTTTAATGGGTGCGTTGGTTTGCATAGACATAGTGGGGTGATCGTTGTTTTACAGTGTAAATAGTTTATAATCATAATCATTCAAATCCGCAAATTAACTGAATTTGCTGTATGTGATATGTTTTATTCCATGTGACCAAAAGTAAAGATAAAAAACATGCAACCCTAATATGTTTATATAGGTTACTGTTTATTCTGTGCTGATACAAGAAATGTGGCCCTCACCATGAGTTCCCAGAACAGCTCACGAAAGCAAAATGCCTCAAACACTAATGATCAAATATGGATTATATTCCTAAATGAATCATTACTTTGAATGTGAATGATTTGCCTTGTTCATCTTGGTACGTGCAAGGCCATGTTGTGGTGGATTCATCACCTGCCTCCAACTTGATCATTATAATCATCAAGATCCCAGTTCAACTCTCATAGTTCAGCATCTAGGCTGTCCTCATGTGCTTATATACCAGTGGAGATTAATATTGATGACAGAGTAAAAAGATGTAAAAAATAAAATTTTAATCAGCTGAATCAGCTTATACTCAACTAGCTGACTGTGTTATTTTGATTCTGGCGATTCTGTTTTCAGACGTTTTACCCGCGAATTGAACTCGGGTTTGGCCACCCATGGACTGCTGACCATACTAACGGAAAAACTGCCAACACTGTCATTATTTCATGCCTACATCTGCATCTAGTCTGTGAAAAGTAACACCTTAAATGAGTGGGAAAGATGCTGTTAAACTGAAGTCCATGCACTTCCCCTTTGCTTGTGCGTTACTGTGTCACCCTATTGATGCGTATATAAGGTCATCTGCTGACAGTGATTGAGTTTCTCATCATCTCATCATCATGTGAAGAGGTAGGGGAAACTTTGAAATACTTTTCTCTGAAATATACTTTCACTTCTATACATGCTAACACATTTGAAAAAGGCCGCAGGCATGTTAACTGTGTTTCGACATGCTTAGGATACAGTATTATGATTCTGTTTCAGCTTTCACATGGCTTCTCTCTGGTGAACTGCAAGCTGGTGGTCGTGTCGTTCACGGTACAGTTACTTTTAGTTCATACTTTTATCTCCATAACACAGCCAGGCATTGTCTGTTTCCAGCAGAAATAGTGTACAGTACCTTGCCTTAATTCTCACCATAATTGCCAGCTAAAATTATTCTCCATAATGTGTCAAATATTTCATTCCAGAGAAACGGCAAAAATATGAAAATGATTAATTTTTCAGTCTTTACTAAGGGAATTCAAGTAATATGTTCTATAATGGAAAAATGGCAATAATAATTCCAAGGCATCTGGAAATAAATTATGTTTCTCAAAAAATACACAAATGCACATACATACATACATACATACATACATACATCACAGAAGCCATATGAATGTACTCTTACATAGGTTAATAGTTGTGTTAACTGTTGTCCCCAGATGGTTGTCTTAGCTGTCGCTGTGCTTGTGATGTTGTCATCTTGTGCATTTGACTGTTCTGGGAACACCAATTCTGTGAGTATCAGCTCTACTTATTGATCTTGAAAAGCTAGAAGACAGTATTTTTCATGCATAATGTATGTTTTATGTTATGCTCCATACATTATGCATCAAAAATATTCTTATTTTTCAAGCTTTTTTCTTAACGTGAAAAGACAGAACTGTGCCTGCTGAACTTTTGTCACACTAAACTTAGAAAGAGAATAGAACATTATATAATATAATATAATATAATATAATATAATATAATATAATATTATATTATATTATATTATATTATATTATATTATATTATATTATATTATATTATATAAAGCATGATTTATTAAAGTTGCTTGATAAACTCAAGTTTTGTCTAACATATAGTTAATTTTTTCCTAGTCTGAGCTGAAGCTTTGGGACATGGACAATCAACCTTTGACTGTGCAACTTGCTGCTGTGTATAAGGTGATATATACAGGACATGCATGTCAAGTTGAATGTTGAATATAGTCTATTAGGATAGTCTATATGCTTTAAATATCCTTGTGCACTTATAGGCTGAATGTATAGAGGCTTTTGCTGATTTCAAGATTCAAGATCATTTTAATAGCCATAATGAGTGAGCAATCATAATTATTACAAATGAGGAATTTGTCTTTGTGCAATAGACAATCTTCAAATTATAAATGATAAAGTGCAAAGTAAAAGTCATTTAAAGTGACATAGTGGGGTCCATGTAAATGCCGATGTAATAAGTCCATGAAAAATGTCCAGTAAGTCCTTAAGTGATATATAATGGGAAGGATGGGGGGTGTATGTGAGATAATCTCTGTGAGATAATGTTCATGTAAATGTTCATGTAAGATGTCAAGTAAAAGTCCGTCGGATAATGTGCATGGGGGGGGGGGGTGGCTGGCGGATGGCGGATGGGTGATGAACAGTTTGTTCAGCGGGCATCGACAAAGTCCTGATTTGTGGGGGCTTTCTGAACTTTATCTGCCATTTGTTCAATTTAATCAAGACCTCAGTCTTTGGCAGCACCTCTGTCTGTTTTAGATATTTAAATATGAAATTAAAGAGCGTGGTGCAGGTCATTTTTTTTAAATAAATGTAATCAATTTATAGTTAGGACTCAAGATTCTTGTGAAATCCTAATTGCTACATAAAAGTCCCACATATTAATGCAAAGTGGTCTCTAACCTGCACCATGCTCTTTAAGGGGTGGTTCACCTGCAGAGCATGTACTGTAGCACAAAGGTTGAGTCCTTCCCGCGGCCAGCGCGGGTTCGAACCTGCCCCGTGGCCCTTTGCCGCATCTCATCCTTTCTCTCCATACCTTTCCTATCTACCTACTGTCCTATCTAAAGATGAAAATGGGGTTAAAGAAATCGTAAAAAAAATATATGAATGAAATTAAATAACAGAATCACATAATCAGATACCTCACATATCACACATGTACAGGAATCTCTTTCGTTGACTTCTACATAGTCGACCATGTATCAGTCTGTAGGCTAATCAAAAAACACTCATTTTCAGGTGCTGGAGAGTCTAAGGTCTGAACAAACAACAGCTCAGCAGCAGCAGAATGCTCTGAATCAGGTAGCATCTATAGCATCCTTGGAATGAAATAGCTCCTGTAGACTGTTCTCTCCATACATCAAGCGCTGAATATGCAACATTTCTTTATGCACAGATGCTGATGGCAACCCACGAGAAGAAAAGGACGAAGGAAGTAGGTTGGTAGATAAAATATGAACAACTTTCTTTACATCAAATAGAATGATTTATGTTCATTGTCATTGCTCTATGTGCTGCGCACCGCTGTACCCTATATAGAGCCAATTCTGACATACAGTCAGTGAAATGTGAACTGGAAACTTGCCTTGCAGAAACCACTATGCGTGACTACCGTACATATCACGAGGAGGAGGAGCACAACCTGTGGTCCTCCGAGGACGACTCCAAGAAAAAGGACCCCTGCTTCCACTACACAATCCTGGACCAAGCCTGGCGCGCCACCAACACCACCACCAAGTACAAGATGTGCGACCGCCGTGCCAAATGGAAAGGTAACCTAAAATGAACTTGAAAATCTAAAGAAACTTTGAGAAAAACCTCAAGAAAGTGCAATATAAAGTGCAGTTATTCTAATGACGACGATAATGATGACGATGGTGATTTTGATCCAAAAGGTTGGTACCGCCTCTTCTACAACGGCAAGAGTCTGCAGATGCCCGAGCGGTGTGTGCCTGTGAACAAGTGTGGCACCCACTCCCCGCTGTGGCTGGCAGGGCCCCACCCTAAGAGGAGGCAGGGCGTTGTCACCCGCAGCGTGTGCGGCCACTGGAAGAAGAACTGCTGTGCCTTCAAATCCACCCCCATCAAGGTCAAGAAGTGTCGCGGCAACTATTTTGTCTACAAGTTTGCCAAGCCGACATCCTGCTACTTAGCTTACTGCGCAGGTATTTACATAAATACTGTATGTCCTCCTTAGTGGGAAATATAGCCTACCTGGAATTCAGGTAGGCTAGGGTTCGGGGAAGCAGGGGCTAGAAAAAAAAAGAAAAGAACAAAATGGCACTCCTTCACCTGCAACTGATTTAATTGCATTAACTTTGGTGGAGAGACAGATGTGGGAGCAAAATATTTATTTAAAAACACAGAAAGGAGAGCACTCGCAGGTCAGGAACTTGAGCAACACTGGAGTGCATGTCTGGATTGCAGTGGTTCTGTCGAGATCTCCTGATCCTTTAAGGGTTCTATACCTTGGTACATATTTGGAACCCTCAAATGGTAGAACCATGGTAGAACATGGTAGAACCATTTGAGATGGTTCATTTAAAAGAACCCTTGGGGTTATATGTAGAACCTTTTTTGGGGTTCTATATATAACCACTTTTTAAACATAGAACCATTTTGGGGTTCTATATAGAACCACTTTTTAAACATAGAACCCTTTGGGGTTCTATATAGAGCCCTTTGGGGTCCACCAATCAGTCGACACCTTAAGAAGAAGAAGGGTTCTTTGAAGGGTTCTTTGTTGTCTTACATAAATTGTATATCACTTTTTTAGACATGTGGTTCTTTGGTAAATTATATAGAACCATAAGTTCTATATAGAACCCTAATGAACCTTATTTTCTAAGAGTGTGACGCAGGTTTAGTATGATGTGTATACAGCACTGTATGACACTGTGTGTCTATTCTCAGATATCAACACCCTGGTATGTGGGAGGTGCAGAAGGAATCAGTCCTGTGAGAGCAGGGACAAGATCAATTGGAAGTGTAAGGCGAAGAGAAGGCGTAAGTCCCTGTCATCCTGTTATAGAGAGCCAAAGTGGAACGTCACTTCCTGCTTCAGCACTGCACCAGAGATTTTCATCCGCCATTTATTTTCCCATAGACATTTCGTAAAATGCTTATAAAAATAGTTTTACTTGTTCAAACCAAACGGTTTAGATATATTTAGAAACAGGAGAGACCGCATAACATTTCACTCAGACCAAAATGTTTAAAAAGAATGCGGGTTTAAAGAAAAAAAAATATATTTTTTGGTCCAAGTGAAATGTTCTATGGTCTCCCCCGATTCTAAATATAGCTGAACCGTTTGGTTTGACCAAATAAAACAATTGTTATAGGCATTTTACGAAATGTCTATGGGTAAATAAATGGCGGATGAAAATCTCTGGTGCATTGCTGAAGCAGGAAGTGACGTTCACTTTGCCTCTCTATTGGTTAGAATTGTGATTAATATTTAGTTTTTGTAATGTCCACCCTGGCATTGGTTTTCCCTCTAAACCCTGGCTTCTTAAACAAGTGGCTGAGACTCTAGAATGTTCTTGGGGCTGTTGCCCCTCACCTCACCTCTCCATAGTGAGATATTGCATTTCTGATTAGAGTCTTAAACACTCATGGTTACTTTGAAAACATAAAGGCACAAAGATATTCTTAATGTTAAGTTTTTTTTAGTTGAAGAGGAAGACTGCTGCACACTGACTTCACTTAAAAAAGACTTTTATTCAATAAATGCAACGTTTCGGTCAAGTGACCTTCATCTGGCATATGGTATGACAAAGACTGGAACCTGTTTAAATAGGAACCAGGAAAAGAGCAATCAGCCAATGGGGGCAAGGCAATTATGTGGTAGACCCATGGAGCAAATCAATGCAAATCACTACACTGCAGGTGTCACACAATTACAATTACAGTAAATTGACAAGAAATATTTAAACACAATTCCCAGTGAAAAGAACATACAAAAGTATACAGCACAGGTACAAAGAAGAGTTATGTAACAGATGTAGATGGCTCTGAAATAGTTTTTTTTCAAGTTATTTTTGGTGAAATCTGCTCCCTTGCTTTCTGTGAAATCAAATGATGATGATGATGATGATTAGGCTACTAGAACAACTACTGATAATAATAATAATAATAATAATAATAATAATAATAATAATAATAATAACAATAATAATAATAATAATAATAATAATAATAATAATAATAATAATAATACCTCATCTTCTTTCAGTTCGATCCAGACAGATCCACTTCTTTGCCTCCTACCCTGGCAAGCTCTCAGGCAAGGTGAACAGGATCAAGTACAGCAAGGTGCTGGTGAACGTGGGCCGAGCCTTCAACAGGAGAACCGCGGTGTTCAAGGCTCCAGTCAAAGGATTCTACCAGTTCTTCTTCTCCACCCAAACGGGTCGGGACGGTAGTAAGACAGATCTGTGGCTGGTGGTCAACGGTTACTGGGTCGCTGTCTCTCACACCCATGTCTCCAAGCCCTCCACTGTGGGCAACCTGTCCACCTACATGACCTTCCTGCGTAGGGGGGCTAAAGTGTGGGTCACCCACAACTGTGGCAGGTCCTGGGCCAATGCGGCTTCCATGACCATTACATTTGGGGGCTCACTGCTTGCACAGTTGAAATAATGCAGCTATAAAAAAGATATATTGTAAAACATTTAAATACAGTATATTTTCAACTTGTGTATAATCTAGATGTTGCCTTTGAATAGAATAGGTGTGCGATGTGTATTTCTCTGAAGGATGTGTTCACATTTTCTATTGACATGCTTTCCTTCAAGTTGTTTCCCATAGTTTGTGTTGCTTGTAATGTTATACAGGATATGATGCTTATTCTACCATTGTATTCACTGTATTTTTGCTCTGGATAAGACTGTGAGTTAAATGCTTAAAATGTAAATGGAAAATTACAGAAAAACAAAAATATGTTTGTCATTTCTAATTCCATTATGATTATAATGAGGTATTCTGATAACAAATTCAAGGGTCTGAATTAAATAATTAATTTACTTTTAATTAGGCCGTTGATATTTAATTTATTAATTTATTAGTATTGGTGTCTATAATTGACCAGCAGTTGTCACGTATTTACCTTTGTCCGACACAAGGTGGCACACTAGCACCGAGGCAACCATGGTCGGTGAAGTGATGTCCTGGGTTAGCACAACCTCTGAGCAGAGTCTTCTGTAGCACATACAGTAGGAGGGGTCAGTCAACTCCAACCAGGCTGAGCACAAGCGCTGAGTAGTCTATACATAGTTCAAATCCAGTATGTTAATTTGAGAATACCATAGCCTCTGCTTTGTTTCTCAAATGTTTTGAGTATTATACTATTAATAGCTCTGCTTTCAAATGAATCAAATCCCATGTTTCATTGACCAAATGCTGATGAGTTCTTCTAATTTTCCCTTATATGGTAATAGAGAGCATCATAAATGCGAAAGCCAAACATCATGGTTTTCCTCCGAGTGTTTTATAGCTTAGAGGTGAGCCGTCATCACTGAAATATGTATAAGGAACAGTAGAACAGTGGTCTGCCGAAATATTTCTAATAGTTTTCAAGTTACACACACGCCAGTTCTGACCAACACCTCAACTGGGCGGGGGCCCATAGGGGGCGGGGCTGGGAAGAGGCGACTGGAAGCCTATTGGTCGACAGACAGCCGGGACGAGACGAGAGAAAGTCAAGGAAAAGGGAGCCGTGTAGCTCCTGGGTAACAGGACAAGGATAGCCTACATTTCGGTGAAACGCAGCGACAACTTTGTATGGATATGAAGATATTTTGGGATAGTTTGCCATTTCTAACTAAAACGCTGGAACTTTGATATATTTTTTTTTTTATAGCAGACAATTTTTTTTTTTTTTGGTTTAACTGTATCTTTTTTGTACCGTTTTGCAACCTGGATGTAAAATGAGTTAAAACACAATTTGACTTCTACTATTTCTACATGAGTCTAAAAACAATGCAATTCGACCATACCTCTCCCAACTGAGAAGGTGCTCAGTGCGACTCGCCATTGATGTTTACCTTTGCTGTCGTGGGCACGTCAAAGCAGTAACAAGTTGTTGGAGAACATCTTTTCCTGGAGCTCGAACAAGAAGAAGAAGATATGGCAGAACACGAGAGTCTGGAGTTTGGGAAAGCGGACTTTGTGCTTTTGGATAACGTGTCTTTGGAAGAATTCATGGCTAACCTAAAACTCAGGTAAGCAGCCAGCGACTGCGGGGTTCAATGTATGGGGGATGCTAAAGTTACTCCACGTTCAGGAGAATACAACACAACAGGTGCTGCTACACTCACACAGACTGGATTGTTACACTGAATCAATACGGTGTGATCACTAATTGATCACTAATGTCATCATTGAAAAAAAAATAGACATGAATGGGCAAAATAACTCAACATATTTAGTGTCACTGCCGGCTGACTGGGAAGTTTGAATTTTGAGTTGGCTCACTCTCACATGTGAAATCCCTGTTTTGTCCAGTAGCCCATGTGGTTATATGACATATTTTGCAAAGTTATGCAGTGAGCACAATAGCCATGTTGTCTTTCCATCAGTTCCCGGCAGTTCACTGTGAAAGACTGTGTTTGAACCAGAGACTCCACCCAAGAAGTCACACAGACTCCCACATACACTGCACTACTTGAACAAACAGATTCTCATACAGGCTGCTTGGCATCAGCTGTGTTTTCAGTGGCTCTGTGTCAAGCATAATATCACAAGAAGCATGCCATGCTTGTGAAGTGAATGGAGGGAGTAGAGGTAAGTGGAGTGGGTGTTGGCTAGGAATCAGCCTATACCCATCTCCTTTCCTCACCTCAGCCATCATCAGTGAGGAGAGTGCAAACTGATGCCAGAACAGATGGTGAGATGGTGTTTAGTGCTCAGTAGTACGTGTCCAAACTTTTGCTCTCAGTTGATGTCAATGCGCAGATTCCTCCTAAAAGCAGTGAGGTGCGACATTTCCACCAGCAGGGCGTTTTAAAGGCTTGTGTCTGAACTGCACCGCTGATACAAATGATTGGACTCTTTCTGTGTTTTACCTTAGATCAGTGTTTCTCAACTGGTGGGTCGGGACCCACAAGTGGGTCGCGGGGCCGTTTTGAGTGGGTCGTGGATGTGTGCATGAGAAAAAAGAAGTTCTTCTAGTCACTGATGATGATGCTGGCCGCGGTGGCCAACATGACTGTCTTTCAGAGGCTGTAGCGGGCTCATTTTGAAAGGCAGAGTGAAGATACTGGTACCATATGAAACTAGAAGACCTAAGGCATCCAGTGGTACCAACATGACATGCTTGCTTGTTGCAAAGGGGGCTATATGACACTACAAATGTAGGCTACGTTCTGAAAATTGGGTCGCGTAATGTCTAAGGAAAAAGGTGGGTCGTAAGGATAGTCCAGTTGAGAACCACTGCCTTAGATGCTCTTTTATTGCATTAGGCCGTGTGTCCATCTAGCGTCTTTTTCCGACCGTTAAAGGCTGGAAGTAGTACGCTGGGAAGCGCTGATCTCAGCGCACAATATAACAAGGAAGCAGTGTGAAACTAACGTTAGTTCAGTGCTGTAGCTAGCTTGATAGCTGACAGCTAACATTAGCTAACAACACACATACAGTGATTTAGCTCAACACTCACCAGAAATATCAAGTGTGTAGCCAATCTGCTCCCACAATTGAGCCTTTCTGTCTCTGTTGCGATAGTTTCTCCATGATTAGTTGCCTGAAAAGGAGCACCCGACACCAGCATCTTTCTGAAAAGTAAAAATATTTTCAGCTGGAAGCGCTGGGAGTCAGGCACACAAAAACGCCGGGGCGCTCTGAAAATAGACGCTGGGTGCAGCGCACTTTCTCTAGACGTCAGTGTGCGCCCGCATACGCTCTCCCCCCATTGGAAACAACTGAAAAAAGACGCTGGACCTGAGGAAAAGAAGCTAGGTCGACACAGGCCCTTAGTCATCAGTTTTGTCTGACATGAGCATGCATGCCATGAAGAAGTTGCCTTTCCAGCACCGGGCTTTGGCAATATAATGGCAGTTGATGGAGCAGTTTGCATTAACATCATTTTCTAAATGGTATATACACTGCTGGCACTGTAGCCTGTTATTTCCAAAGATTTATAGGCTGATCCCTACAATCTAGACACCCCAGGGAACTAATATTTACATTCACAGCAATGGCTCGTAAATATTTGGATGATCTTAAGGAAAGCAGTGTTGATGGCTCAGTCTCCTGTAGATCAGTAGTCTGATTTCTCCTACATGGCTAAACAGAGCCAGCTATAACTTTCTTGTTATATTCACAGAATGTAAACCAAATCATTTGTGATTTTTTTTTTTGCTCACACAGATTTGCCAGCTGGGCTATAAATTGAGAAAATCAGCCTGATATAAACGAGTGCGCCCTGATATTTTAGTCCTAGTGTGCAAGTAGCCTGGATGGAAAAACCTCGTTCCGAGTCTTCCGGCTATGGGCGAAGACCCGGAACCAAAGTGCTGTACTCCAGGACAATATTCTGCTCAATTCTTGCGTTCCGTTCAGACGTAATGTTATGGATCCGGCAAGTTTCTTCAAGTACTTTGTTTGGTATGTCCATGCTTCTTATTTCTTCTCTAACTCGTAGCGACTGGCGAGGTTAGGCTACCTACTGCTGCATTTCTATGGCGGGACGAAAACACTGTGGGCCACCGGAAGACGGGGCGGGTCTTCTTCTATCTTCCTGCCTGTAGTAACGCATCACTAGAGCCTGGTGATGCAAGGTTAACAAGTATAATAGCGATTTGCTGATCGCCGAGCTGTCATTGGCTGTTGTGCTCTCTCGTACGCGTTCTTAACTCAATATGCGGCCTTTTCACCTAGGTAACCTGCGGCGGATACATTTTAGTTTGAATCTTTTCTGTTCTTCTCTCTTCTTTTCTTTGCTTTATTGCTTGAAAAGTGTCATTGCAAAAGAGTGGCCAGCCTTAGCCTGTGTGCCATCTCCAAGAGGCTCATAATGATCATCATAATATCATCATCATCATCATCAGGTCGGGTGGGTTCCTCGGGCAATGATGGATCTCCGTTCCTCCCTCGCTTCCATACACGTTCCAATTTCTCCTGCGGTCTCCCGCCTTAAAGTGTCCACATATGTCAGTTGTTGTCTTCCCCTTCTTTTAGTTCCGTGTGTCGGGCTCCCACACTACCAGCTTCTGTGCTGCTAGCTCCGGATGTCTATAACAGTGACCAGCAAGCCTCAGCAGCCTGAGTCGTATCTTCTCACTTAGCTTAGGCAGCTCTTGGTAAAGATCTACGTTTGTGATATGGGTGCCAGGGTGGATGTTGAGGGCATCATGCTTAAGCATCCGTTTAGTCTATGCTCCTTCTGTTGACTCAAGGTCCATGTTTCACAGCCATAGATCAACACTGACTCCACAGACGCAATGAACAGGGCAAGTTAGATGTTTCTAGAAAGGCCTGTCCTCCATATGTTATTCAGTGAGTGGAGAGCTTTCCAGGCCAGGGCCTTCCTGACCTGGATGTCCTTCTCCCTACTGGCCACCCATGAGCCTAGATACTTAAAGTCGAGCTGAACCCAAAAATTACTTATTTTCTTTTAGTTCAAATACCTGGGTATGCAGTGCACCTATTTAATAATGTATGCCAAAAAAAATCACAAAAATAGTTCAGTGCGGTATTTAGTTTTTCACACTTTTTCACATCAAAAGTTCATTTTTCAAGATTTCATTGATAACAGCAAACTACAGTTTGCTGACGTCACCTAGTACTATCAAATTTCTACCCCATTTCAACCAATGATATCACGACATGCAGCTGTCAGTCAAATCTTCATTTCAGGATAATTTTCTCTTCCAAATGAAGTACGGTAGAAAATAGCGCCTAGTGCCTGTCATCTGGCAGAATTCCTATCCCATAAACTAACTACTAACATGGCCACTTGTATATGAAACATGAACAAAAAACAAAAACTATAATCTCTAAGAATGCAAAGAAATGTAACTGGCTCGTTCAAAAGGCGCATTCCAGGAATATCGTATTTACAGAAATAGCGTGAATGGCGCGTGCTTGAGAGCTCACTCGTTCAGTTTCAACCCCCTAGACCCGGCCTCAAACCCCAGAAGTGGCTGTGAAGTGGCACAGACTCATTTTATGTAGTATGCGGAGCGCAGCGATTCAATGTAATACTTGAGTCTGGGCAGAGACTACCCCCTTCCTAAACCAAGGCCGAGTTGCCCTTAACCCATTGATACCTGATGCTGCATTTGCGTGTTTATCCCTCATTTGTGTGTTTATCCCTTTAAGACCGCGAACCGCGTCACACGGTTCGCGGTCTTAAAGGGATATACACGCAAATGCTGCATCAGGTATCAATGGGTTAAGCAAAGTGCTTCACCCCCAGCTGCTCCAGGGGTGTGACTGAGTGATCAGTAGCAGTGGATGACTTCAATGGGTTTTAGTGGCCGACTGTGTGGTGAACATCTGTGCAACTGTATACGAGTGTGAACTGTGAAGCAGGGCGGTGCTGAGAGAAACAAGTGCAGGGGCTCAGCTGGAGGTTTGAAAAGCAGGTTTCATCATGGACATGAGAGACAGCACTGAACAGCCTTTAGCTCTTAAATGTGATAAGCTGTGTAGTGTTCAGTACAGTAGCCTTGGCAGCCAAGCAAGAAGAGCTGAGAGCTCCAGACTTGGTTTTCTGTTTGTTTTCTATCCAGCTGGACCGCTCGGCCCGGAGATGGCGTGTGCACATTGTTATTTGCAGGAGGGTGTGACCAGTCAGGAGCACTTCCTCTTTTCTCCTTTCCCCTCAGGCTCCCGGTGTGTTTACCGTGTGTGTGTGTGCGTGCGTGTGTGTGCGTGTGTGTGTGTGCATGTATCCATCCACGCACACAAGCAGCAGTAGTGCGGCGCAGAACCACTTGAGGAGAAGGGGTACCGAGGACATTAACCATTGACCATAATGGCCTTTTTATAGTTGGTATAGTTACCAACACAACAGAAGAACGGTTACTTGGGGTACACATCTCCACATCTTTCCCCCCCGCTACGTGGGACAGCGCAAAATCGGAGTGAACTGTCTGCCATGTTGCATTGGAGTGAACTGTCTGCCATGTTGCATTGGAGTGAACTGTCTGCCATGTTGCATTGGAGTGAACTGTCTGCCATGTTGCATTGGAGTGAACTGTCTGCCATGTTGCATCGGAGTGAACTGTCTGCCATGTTGCATCGGAGTGAACTGTCTGCCATGTTGCATTGGAGTGAACTGTCTGCCATGTTGCATCGGAGTGAACTGTCTGCCATGTTGCATTGGAGTGAACTGTCTGCCATGTTGCATTGGAGTGAACTGTCTGCCATGTTGCATTGGAGTGAACTGTCTGCCATGTTGCATTGGAGTGAACTGTCTGCCATGTTGCATCGGAGTGAACTGTCTACCATGTTGCATTGGAGTGAACTGTCTGCCATGTTGCATCGGTAATCAAGTCCCCCAGTGACTGCATGTGAAGAGTTGGAGAAGATTGTTCGTTTCCCCTCCATTTAGCCAGACTGAGACTCGCTTGTCCAAGTTGACATTGAGTTTGTTTGACTTGAGGTTGAACAGTCTGGCCTGGTGGAGAGCGTTGTCCCAGTCTGGCCTGGTGGAGAGCGTTGTCCCAGAACACAGCAGATGCCAATCAGTCTTTTTGTGGAGACGTTTGGTAGGAAAACAGTCAGGCGACATTCTTGTAGAGTGTGTGAATTGACCAGTCAGCAGATAAGCTTTCTTTTTTCCCTTATTTTTTCCCCTTCAGATTTCCCCCCCATTTTTTCCCCCAATTGTACTTGGCCAATTTCCCCCCCGCTGCCCCGGGCAATGATCCACCCTCTGTTGATCTGGGGAGAGCCGTAGACTAGCACCATGCTTCCTCCGACACATTTGCCGCAGCGCAGTTGCCATCCGCTTCTTTTCACCTGACAGCGGGGAGCGTCACCGGCAGGACATAGCACTTGGGAGGATCACGCTATTCCCACCGGTTCCCTTCAGGCGTCCCGACCGACCCAAAGGAGGCGCTAGTGCAGCGACCATGGACAGCCAGGACACATACCCTTTTAATCCGGCTTCCCACCCGCAGACACAGCCAATCGTGCCTGTATGGACGCGCGACCAAGCCGGAGGTAACACTGGGGCGCGAACCTGCGACCCTTGTGTTGGTAAGCAGATAAGATCAAAAAACCCAGGCCCACTGCTATGAGCCACAAAGCTTTTCCAAACAATCGTTAGTAAAGGTCCTCTGAATAAGTCTGACTCTCCTGCGAGCTTCTCTGCAGGTACAGATGATGAAGGTTCTCTGCAGGTACAGATGATGAAGGTTCTCTGCAGGTAGAGATGATGAAGGTTCTCTGCAGGTACAGATGATGAAGGTTCTCTGCAGGTACAGATGATGAAGGTTCTCTGCAGGTACAGATGATGAAGGTTCTCTGCAGGTACAGATGATGAAGGTTCTCTGCAGGTACAGATGATGAAGGTTCTCTGCAGGTACAAATGATAAAGGTTCTCTGCAGGTACAGATGATAAAGGTTCTCTGCAGGTACGGATGATGAAGGTTCTCTGCAGGTACAGATGATAAAGGTTCTCTGCAGGTACAGATGATGAAGGTTCTCTGCAGGTACAGGTGATGAAGGTTCTCTGCAGGTACAGATGATGAAGGTTCTCTGCAGGTACAGATGATGAAGGTTCTCTGCAGGTACAGATGATGAAGGTTCTCTGCAGGTACAGATGATGAAGGTTCTCTGCAGGTACAGATGATGAAGGTTCTCTGCAGGTACAGATGATGAAGGTTCTCTGCAGGTACAGATGATGAAGGTTCTCTGTAGGTACAGATGATGTATTGGCTCTATGTCTTTGTAGCCCGCCATGTTGTCACTGCTAAGTGCTTGTCTATATAAGGGGCGGCGGTGTTGTTCTGTCTGTCCCTTGGAGTACAGGAAAGGTTTCTGGCAACCCGCCATGTGTTTCCAACGCAATTATGCTAGCATTTTTTAAATTCCTCTTCAGAATTGGGTGTCTGATATTCAGATGAACGAGCTCACAACAAGCAGTACAGCATAAGCTGTGCTAGGCTTGTTTTGCTGGCAGTGATGCCCCAGTCTACATCTCTTTATGAACGACGTTTGATGATCCACTTTTGTGCAGATGAGTGAAAAACAGTTGAGAGGGACCTGACAGGCTCTCAGCCTGCCAGACCTGCGTCAACAAGGATTTTCAAATCATTCTTAGGGCCTGTGTCCATCTAGCGTCTTTTCATCAGCTCCGGCGTCTTTTTTCAGTTGTTTCCAATGAGGAGCGAGCGTATGCGGGCGCACACGGACGTCTAGCGAAAGTGCGCTGTGTCCAGCGTCTATTTTCACAGCGCTGCGGCGTTTTTGTACGCCCGACTCCCAGCTGAAAATATTTTAACTTTTCAGAAAGACGCTGGTGTCGGATGCTGCTTTTCTGGCAACTAATCATATGGAAAAACTATCGCAACAGAGACAGAAAGGCTCAATTGTGGGAGCAGATTGGCTAGACACTTAATATTTCTGGTGAGTGTTGAGCTAAATCACTGTATGTGTGTTGTTTGCTAATGTTAGCTGTCAGCTATCAAGCTACTACCGCACTGAACTAACGTTAGTTTCAGACTGCTTCCTTGTATATTGTGCGCTGAGATCAGCGCTTCCCAGCGTTTAACTTCCAGCGTTTAACGATCGGAAAAAGACGCTAGATGGACACACGGCCTTAGTGTTTGCTTTAGTACATAAGGGTGGAGCTTACCATATAGCACAACACATTGAGTGCCAGAACATTTAAACTATTTGCAAGTCAGTATTGTATCTGGACTGGCATCGTCTGAAATGCTCTGATGTGGTAAACCCCAACATCTGGTTGGACATATTAAACCAGAGGCTGTTTATTTGTAACTACTATTTACCAAGACTGCAGCTTACTTGCATTTTTCCCACGGGTTCGAGATGGTTAGGAGGATTAGGGGATGTTCATGATTCGACAATCCATTAATCGATCGTTAAAGGAACACTCCGCCCATTTTCAACCAGCTTTGTATCATTAGAACATCAGTAGTATATCAGAAAACTGTAAACGGTTTTGAAGTCTGTCATTTAATTTGACAGTTATTGAGTGTTAAAGTGTGGACCAGTGACATCACTGGTCCACACTAACTCAAATGAATAACTCATTAACTCAAATCAACTCTCAATAACTGTCAAACTAGATGAATGATGAATAGTTTGACAGTTATTGAGACTTGATTTGAGTTAATGAGTTATTAATTTGAGTTAGTGTGGACCAGTGGTCCACTGGTCCACTGGTCCACACTTTAACACTCAATAACTGTCAAATTAAATGACAGACTTCAAAACCGTTTACAGTTTTCTGATATACTACTGATGTTCTAATGATACAAAGCTGGTTGAAAATGGGCGGAGTGTTCCTTTAACAGTTGGATCGATCAAACTATATGTTCACCGATTCATCGACAATGTAGGCTATGTGCTATTTTCTCATTTTTATTTTCTTTGCTGAAATGATTTAAACACCACAAGGGTAAATGTAACTTTCACTGCTCATACAGAGGAAGAAGAAAGCCAAGCTAGCAGACAGAAAGTCCAGTGTGGGAGAATTACACCCAAAAAGACAACAGTGTTATTGTAAACATTGTAATGTTGCAATATGTCACGTCCACAAGCACAATGACAGCTAATGCAGGAAGATTAGTTGGTTGATGTGTTTTGCTGTGTTTTAATATAATGATGAATCGATTCATTGCTCGTTAACATGACCAATTAATCGATGAAGGAAATTGATAAAGATGTGCATCCCTAGTTAGGATGCTAATTGATATCACATGATTCATTCTTAATCATGACACCAATTGTGCAAAAAGGATTGTCCCAAACTCCTGCTGGTGAGTTGCTCCAAGTGATTTGACCTTTGAACCCCTCACTGGGGAGTTAGACCAGATTTGAACCGGAAGGCTCCAATAATATGGAGGAGGAGGGGTACGGGAAGCAGGCAGGCAGGAACGCTGGCCTCCTCTTCCCATTGGCATTTCCTCGCCTTTGGTCCTCACATTTCATTATTTCCTGTAGCTCCTGTTCCAGCTTAGCTGGGAATCTTCTGTGCAGACAGGCTAAACCCGTGGCCGCGCTGTAAGCATAAGCACATGTTGGTAGAATTACACAATTCACAATTCCAGCCTTCCAAATTGAAGTAGTGACTCTTGTTTCTGTTTCTGGTGTGTCTTTGGATTTGACCAGAAAAAGCAGCTGGGCAAATTGCTTTCATCTGCGGTCAAAGGGAACAATGGCTCTCCTGTTTCAAGTGTGTAAAATGCTTATTTATTGCTGATAGCCTGGAAGAGGTGTGGCGGCGGACGGTGCAGAACGTGGCAACCCGACTCGCTCCCTCTGCCCCCCCCCCCCTGCAGAATCAACACAGGGATCAAAGTACCCGTCCCACCGTGGCTCAGGTGGAAAAAACCCACGGCAGTGAAAGAAACCCAGGGTCAAAGGTCACGCTTTGTATTTCCTCATGAGACGTGTGGTCCAGTAAAGAATTGCCCGCTATGGCTTTTCGTTTACAGCGCAGGTGATGATGCGGAGAAGGTTTGGTTGAACCCCGACGGCGTTTGTTTAAAATGTAATTTGTAGCCCCCTTATTATCCATATACCTCGTTGGGAGTCGACGCGCTGGCGTTGTTGTTGTTGTTGCTTTCCTGTTTGCCTTTTTACGCCTGACTTCCTGCTTCAGCTGCTGATAATGACGAAACAAAGTCCATGTGCAGAACACACAGTCCTGACAGACGGCTCGGAGTCCTGCAGCAAAGATGAAAGTGGACGATAACACGCAGCAGAAGTCTCTATGAATATTTCATCCCAACCCGCCTATTAAAGTCTTTGTTTTTTTTTGCTCTGAGCGGTGGTCAGTAACTGGAAGAGAAATATTTATAGATCATCTCCGATAGAGGCTGTTCCTCTCTTTTGCTTTCTTTTTCTCATTTTGCCCAACAGCTCTTTTCCCCTGCCAAGACTAGCAAGGAGGGAGAGCATCATCATGTGAACTATAATGATAGATATAACTATATATACTATATACTATATATATATAGTATATATATATATATATATATATATATAGTATATAACTATAATGATAGGCTTCAATGTATCTGGTGCGAGATGATGGACTCGTAGGAAGCAAAGGGCTGATAAACGTAATTTAAAATGTCTGTTTTTTTTTTAACTGTAGTAGTTAAAATTCATGCTACTCCTTTTGGAAGGAAACCTTCTGTCCACCCTGTGGCCGCACAGTAAAGTCTTTTGCTTCAGGGCCTCAGGGCTTGGCTGCAGCCTGGCACGCGCCTGCAGCCTTTGCCAGGAGAGCTCTTCCGAACGTTGAGGAACATCTCCCCCCAGGCAGGAAGGAACACGGGGCTTTTTGAGGAACGCCTCGCCTCGTAGAGTATTGGCCCCTCTCTCCCGCTCTCCTGCTCTCCAGCAATGAAAAGTCCAGTCTCACCGCAAGAATTTCCATACAACCCTCTGTAATCTGAAACACATTACCATCCTTACATAAACAGGGCCTGTGCTTGTGGCGCTCGATTCGCTCCTAAAATAAGTTGGGCAGCTCTCACAGACGTCTCATTTGTGGACTGCCTGCGTGGGCGAGGCGAGGTCGGCAGCAGGCCGCTCAGCCTGGCTCTCTCCATCTCGTTACTTCTTTTTCACCGTTTTTCCGCCATACTTTCTTTCTTGCCGTTTCATCTGACCCCCCCCCCCCCCCCACCATCTACTGTAAATCTTTAACCGTTTACACTATTCCCCTTGTTATTAGTGTTATACTGTGTGTGTCTCCATATCACAGAATTTTGTAGTAGGAATGAAATGTGTGGTTTGCTAGTGCAGAGAGGTCTGATGTGGCTTCTGTAATGCTCTCTCTCTCTCTCTCTCTCTCTCTCTCTCTCTCTCTCTCTCTCTCTCTCTCTCTCTCTCTCTGTATGAGAAAAACATTGTGTAATAATGCAAGTATAATCTTGCAGTAGCCTACTCCAACCTTGCCATTGGAACTGGTCTTGATAGAGGCTTGATGTCATTAGGATTCCCATTAAAACCGTCTGGCTCGTGATGTGATGAGCATCCAAAAACCTCTGTCTGCTACTTTACCTTCAGACACCACCTCTCAGAAGCCCTGTTCTCTTGAGACATGAGACACCTTCAGACACCACCTCCCAGAAGCACTGTTCTCTTGAGACATGACGAGACACCTTCAGACACCACCTCCCAGAAGCACTGTTCTCTGAGACATGAGGCACCTTCAGACACCACCTCTCAGAAGCCCTGTTCTCTGAGACATGAGACACCTTCAGACACCACCTCTCAGAAGCCCTGTTCTCTGAGACATGAGACACCTTCAGGACACCACCTCTCAGAAGCCCTGTTCTCTGAGACATGAGACACCACCTCCCAGAAGCCCTGTTCTCTGAGACATGAGACACCTTCAGACACCACCTCTCAGAAGCCCTGTTCTCTGAGACATGAGGCACCTTCAGACACCACCTCTCAGAAGCCCTGTTCTCTGAGACATGAGGCACCTTCAGACACCACCTCTCAGAAGCCCTGTTCTCTGAGACATGAGACACCTTCAGACACCACCTCTCAGAAGCCCTGTTCTCTGAGACATGAGACACCTTCAGGACACCACCTCTCAGAAGCCCTGTTCTCTGAGACATGAGGCACCTTCAGACACCACCTCCCAGTAGCCCTGTTCTCTGAGACATGAGGCACCTTCAGACACCACCTCTCAGAAGCCCTGTTCTCTTGAGACATGAGACACCTTCAGACACCACCTCTCAGAAGCCCTGTTCTCTGAGACATGAGACACCTTCAGACACCACCTCCCAGAAGCCCTGTTCTCTTGAGACATGAGACACCTTCAGACACCACCTCTCAGAAGCCCTGTTCTCTTGAGACATGAGACACCTTCAGACACCACCTCTCAGAAGCCCTGTTCTCTGAGACATGAGACACCTTCAGACACCACCTCCCAGAAGCCCTGTTCTCTTGAGACATGAGACACCTTCAGACACCACCTCTCAGAAGCCCTGTTCTCTTGAGACATGAGGCACCTTCAGACACCACCTCTCAGAAGCCCTGTTCTCTGAGACATGAGACACCTTCAGACACCACCTCTCAGAAGCCCTGTTCTCTTGAGACATGAGACACCTTCAGACACCACCTCTCAGAAGCCCTGTTCTCTTGAGACATGAGACACCTTCAGACACCACCTCTCAGAAGCCCTGTTCTCTTGAGACATGCGACACCTTCAGACACCACCTCTCAGAAGCCCTGTTCTCTGAGACATGAGGCATTCATTCCATATCAGAGCCTCATTTACTCTAGTAGTGAGGGTACTTAGTTTTTCAGGAATCAGCTTGCATGGCATGAGCGGGAACCCCAAGTGATGCTTGTGTGAGTCAGATGGCTAATGTTCACTGTGTGTGTGTGTGTGTGTGTGTGTGTGTGTGTGTGTGTGTGTGTGTGTGTGTGTGTGTGTGTGTGTGTGTGTGTGTGTGTGTGTGTGTGTGTGTGTCAGGCTGTGATGTCATTCTCCGGTTCCCTCTGCTCTGTGTTGTATTGTTCTCTTGTCCACCTGTTGGAGCCGTGCCCTGAGGCTTGACGGGGCTAGAAACATGGCCTATACTCACTTTCACAGCCAGGGCCTCACGTCACTTTACAGCCTCTGACACACACGCGCACACGCACACACACACACACACACACACACACACACACACACACACACACACACACACACACACACACACACACACACCATCATCACTGTGTGTATCACTGCTGGATTATTCACTGCTACCTTTCATATTTATTATTCACATGAAGATGTTTCTCTTTGACGATCTTGTTGAGAGTCTGAGGCCCCTCCCCCACCGTCCTCAGAAGCCCCTCCCCCACCGTCCCCAGAGGCCCCTCCCCCACCGTCCTCACGCTGTTGCTCTCTGTCCATCTGTGTGTTTTTGTGCTCTTCCCCGCCTGCCCTGCTTTTAGCCCTGACCCAAATCACAGTGCTTTCCTCAAATAGCCTGTGTTGAGTCATGTCTGCTTCTCTCTCTCTCTCTCTCTCTGCCATCATCCACTCCCTCCCAGCACCACTGTGACTCCACATCAGCCACTGCTGGCCGCTGTGTGAAAGTGCAAACAGGTTGTGCGTCGTCAGGCCAGCAGCAGCCAGGTCCAAAAGCCCCCACCGCCTCTCCCTCCCTCTCTCCCCCACCCTCATCAGTACGCCCTGCTATTGAATTTGGGTAATTTAATCTGAGTGAAATGCTCCTTTCTTCTTTATTCTCGATCTACGTATGTGTTACAGTTCCAGCTCAGGTCTTTGTTCGTGTGTGTGTGTGTGTGTGTGTGTGTGTGTGTGTGTGTGTGTGTGTGTGTGTGTGTGTGTGTGTGTGTGTGTGTGTGTGTGTGTGTGTGTGTGTGTGTGTGTGTGTGTGTGTGTGTGCGCGATGGTAGCTCTGATCTCAGCCAGACAATAAAGAGGGCCTGGGCTTAGAAGAATAACTCATCCATCCAATCCTTAGCCGGGCTGTTGTTTACACCTGGCTCTCATTTCCCTAAGTATCCAGGCCTGCCAGCGCCATGGCAACAGACTGTGGTGTGGATGGGGCGGAACACATGCTATGCTAGCTTGGCTACTGTTCAAGCATGGCATGACCACTTGGGAGTGATGTGTGCCTCATTGCTTTGACTTTGAGAATACTTGTTGTTAGGGATGTCACGATACTAGGATTTCTACTTCGATACCGATACCCAGGAAAATATCCATACTCGATACCACAGGAAGGGAGGCCTGATGACACATCAAGAAGCATAAAAATAAAAATAAAGTTAGACCGATGGACGGACAGACGCACACTTCTCCATAATCTGGGCCTGATCAAACTTTGAAGGTAGACAGCAGATTAGCCCTGCTCTAGCCATCAGAAGAGTTTAGCTTGTTGAAGCAACAGATACCCAATGATAGGGAGGGACAAATCAGCGACTTTTCATTAAAAGAAAGCACTGATGCTATCGAAACTGTTGCAAATGAGTATTGTATCCATTTCAAATTTTTTTAATTGATACTTTCGATACTATCGATACCTGTTGCAAATGAGTATTGTATCCGATTCAAATTTTCAGTATTGATACTTTTCGATACCATCGATACTTGTGTAAACCCTACTTGTTGTACTCTTGCGCCACCTCCAGAAGGATTTTTATTTATTTATTTATTTATTTATTTATTTATTTATTTATTTATTTATTTATCTATCTATCTATCTTGGGGGGGGGGGGGGGGGTCATGCAGCATCCATGCAGAATAGTTACAGCTGGCGGAGGGATGGGGAGACACTCTCACTACTCTTTCTCTCTGACTCAGCCCTCTGGGTGTGACTGTATCATCAGCGCATCCCCATGAGTCCAATCATACTGTGATGATAGAGGTTTGTTGTAATACCCCCCCCCCCCCCCCCCCCCCCCCCCCCCCCCTCTCTCTCTCTCTCTCTCTCTCTCTCTCTCTCTCTCTCTCTCTCTCTCTCTCTCTCAGCAGACATGCACATGCTGTCATGACAGGGGGAAACACAGTACTTTAATGTTTTTGAACCATAGCCACAGATAAGACAGTCGAGGATTTAGTCCAAACTGTGTCATCATCAGGACACCTCAGGGCTTCATTCCAAAACTGGGATCCATGAAAAAGATTTAATATTTCAAGATTTATTTTTATTTTTATTTTTTTTATGGATGAAAAACACTTCAAACGCACAGCTGATGATTTTCGACCTCGGGTGTGAACATTGCACCCTGTCTGCCAAAGTCTTGTGTATAATCTCTGTCTCTGGTCCAGCCGTGACACAGGCCAGCTGCGCTCCAGTGGAAGGGAAACTCTACTACTGTCTTTAGTGGGAGATGGATTGGTCTGTAGGCCGAGGGAGGGCGGGTGGGGAGCGTTAAGTGTTGAAGGCTCGCGTCTCCTACAGACAGTCTGGGAGCTGCTGTTTGTACTAAGTAGGCTTTACAGAGCAGCGGAAAATCCCCTAATGCAGAGCCCAGATGTCTTGACGGCCGCAGACTGTGTGTCAGTGTCACACTGTGAGAGAGTAGAGGAGAACAGAGTCCTGCAACGGGTCGGGGTAACCCGCAAAAAGCTGGTGTCGTCTTGGGTCAAAAATATACTTCTATGAATTCACGGGCACGGGTAAAAATGAAGTAAACGCGGGTGGGCAGTGCTTGAGAACAACGTAGAGTCATATATGTTTCTGTGTTGCGCTCAGACTGAATTCACAGTCACTTACGGTAATCGGGTGTGTTGTTGGCGGAAGTCAGTCTGGTTAGGCCAGTGGGAAAGGGAAAGCCCACCCCTTTCCCAGGAAGGTGCGGAAGTCTTTGTTTAAGCTTTAATTCCTCGAATGGCCACTTGGGGGAGGGGGCAGTATAGGCAGATCTCCCCATGTTAAAATGCCTGACTTTGTAACAGCATTAAACATCTTTCCAGTGAGGGGCGAAACACGGTTTTGGTTTATATAGCTCATTTCACCTTTTCATAACAGCTGTAGGGGAGGGGTAATTTTTTTATACAACTCGCCCGTTTGGAGTAAAATAGATGATAGAAAAAGGGGTGATTGACAGATCGCCTGTCCAGTGATCACGCAGCTTGCTGATCACGGACCAATAGCAGGCGGAGCTGCGGCTCTGGGAAACTCCCATCTCACGCGAGGTGCGGAAAGACTCCACCCATTCCCTCCCACTCTGCTGACGAAAAATCAAGATGGCCAACGTTTCAACTCCGCCAGGTAGAAGAAATTTAATGCGAAATGGGACATAATGACATCATCAAGCAGCGCCCCAGTTGGCGAGAAGGTGAAATGTTCATCTTTCTACCAAATCTAGGTCAAGTTCAGACTTGAAAGCGGTGTCCCGTCTTGTTTGAGGTGAAATGCAAATGCACTAGAGTCATAGGATTTAAAAATGTTTCACGTTTAATGCATGCATTGCCCAGCATGCAACAGTGAATTATTGCTGCAAATTTAAAGGACACAGGTTCTGTGCTACATAATTATGTGCTAAATCTGTCATGTGCTCGACATCAACACTTGAGAAAGAATAGACGTCACATCAGCCGTTGCGGTGCTGCTGACGTAGGCCAGAGACGAGTCCAGCTCTAAAGTCGTAGCCATACTGCTGTCACTCGAAAACAAGAACAGTGATGCATCAGCCTGGGAGATGGAAGTGGAACAACCACAGATTATCTCTGAGCCTTCATCAGGCCTGGGAGGCCTCACACAGATGATGAGTCTGTGGACGCGTGTGGGCGGGGCTCGGGACAGTTCCAGGACCCAATGTAGGACACAATACACACACGCTCCTGGGTACCAGATTACTCCAACACTGATTCAAATGGTTTTTATGCCTCCACCGGCGATAGCCAGGCCGGAGGCATTATGATTTCGGGTTGTCCGTCTGTCCGTCCGTACGTACGTACAGTACGTCCGAACGATGTTCGTTAACGCGATATCTAGCTGCTTGATGGAATTTCATCAAATTTGCCTCAAACGTTGACTTGGACTCAAGGATGAACTGATTCGATTTTGGTGGTTAAAACCAGGTCAAGGTCACTGTGACCTCTCAAATGCCATTTTCAAGGTTGTTAACGCGATATCTCGGCAACGCCTTGACGGAATGTCATCAGATTTGCCTCAAACGTCCACTTAAACTCAAGTATGACCTGATTAGATTTTGGTGGTCAAAGGTCAAAGTTCAAGGTCACTGTGACCTCACAAGCACCATGTCCAAGCTTGTTAGCTTGGTTTGGTACATAGTGGTACTAGTCTTCGTCTGAAAAGTTTGGGAACCCCTGATGTAGAAGCTAATAGGCTGATCAAATTTGGCTCCAGATCCTAAAATGCCTTTCATTTTGACTTGCTGGGAGTATGCTCCTCTATAGATCCTTTGCTCTGCCATAATGAGATAGACACTTGTCTGAAATGTCATTACGCCAAATGCTTGGATGTTGAAGGGCAAATGTGTGTTGTTATTATTATTATTATAGTCACAATAGGCTGTCTATTCTTTTCGGACACTTTTCTTTTCGTTTGGTGAGGAAAAATAAAGGACTCGCTCTCCTCCCTAGTTAACCACAGACAGAATGAGCATAAACGACCCGCCCAAACAAGATTGGAGACAGCGGTTGTGCTCAGTTTTGCTCTGTAATTCACATCTGAAGGGTGTGTGTGTGTGTGTCTGTGTGTGTGTGTCTGTGTGTGTGTGTGTGTGTGTGTGTGTGTGTGTCTGTGTGTGGGGGTGGGGTGGGGTGGGGGTTGAGTGGCGTTGCAGTCAATGGTGTATACGTACATGCGTTTGTATATCTGTGTGTGTGTGTGTGTCTGTGTGTGTGTGTGTGTGTGTGTGTGTGTGTGTGTGTGTGTGTGTGTGTGTGTGTGTGTGTGTGTGTGTGTGTGTGTGTGTGTGTGTGTGTGTGTGGCATTGGGGTAGCTCTGGTATTTTTGGGGCAGATGACGTTACAGGACAAAACATTGGTCAGTGGTGTAACTCAAATGTAGCTGTTTGTATAAGAAGTAGCCTTTGAAATACTGAAATCAAGGGGTGTGTGTGTGTGTGTGTGTGTGTGTGAGCTAATGGTGAAAGGTATAGTAACTTCTTTCAATTAATGCTCTCTCTTGTTCCTGCTGCCCGGTCCCCTCTCTCTCTCTCTCTCTCTTCTCTCTCTCTCTCTCTCTCTCTCTCTCTTTCTCCCCTCTCTGTATCTCTCTCTCTCTCTCTCTCTGTATCTCTCTCTCTCTCCCCCGCTCTCTGTATCTCTCTCCCCCCCCCCCCTCTGTATCTCTCTCTCTCTCTCCCCTCTCTCTCTCTCTCTCTCTCTCACCTCTCTGTATCTCTCTCCCTCCGTCCTTTTCCTGGCAGCTTTAGGGAGGGGTCCTGTTGGAATGAGATCAAGGCAATGGGTCAGACCAGAGCAATTTAGAGAGAGAGTGGCGTCAGCGGAGGTCCAGAATGTGTGACTCAGTAGCCAATGAACAGCCAGGAAAGGGGTCTCACGCTACTTTTGAATGCTAAAATAAAGCTGATAATGTACAATTTGATTCTTTAAACCTCGGACTCTCTCAAAGTACTTCACAAACTGTCCATTTTGCCGCAACTCGACAGTGCTGCTTAATCCAGGACCTTACTTCCTGGAACTCTTGAGAGTAAAAAACTGGTCCATTGGAGTGAATGGAGATGTTGCGACTCTTCTATATTAGGGGTGTCAAAAATAATCGATTATAAGATGCATCGCGATGCGGACGTGCACGATTCTGCATCGATTCACAAATGTCAAAAATCGATTATTTATTTATATATATATATTTTAAAAATAAATAATCAAATAAAATATAATGGAAGTACATGCAGTTGTTTATGGATCATAATACAATGCAATTCCAAATGCACTTTTATTTTAAAAGTAGCCACACAGTGAGAAAAAAGAAAGTGAGAAAAAATAGATCATGTATTGGGGAAAAAAAGTGATGCATCGATTTAAGATGCATCGAGATGCATCGAGAGCATCGATAATTGTAATCGAATCGTAGCCCTCTGAATCGTAATCGAATCGTGAGGCCAGTGAAGATTCACAGCCTTATTCTATATATACACGACTCTGGGTCAGACCAGCCTCGCAGCTGGACAGAGAGGGGGTGAGAAGCAGGCGAGGTAGAGGGATCTACTACTAGACTTTTTCATCTACCATAAACCCTCCCTTCCAACTTTACAAGCCCACTTATAGAGATAGATACACCCATGTCAGCCTGTCTTTAACCTCTGCTTTCTATGGGCAGGGACCCAAGTGTGTCACTGTACTGTGGCTTGTAAATAGGCACGTGGCTCTTTCTCAGGCGTAATCCACTGCCTCTCGTGAAGTGGTGAGTTTGCTGTGTCCATCAGCAGCAACAGGAGTTCTGGGAGACTATTCTTTAATCTCCTCTCTGTGTGTCATTCAAATCCCTCTCAATGAGAGTGCAACAGATGGGATGTTCATTTTGAATCAGTTTCCATAATCGAAATTCGGGAAAATAAACAATCAATTATCGATTATCGATAGCGTAATAATAATAATAATAATAATAATAATAATGTTTTTTTTTGTTTTTTTTGTAACTCTGGTCTGGTAATACCGTTGCGCGTTCTCGGCCAGCTATAATGGCGATTATTGATGAACATCCCTACCTCTCCTCTCCTCTCTTCCTCTCCTCTCCTCTCCTCTCCTCCTCTCCTCTCCTCTCCTCTCCTCTCCTCTCCTCTCCTCTCCTCTCCTGTGAACCCATTCCCCATGGAGGGATGATGGAAATAGACAGGAATCATAGATCTATTTCTAAACCAGAGTATGGGGAAAACACCAGGGCACCTCTGGCTCTTTCATTGGCGTTTAGACACTGCCTGTATTGTTCCAAAATGTGCAGCTTCACAGAGACGCACATTGATGTCTGATGGTCTCTGGCTTTACAATGATTCCGTTTTCTTCTCCGGCATTTGGTGTTTTGGCCATTTTTTGTATCATAGCAATAGCATGCATGGGGAAACCCTCAATGCCAAAATGACACTCCCGATATAATATATTTACATATCCCCTTACTTATTTGAAAATAGTTCGATCTGGATTTCATTATACAACTCTACTGTATTACACACCAGGGCAAAATGGTTTGTCAAATGCATTTCTACAGTTTGAAAACAGGAGCTAGTCATTCAGCTCATCTTAGTTACAACTACGTTATATACAGTATCTCTATAACAGAGTTGAAAAAGCCAATCCAGCTGAATTCCTGCCCATATACTCCTCTACTGTGTTTTAATGGCTGCCTGGCCATCACTCTGACAGGCGGTTCTCATGGGTTCAAGAAGGCTGAGCTGTATTATTGCTACTGTATGACTGCATGAATGACACCTGCTGTGGCTGTTCAGATATCAGTCAAGTTAGGCGGGGCGAGGCGTTCACCTAAATGGACTCAGATATATTTATGAAACCATTTAAAATGTGGACACATTGCCTTTTTGATTTGTATCTGAATGGTTCATCAGACAGTATGCAGTGGAGAGGGACAGGGAAATGGGAAAGGGAGGTAAAAGCATGCAGCAGACTCCTTTGCCTGTTGAGACACTACAGAGGCTTTTCCCTAGGTCTGCTGTATGTGGCCTAGGTCTGCTGTATGTGGTTTAGGCCTGCTGTATGTGGCCTAGGTCTGCTGTATGTGGCCTAGGTCTGCTGTATGTGGCTTAGGCCTGCTGTGTGTGGCTTAGGCCTGCTGTATGTGGCCTAGGTCTGCTGTATGTGGCCTAGGTCTGCTGTATGTGGCCTAGGTCTGCTGTGTGTGGCCTAGGTCTGCTGTATGTGGCCTAGGTCTGCTTTATGTGGCCTAGGTCTGCTGTATGTGGCCTAGGTCTGCTTTATGTGGCGTAGGTCTGCTGTATGTGGCCTAGGCCTGCTGTATGTGGCCAACTTAAAGGAGAACTTCACTGAAAAAAAAAAAGCAGATTCATTTTGCACATAATCTCACACTTATCTGAAACCTGTAAACTGTTTTGCAGACATTCATTTAGTTTGACAGTTATTGAGAGTTGATTTGAGTTAAGTTGTGGACCAGTGATGTCATGTGCATGAATGACATCACTGGTCAGTGGTCACCAGTCATCTGTCCTCGAGAAAGGCACTGCATCCCAACCTGTAAGCCACTCCTCCTGAGAAGAGAATCAGCATAATCTATTCACCTTATTCAGAAGAGACCGTCTGGCTTGAGAGACTAAAAGAGGAAGTGTAAATACAATCGGAGGTTCCGATTGTATTTACACTTCCTGTGACTCATAAACCTAGTCTGACACATAATGTGAGTTAAACTAGGTTTGACCAGGTGAGTCAGACTAGTTTTTTTGAGCAGGTAAAACAGCCGGCGTTTTGAACAGGAAGTTGCGATACAATGGGTCAAGTGGGTGGGGCTGCATGAGGCGAACAAAAGGCTTCTCTCTCCTCTCATCAAGTCAGACGGCAGATCTCGTCCACGTCTCTTCCCATACATCATCTCAGACTCAGCTGAGATCTCAGAGACAGATCCAGCCGTGGCATCTTGTCAAGGCGTTGTTGACATCCCGTGCGTGGCGTGGGCCGCTCGATGTGTGTCGGCCCGTGTAGGGGAGAAGACAAAGACCCCCGATTGACATGTGAACAATGGAGCCGGCACACAGCAGCCTCCTGACTATGAGGGGATGGAGGGCACAAAGCGTCTTTCTCCAGCACCAGCGGGTTAAGAGTCAGCATGTTGCTCTATCAGCACCACTGTCGGGAGTCATGCCAGCCTGCTTAGTTAGCATTAGCTTAGCAAGGTGTGCCCAACATAACGGATGGTTCACACATCGTCTTTTCATGTTCATATTTTCCTGGTGGATTTGCTGTCAGAGACTCAACCTGGTTAAAGATGAAATTGTTGAGATTGCACAGGAGCAGGGGCGTTGGAACACGAGCTTGGCAAAGCTATTTGTCTGCCATCTTAATCCTTCAATCTTCATGAATTGCTGTTTAAATTCTGGGGAATTAGGATGATTTCCCCCGTAGTTCACGCTAGCTAATACTGGCCACCAGCTAGCAGGCTAGTCTGATTTCCCTGCTATAGAGACACTGCGGCGCGCGTCATCAACCACGGCCAAAACGGGGGGGAAACACAAACTCCCGTCCAATCCTGGCGTTCTCCTATCTCGCGTGCATGGTCGGGTGTTGCACAAAAAGATCGTATATACGGAAGATGAACACTCCAACTTACTTCATTGACAGCAACATCCACATTTTTCTTCTCGCCAATTCTAAATGGCTTCCTTGTTTTGCTCGGGAGTAGAAAAAAACTTTAACTGTCACTTTTTTACATTTGTTGTCTGCGCAGCCCCACCACACAACAGCTTTTAGCTATGTTTCATTCAAGGAAAATGACGCTGGTGTGTGGAAATGAACGGAGCTTTTCCCCCGTGATGGGCGTGGCCTATTTCATGCAGTGTCTCTATAGAAGTGATCCCTTCACATACATACACTGTTTACATTGTTGCCCTATCTAACTGTTGCCTGGCTTATTGTCTCTTTGTTGCTTGCTGTGATTTAGCACTATTTACCTACCTGCACCTTCCTGTAACGGAGCCTCAGCATAAGAAATTCACACGTGCGTACTTGTACAACGGAGTGACAATAAAAATCTTGAATCTTGAATCTTGAATGTTGAATCTTCCTGTGGAAGCACACTATGCGTCCCGTGTCTGTGTCAGCCTTGGTGGTGCCTGCTGGAGCATGGTGTGGTGCCTGCTGGAGCATGGTGTGGTGCCTGCTGGAGCATGGTGTGGTGCCTGCTGGAGCATGGTGTGGTGCCTGCTGGAGCATGGTGTGGTGCCTGCTGGAGCATGGTGTGGTGCCTGCTGGAGCATGGTGTGGTGCCTGCTGGAGCATGGTGTGGTGCCTGCTGGAGCATGGTGTGGTGCCTGCTGGAGCATGGTGTGGTGCCTGCTGGAGCATGGTGTGGTGCCTGCTGGAGCATGGTGTGGTGCCTGCTGGAGCATGGTGTGGTGCCTGCTGGAGCATGGTGTGGTGCCTGCTGGAGCATGGTGTGGTGCCTGCTGGAGCATGGTGTGGTGCCTGCTGGAGCATGGTGTGGTGCCTGCTGGAGCATGGTGTGGTGCCTGCTGGAGCATGGTGTGGTGCCTGCTGGAGCATGGTGTGGTGCCTGCTGGAGCATGGTGTGGTGCCTGCTGGAGCATGGTGTGGTGCCTGCTGGAGCATGGTGTGGTGCCTGCTGGAGCATGGTGTGACATATGAACAACACCCACACGACGACACACACCAGGATGATGGATGGAGGATGATGCACTTGTGGTAGAGATGTGTTGTTTCTTCTCCCTCTACAAATAACATGTTGTATTATAGTGGAAACATTGTACTGTGGTTTGCTACAGTTACTCACTATTCACTTTCTCACGCCCTCGTCTTTATTCCTTCTCTGACTCTCTCTCTCTCTCTCTCACACACACACACACACACACACACACACACACACACACACACACACACACACACACACACACCATAGATGTATGTATGTACAGTTTGGTCTACTACACTCTAGGGCTGCGTGATATCGACCAACAAAAATTATACCTCTGTATTTTTAGGCTGATTGGCGATCCATGATATATATCTCGGTATTTTCTACGAAGCGGCCTAAATGTTCAGTTGTAACTCGGTGCTTTCACAAAATATTTACACAATGAGATTTTTGGTAAAATAATCATCACTGTTGTGGATAAAAGTAAGCGGGTAAACGCAAATGACAGGACAGCAAGAACAGTCATATCACCATATTACCATATCCGAAATCTAAGATGATATCTATCGACAGTAGTCTCATATCACGATATCGATATAATATCGATATATTGCCCAGCTTTACTACTGTACACACAAATGCACACTCCCCCTCTCAATTAGCTGTTTACCGAGGCCTACCCTGCCCTGTGGCTCCTCCTACCCAGCCCTGTGGCTCCTCCTACCCAGCCCTGTGGCTCCTCCTTCCCTACCCTGCGGCTCCTCCCACCCTGCCCTGTGGCTCCTTGTTTGTCTATGGCATGTGGAGAAATGACCACACATCCTTAATCAAGGCTTCATGTTGCCATGTGAAGGTGAACCCAACTGTCCCTGAGCCCAGTGCTATTAAGCTCTAAGCATTTCCTGTAAATGGCTTTCCCTCAACTGTCAATTTCATCTCGTCCAATTAGACCGTTTTCTCTAAATATTCCTCTTTTATCGCCAGTTTGAACCTAAATGCTTGACCTCGATTCTCTCACAAAGATCTTTTCGCAGTTTTCGAGAAGATGAGTGGGCTTAGAAAGGCCATTAGAAATGTCACGGTCTCAGGGCCTAATGATAATGTAATGTAATGATAATGTAATGTAATGATAATTAGGGGTGTCACAATATATCGTCCCACGAAATTTCGCGATAGTAACACGTCACGATATGTATCGTTGAGATGAAATCTCATATCGCAAAAAAAAAAAAAAAAATTTTTTTTTTCCCCCCCAAAAAATAGACTAAGAAACGTCTTTGTTTGTTGAAGTTCAATGTGTGGAAAGTAGTTCAGTTGAACAAGTCTCTGAAGAGACACATGAGAAGTTATACAGGAGAGAAACCATTCAATTGAGTTTCTGGCAAAACTGTTTACTTGACAGGAAAAACTGAAGATGCATAAAAAATAGACTAAGAAAAGTCTTGTTGTTTGAGTTTGAAGAAAAACTGAAGATGCATAATGAGAATTTATACTGCTGAGAAACCTTTTAGTTCAAAGTAAATCTAAGTGACGGTGTAACTCATTCTATTTCAAGATAAGCCTTATCTCCAATCTCATGTTTTTTCTAGTTGTTATTGTAATAACAATTTCCCACAACAGCATGTTTTGTATTTGTGCATTTCAAATAAAATACTACTTTTCCAGTCATATATTGTCATTATTCAAGTTTTAAAAAATATTGTTAAATTCGTATCGTATCGTTATCGTGAACCCAGTATCGTGATACGTATCGTATCGTGAACTGAGTGTATCGTGACACCCCTAATGATAATGTAATGATACTGGTAATGATAATGTAATGATAATGTAATGATAATGATAATGTAATGATAATGTAATGATAATGTAATGATAATGTAATGATAATGATAATGTAATGATAATGTAATGATAATGTAATGTAATGATAATGTAATGTAATGATAATGTAGTGTAATGATAATGGACAAAGCTGTGACAGGTTAGTTTTTCACCCTTCGTATTTTGCTCTCCTCTCCTCCACCCCAGGCTGAGGCCCTGTGGGCCGCCTGCCACATGGTTTGTTTTCATTGCATCAACTTTGGAGCGTCGAGGATGTGCCACGATCTTTCCACAGCGTTTTATTTGTACATTTACGAGCAAGTCAGCACCTCATAAAGCCCTCATTGATGTGTCTGCAGATGTGTGTGTCCTGACTGTTACTCTCGTCTACGCTCAGAAGAGCTATGGCGCGCGTAGTGCCACTAGAGGTCAGGGGTCAATCCCAGGCAACTTGGGTAAAATAAATAAATAATAATAACTCCGGTATTTGACTAAAGACAAGTGCTTGATTGAGCTTATCTTGTACGTGCTGCTTCCTTCTTCTCTTTGGACTGTTCACATGATGCCAGATGTGAAAATCCATCCGAGCTCTAAATCACAAATAATTCACATAGGCCTATTCAGAGCCGTTTTAGGAATAATATGCCTTTAGCCAAGCCAGGCCAGCGGACAGGCAGCTGTGAAGAAAGGAACCATTCTTCTGTGAGGAGGAACGGGGATCCTGGTCCACTGTGGAGAGGAAGGAAGTCAGGCAGGCAGCCTGGGGCAGAGAGAGAGAGAGATGGAGGGAGAGAGAGAGAGAGAGAGAGAGAGAGAGAGAGAGAGAGAGAGAGAGAGAGAGAGAGAGAGAGAGAGAGAGAGAGAGAGAGAGAGAGAGAGAGAGAGAGAGAGAGAGAGAGAGAGAGAGAGAGAGAGAGAGCATGTTTGTGTCTAGTGTTAGTTAGTTTCTTATCCTAGAGAGGACATTGTTTTCAAAGTTGCTGCACACACGATAGGAGTGACGCCAAATAGTTGACGATTCGTTGGAAGGAGCCTGATTCGACTGGCAATCTCACGGTCGCATAGTTGCAAAATGTAGTTATGAAACGAGGACCGTTCCATTCCGACTATATGGGGGTGCTGAATGTCTTGATTTGACATAGAATTGCTTGGTTCTTATTATATTGTCATATATACTGTAGCCTATTTTGGTATAAGTTTCAGCCTATTAATAGTCTCGCTGGCCAGACTCCTCTCCCTTCCGTCCGAGGAGTCTGGCGCCGCGGAAACAGGCAACAGGGATAAACCCTCCCCTGCTCTACAGCTGCTCTCCCATTGGAGCGACTGTTTCGGTGGCCGCTCCCGGCTTATTACAAGCTCTGTGATTGGCTCCGGCCATGTCAATCAGAGCAGCTTCTCCTCCCTCCTCCCTGTGTGTCACTGTAAATAGTGCCCTGCTGCCGCAGTGAAAACAACAACGAAAGGCCAGAGCAAAGGGTGGAAATCCTTGATGTGTCTGCCTGTGTGTCTGCATATGACTAATAACTCATACCAATTAATCATGTGTTATGCAATTATAGCTTATTGATTATGAAATGCCAATCAATGGAACTTCAATTTTCCACATCAACAGCCAAATCTGTTTCGACTGACACAATTGGGAGTCAGGTACAGCCCTATCACATGATACCACTTCAAAGACACGATACAAAATAACACAATAACACAATCATATCTTATGCCCATATCTTATAAGTGCAAGTACAAGGGCAAATCTTTGCTAGTATCTAGGACTCAACATCTAAATTGTTTCTTTTAATGACCACTCGATCGCTGAAACACATCCTTTTGATGTACTGAGCCAGTGATCCTTAGGGAGAAAGGGAGAAAACAAGAGGTGTGTGTGTGTGTGTGTGTGTGTGTGTGTGTGTGTGTGTGTGTGTGTGTGTGTGTGTGCGCGACTGTGTGTGTGTGCGCGACTGTGTGTGTGTGCGCGTGTGTGTGTGTGAGAGAGAGAGACACACACGGACAGACGGAGACAGACAGAGGTGTGTTTCTGAGAGATAGAGACACAGACAGATGGAGACAGACACAGGTGTGTTTCTGAAATCTTGGAGTTATTATTGATTCCGATCTCAACTTTAACTCCCACATTAAGTCAATTAGAAAATCAGCTTTTTATCATCTTAAAAATATAGCAAGAATTAGGGGATACATGTCCAGACAGGATCTAGAAAAACTAATTCACGCCTTCATTTATAGTAGGTTAGACTATTGCAATAGCCTTTTTTCTGGTCTCTCCAAAAAAGAACTTAGGCAACTTCAACTCATTCAGAATGCTGCTGCTAGAGTTCTAACGAAGACTAAGAAAGCTGATCATATCATAGAATAGATTAAAATACTGTTATTAGTCTATAAATCACTTAATGGCCTAGGCCCAAAATACATAGCTGAATTGCTCCCACGCTACGAACCAAGGGGGGCACGGTGGCTCAGTGGTAGAGCTGTCGCCTCGCAGTCAGAAGGTCCTGAGTTCGATTCTCGCCTGGGACACTGTGGGCGCTGTGGTTGTGTTCCCCCCCATATCTTCAGTGCCCACTGCCCAGGTGGGGTATCTCGTCGTAAGGGCCTTTCTGTCTGTGTGGAGTTTGCATGTTCTCCCCGTGCTCCCCCAGGGGGGTTCCTCCGTATATAACCCCCCCCCACTAAAAACATGCAGAAGATCAGATCGTCATCGTCATCCGACCAGTGACGACAACATCCGAAGTCGGTCCCCGGGCGCTGTACGAGAAAGCGACCACTGCTCCTGGCCTGCCCCAGGAGGAAAGGACAAAGCCAGGATGGGTTAAATGCAGAGGACAAATTTCACCGGCCACCGTCAGCATGTGTGTGTTGTGGCCCTCCGTGCATGTGTTGTAGTGTGTTGTGTGACAATAAAAGACGGGCTGCCGTCTGAAAATCGTTTTTTTTTTTTTTTAATCGTTTTTTTTTTTTTTTTTTTTTTTTTAAACCGTCTAGAACTCTTAGGTCAACAGGGTCCAGCTTATTAACTGTCCCTAGGATCAAATCAAATCATGGGAAGGCTGCATTTACCCACTATGCTTCTGCTAGCTGGAACAAATTGCCTGAAGACCTCAGATCTGCCCCAACCTTACTTACTTTTAAAAATAGACTAAAGACTTTTATGTTTACCGTCGCTTTTAACTGCTGACAGCTACTATGCAAACCCAATGAGTCCTCTATAAGTTTTTAGCTCTTTCTGCAACTGCTGCGCCTGTTGCTTATTGCACTTTTTATACTCTTTTTTTAAAGTTTTGTTGTGATGCTTTTAAATGTCCATTTTATTCTCTTCTTTTCTTTTCTTTTCCTGTCAACCATTTTATGTGAAGCACTTTGAATTGCCTCTGTGTATGAAATGTGCTATACAAATAAACTTGACTTGACTTGACTTGACTTGAGAGACAGAGACACAGACAGATGGAGACAGACCGGTGTGTTTCTGAGAGACAGAGACACAGACAGATGGAGACAGACACAGGTGTGTTTCTGAGAGACAGAGACACAGACAGACGGAGACAGACAGGTGTGTTTCTGAGAGGCAGAGACACAGACAGACGGAGACAGATAGGTGTGTTTCTGAGAGGCAGAGACGTTTGGAAACTAAGAGACCTGTTTTGGGTCAGGAGGCTGTAAGAGGGCTTTCCAGTACCATGGCAGAAACACTACCAGACATTATTTATAGTGGGGAGAAACGGTTCTGATACAGACATGTATGTGTCATGAGCGCATGAGTGTTCTGTACGCACGCACGCACGCACGCACGCACACACGCACGCACACACACACACACACACACACACACACACACACACACACACACACACACACACACACACACACACACACACACACACACACACACACACACACACACACACACACATTAATTGTGTCCCATAGTGAGCGCTTTGTTTACTGTGTTAATTAATCTGACAGAGAGACAGGGCCAGGCTGAGCTGATGTAGACAGAGACAGGGTCAGGCTGAGCTGATGTAGACAGAGACAGGGTCAGGCTGAGCTGCTGTAGACAGAGACAGGGCCAGGCTGAGCTGATGTAGACAGAGACAGGGTCAGGCTGAGCTCCTGTAGACAGAGACAGGGTCAGGCTGAGCTGATGTAGACAGAGACAGGGCCAGGCTGAGCTGATGTAGATAGAGACAGGGCCAGGCTGAGCTGATGTAGACAGAGACAGGGCCAGGCTGAGCTGCTGTAGACAGAGACAGGGCCAGGCTGAGCTGATGTAGGCAGAGAGACAGGGTCAGGCTGAGCTGATGTAGACAGAGAGACAGGGTCAGGCTGAGCTGCTGTAGACAGAGAGACAGGGCCAGGCTGAGCTGCTGTAGACAGAGACAGGGCCAGGCTGAGCTGCTGTAGACAGAGACAGGGCCAGGCTGAGCTGATGTAGACAGAGACAGGGCCAGGCTGAGCTGATGTAGACAGAGACAGGGCCAGGCTGAGCTGATGTAGACAGAGACAGGGTCAGGCTGAGCTGATGTAGACAGAGACAGGGCCAGGCTGAGCTGATGTAGGCAGAGACAGGGCCAGGCTGAGCTGATGTAGACAGAGACAGGGCCAGGCTGAGCTGATGTAGACAGAGACAGGGTCAGGCTGAGCTGATGTAGACAGAGACAGGGCCAGGCTGAGCTGATGTAGGATTGTAAACATGCTAAAGTGTGTGACTCTGGACAGATAGGCAGTGTGGATGTGGTTTTAAAGCAACTGACAGTAGCAGGCTGATAGAGCTCTGCCAAGGTGGCCTTAGTGATCTCCTCCTATAGATTTGTTTGTTTTGTCCTTTTTAGTCTTATTGTAATCATAATGTTATTATTATTCATTGCATACTGTGTTGTATTTTATGTCCTCTGTCAGGACCCCCTTGAAAACGAGGTGGTACAACTCAAGTTTTGTTTATCCTTCAAATACAATTTCTATGTATATATATATATATATGCGATGTGTTGGCGGGACTATATCGCGAGATATTCAAATGTTTTTTGTTTGTTGTTGTTGCTGTCGTCTTAGTAAGCCATCTCTTGATAACATACGGTCATTTGCTTTGACTGATCGTGGTCCTAAAATGCCCATGTTGCTGGTGTGTGTGTGTGCAGGTTTGAGAAGGGGAGGATCTACACCTACATCGGAGAGGTGGTGGTGTCGGTCAACCCTTACCGTGCCATGAACATCTACGGCCGCGACACCATCGAGCAGTACAAGGGCCGCGAGCTGTACGAGAGGCCGCCCCACCTGTTCGCCATCGCCGACGCGGCCTACAAAGCCATGAAGAGGAGGAACAAAGACACTTGTATCGTCATCTCAGGTGACACAGGACGAGGCCCCCCTGCTGGCACGGGACACCGGGGTTTGGTTGTCAGGGAGGAAATTGATATAACTGTAATAAGCGTACCAATTTAACCTCTAACAAACAAACATTAGAAGTGGCCACAAGCTGTGTGACAGCATGGAGAAACGATGCGGTTGATGAAGCGCCACTCAGTGGTCAGAGGGGGAACTGAGCCCCTCTGAAGAACCCTGATGACAATGTCAGAGATCCATTAGGACAGACATACTGCAGCACTTGACTCAAAAGAGTCTTGGTATTTTGGTGTTGAGCACGTACTGTGGATTTCTGTTTGAGATGAATATGACACAGTAGAACAGTCAATCAGGCTTTTAATTACAGCTGCTTACCCATATTAGACCATCTTCAAACAATAGTTGGGTTTCTATCCACCTGTTTCTATGCAAATGATCAATTTGTGCATAAAAACCTGAGTGGAAACGCTGCAAAATCAAATTATCCCAAAACAGTTTTCACGCTTGGGGGAGGTGGAAGAGTTGATGTATGGATAAAAGGTAAAAGCGAATTTTCCATTGTCTCTCCATTCACAAACCACACAGTTTCATGTTGACATGTCGGCGCAGCCTACACTGAATAGGGCTACTACACTTGTAAGGTAAATGCTGGTAAATAAGCAGTAGCATTAGACCACTGTGGTGTGTTTAAACAGAAGGATTAATGTTAATGCCACACTTCTAGAATTGCTCTATGGATTATAACGTATGCCTGCGGAGTTGAAGAGTGACATCTGGTAATTCAGAAATTGCATTTTATGGTGGATGTACCTTTTTAGATCTTCAAGAAACATTAAATGAATAACGCAGATGTGTTTAATAGAGCTTGGTCGCTGCCTGCCTGCATGTAACGGGTCTAGCAGCAGAGCAGCAGAGGCAGACAGACTCAAACACCAGGTGATTGACGGCTCAATAATTCGCATAATAGCAGCGGATGGAAAACACGCATTATTTCGCATTTTCTTTTGCCGATTTTCGGAAAATTCGGTTAAAATGTGCGATATGTTTGGATGGAAACCCAACTGACCACCGCATACAAAAGATCAACGTCACCTCATTAGCGCAATGATTACCATTTTGACTGCGTTTGAAAAAAGTATTTTAAACCACTTGAGGTTTGCATATTATGTTTTAATTAGTGATGCAAGTAAACGGTCTCAAAATTAGAGACATGAAAATAGGTATTGTTGTTCCTAACTGCTCCTGCCCTGACACACTGTGCTTCTGTTGCAGGGGAAAGTGGAGCAGGAAAAACAGAGGCCAGCAAGTATATCATGCAATATATTGCTGCTATTACCAACCCTAACCAGAGGGCAGAGGTCGAAAGGTGAGCACCATTAGTCTCATGAACATGACCATGAATCTGTACACACTGTTGATATATCAAATCTGACCGACCCTTATTTATTATTATTAATTATTATAATAATAATAATTATTAATTATTAATTATTAAACCTTTACTCACCTGGTTAAATAAAGGTTTCATAATGAATAATAAGAAATAAGGGTAGGTCAGATTTGTTAACTGAAAGGACAAATAGTTACATATTGTGGTGGGCTGTATTGTATCTTTCACAAACATTCACCATGGAAACTACAGTGGTTCACAATATGTTGCGGTTTTCCAAATCAGAAATGACATTTCCTTTCCCTGAGAACCGAGCTCATAAACAGGACCCACAATAAAGACAGAGCAACTGGTTTTGGTGTAGGACTGTACTGAACTTTTCGGACACTTGAATACTTCATTCGTAATGCTGACATTCGAATAAAAAAATAAGAAATTGATGCTAGAATGACCCTAGTCTCTCACAGACACACTCAAATATTACGTTGAATCGCTGCGCTCCGCATACTACATAAGTGAGTCTGTGCCACTTCACAGCCACTGCTGTACAAGATTTATACTGTGCTTTCTGTGCAATTTTCACTGCAGTTATATTCATTAAAGAAAGTAAACAAAGAGACTCACTCATATTTATTCCGATGCATCGCACCCCCCCCCCCCCCCCCCTTTTTTTTTGTCATGATGACATCACGGCAGACATTTGAATATTCATGGCAAAACCTCAATAGAATATTAAAATTAAATAAATAAATACATCTGTACAGACCTATTTTGGTGCCTGACCCAGTTTAATAAATCCAGGTTTGGATGAGTCATTCGAGAGGGAATACTAATAATATAATATCAAACAATTCGGTGAATGTTGACTAATTTCCACATGGCAATGACTGCAGTATCAGGAGGACTCCTACAATGCTGAAACAGGCACATACTGGAACAAACCCATCCACCTGTAGAGTATTATAGGTCACTGTTACTATCTTATCAGCTGGTTAAAAGTAAACCACTGTCATAATCCATGAGATAATACTGCCAGTAGACAATGGCTCTTACAGGCTAGTCATATATGGTTACAGGTCAGCCAGGTGTTAGTGCCGTGTGTCCATCTAGTGTCTTTTTCCGATCGTTAAACGCTGGAAGTACGCTGGGAAGCACTGATCTCAGCGCACAATTTACAAGGAAGCATGCTGAAACTAATGTTAGTTCAGTGCAGTAGCTAGCTTGATAGCTGACAGCTAACATTAGCAAACAACACGCATACAGTGATTTAGCTCAACACTCACCAGAAATATTAAGTGTCTAGCCAATCTGCTCCCACAGTTGAGCCTTTCTGTCTCTGTTGCGATAGTTTCTCCATATGATTAGTTGCCAGAAAAGGAGCACCCGACATCGGCGTCTTTCTGAAAAGTTAAAATATTTTCAGCTGGAAGCGCTGGGAGTCGGGCGCACAAAAACGCCGGAGCGCTCTGAAAATAGACGCTGGGCGCAGCGCACTTTCTCTAGACGTCCGTGTGCGCCCGCATACGCTCTCCCCCATTGGAAACAACTGAAAATAGATGCCGGAGCTGATGAAAAGACGCTAGGTGGACGCAGGCCCTAAGTCAGTATCTGATAATTGGGTGTGGTCTTGTTAGATAGAGGGGAAGTTGCACCATAATATTACGGACTGCTTCTATTTGGGGATTGGCTCTCGCTTAGGAATGTGTTGAGTGATGAGGTCAATATTGAATGAGAATGACCTGTGCTAAAGGGCAGGAAGTGAGAGAAAGGCTTTGATGTAGGTGAAATGTAGGGCAGAGATACACTGGATGTAGAGTTAGTGCAGGGGAAAGGTCTAAAGCAGAGACATTTAGAGAGAGAGTTGCGTCAGCGGAGGAGCAGAATGCGTGACTCATTAGCCAATGAACAGCCAGGAAGGGGTCTCGCGCTACTTTTGAATGCTAAAATAAAGCTGATAATGTACAATTTGATAAAAAAAAAAAAAAAAAAAACTTTCAAAGTACAACACAAACTGTCCATTTTGCTGCAACTTGACAGTGCTGCTTAATCCAGGCCCTTACTTCCTGGAACTCTTGAGAGTAAAAAACTGGTCTAAAGCTTTGACTTTACAGATTAAAAGGTGGTAATGTACAACGTGCATTTGACCATATTGAATCCTTTAATAGATAGAGACACCCCACTCCAGGCTCCCCCAATAATAAAATTGCACTATTATGGTCTCCTAAATGGGCTTGGTCATCAGCTTGTTGATTGGCTGTCTGTCAATGGTATGAAACTTCATTGGCTGACCAGTCTCCTAAGTGGGCGTGGCAGTGCGTTTGACTATATAGAATGCACTGCCACAGGAAATGACCCCATGACTGCAGTGCCTACTGCCACTGTGAAGCCCTTATCTGCAAAGGTACACACACTCAACTGCACAACAAATATTAGCACAGGAGAGGCTGGAGTAGGCTACGATATGGTTTCATAAAATATGAGTCATGGACGCAAATATATATACTGTACAGTACATCACTCTGTTAACCTGGATGTAACAGTCATATACTGTACAGTACATCACTCTGTTAACCTGGATGTAACAGTCATATACTGTACAGTACGTCACTCTGTTAACCTGGATGTAAGTCATATACTGTACAGTACATCACTCTGTTAACCTGGATGTAACAGTCATATACTGTACAGTACATCACTCTGTTAACCTGGATGTAACAGTCATATACTGTACAGTACATCACTCTGTTAACCTGGATGTAACAGTCATATACTGTACAGTACATCACTCTGTTAACCTGGATGTAACAGTCATATACTGTACAGTACATCACTCTGTTAACCTGGATGTAACAGTCATATACTGTACAGTACATCACTCTGTTAACCTGGATGTAACAGTCATATACTGTACAGTATGTCACTCTGTTAACCTGGATGTAACAGTCATATACTGTACAGTACATCACTCTGTTAACCTGGATGTAACAGTCATATACTGTACAGTACGTCACTCTGTTAACCTGGATGTAACAGTCATATACTGTACAGTACGTCACTCTGTTAACCTGGATGTAACAGTCATATACTGTACAGTACGTCACTCTGTTAACCTGGATGTAACAGTCATATACTGTACAGTACATCACTCTGTTAACCTGGATGTAACAGTCATATACTGTACAGTACGTCACTCTGTTAACCTGGATGTAACAGCCATATACTGTACAGTACGTCACTCTGTTAACCTGGATGTAACAGTCATATACTGTACAGTACATCACTCTGTTAACCTGGATGTAACAGTCATATACTGTACAGTACATCACTCTGTTAACCTGGATGTAACAGTCATATACTGTACAGTACGTCACTCTGTTAACCTGGATGTAACAGTCATATACTGTACAGTACATCACTCTGTTAACCTGGATGTAACAGTCATATACTGTACAGTACATCACTCTGTTAACCTGGATCTAACAGTCATATACTGTACAGTACGTCACTCTGTTAACCTGGATGTAACAGTCATATACTGTACAGTACATCACTCTGTTAACCTGGATGTAACAGTCATATACTGTACAGTACGTCACTCTGTTAACCTGGATGTAACAGTCATATACTGTACAGTACGTCACTCTGTTAACCTGGATGTAACAGTCATATACTGTACAGTACGTCACTCTGTTAACCTGGATGTAACAGTCATATACTGTACAGTACGTCACTCTGTTAACCTGGATGTAACAGTCATATACTGTACAGTACATCACTCTGTTAACCTGGATGTAACAGTCATATACTGTACAGTACGTCACTCTGTTAACCTGGATGTAACAGTCATATACTGTACAGTACATCACTCTGTTAACCTGGATGTAACAGTCATATACTGTACAGTACATCACTCTGTTAACCTGGATGTAACAGTCATATACTGTACAGTACATCACTCTGTTAACCTGGATGTAACAGTCATATACTGTACAGTACGTCACTCTGTTAACCTGGATGTAACAGTCATATACTGTACAGTACGTCACTCTGTTAACCTGGATGTAACAGTCATATACTGTACAGTACGTCACTCTGTTAACCTGGATGTAACAGTCATATACTGTACAGTACGTCACTCTGTTAACCTGGATGTAACAGTCATATACTGTACAGTACGTCACTCTGTTAACCTGGATGTAACAGTCATACACTGTACAGTACATCACTCTGTTAACCTGGATGTAACAGTCATATACTGTACAGTACATCACTCTGTTAACCTGGATGTAACAGTCATACACTGTACAGTACGTCACTCTGTTAACCTGGATGTAACAGTCATATACAGTACAGTACGTCACTCTGTTAACCTGGATGTAACAGTCATACACTGTACAGTACATCACTCTGTTAACCTGGATGTAACAGTCATATACTGTACAGTACATCACTCTGTTAACCTGGATGTAACAGTCATACACTGTACAGTACGTCACTCTGTTAACCTGGATGTAACAGTCATATACAGTACAGTACGTCACTCTGTTAACCTGGATGTAACAGTCATATACAGTACAGTACGTCACTCTGTTAACCTGGATGTAACAGTCATACACTGTACAGTACGTCACTCTGTTAACCTGGATGTAACAGTCATATACAGTACGTCACTCTGTTAACCTGGATGTAGTACTCCTGTAGGCCACACTACCCTTAACACCATCCTGCCTCTCCACAGGGTGAAAAACATGCTGCTGAAATCCAACTGTGTGCTGGAAGCCTTTGGGAACGCCAAGACCAACCGCAACGACAACTCCAGCCGATTTGGAAAATACATGGACATTAATTTTGACTTCAAGGGAGACCCCATCGGGGGCCACATCAACAACTACCTGCTGGAGAAGGTAGGGGGCAGCAGACGGAGGTGAAGAGACAGGGCATTCATCACAGGAGCCAGGCGATGGAGTACAACAATTGTATTCATGGCTTTACTCACTCATTTAGTACAAGAAGCATTAGTTAACAATTCACAATTTATTTAAGTGTTTTTGTACCTGTATTGTACCTCCAATAAATTAGTTGTAATACGACCATTGTATCCCGATATAGCAAGAATACCTTTGCTCCGAGAGGTGGCCCAAAGACAGCTGCTAAATGATTCAGTATATGTGTCTGTGTCATTGTATCTTCATGAGAGAGATTCTGACTTAAAAGTTGCTTCTTTTCATCAGTCCAGGGTCATTTTCCAACAGGAAGGGGAGAGAAGTTTTCACTCATTTTATCAGGTGAGTGTGTGTGTGTGTGTGTGTGTGTGTGTGTGTGTGTGTGTGTGTGTGTGTGTGTGTGTGTGTGTGTGTGTGTGTGTGTGAGTGTGTGTGTGTGTGTGTGTGTGTGTGTGTGTGTGTGTGTGTGTGTGTGTGTGTGCGAGTGCGAGTGCGAGTGTGCGTGCGTGTGTCTGAATCTGAGTCTGAGTGCGTGCTTTTGTTTATTTTGTTATTTGTTTGTTATCAATATGTACCCCCAGACTGAACTTGCCAGTCGGAATATTAATCAATGTTCAGTACTTGAGTCATCAACATACCCCTTTGGTTTCAACATACATCTATAGGAGTATAGGAGTGGGTAGGAAAATTAGTTAACAATATGAACAATATTAGGTGGTCCACTCTTAAAGTTCCAGTGCAATTATTTAAACAATGATTTAAACAGTAATCAAAGTTTGATTTCAAACACAGTTTTTGATACTTAAATGGTACTCAGCATGCAGGACTGAGTGAGAGATGATTGGGCCTCCCCTCCATACCTGTTCCTCCCCTCCATACCTGTGCCTCCCCTCCATACCTGTTCCTCCCCTCCATGCCTGTTCCTCCCCTCCATGCCTGTGCCTCCCCTCCATGCCTGTGCCTCCCCTGCATACCTGTGCCTCCCCTGCATACCTGTTCCTCCCCTGCATACCAGTGCCTCCCCTGCATGCCTGTGCCTCCCCTCCATGCCTGTGCCTCCCCTGCATACCTGTGCCTCCCCTGCATACCTGTTCCTCCCCTGCATACCAGTGCCTCCCCTGCATGCCTGTGCCTCCCCTCCATACCAGTGCCTCCCCTGCATACCTGTGCCTCCCCTGCATACCTGTTCCTCCCCTGCATACCTGTGCCTCCCCTCCATGCCTGTTCCTCCCCTGCATACCTGTGCCTCCCCTCCATACCTGTGCCTCCCCTGCATACCTGTGCATCCCCTCCATACCTGTGCCTCCCCTGCATGCCTGTGCCTCCCCTGCATGCCTGTGCCTCCCCTGCATACCTGTGCCTCCCCTGCATGCCTGTGCCTCCCCTGCATACCTGTGCCTCCCCTGCATGCCTGTGCCTCCCCTGCATACCTGTGCCTCCCCTGCATACCTGTGCATCCCCTCCATACCTGTGCCTCCCCTGCATGCCTGTGCCTCCCCTGCATGCCTGTGCCTCCCCTGCATACCTGTGCCTCCCCTGCATGCCTGTGCCTCCCCTGCATGCCTGTGCCTCCCCTGCATGCCTGTGCCTCCCCTGCATGCCTGTGCCTCCCCTGCATGCCTGTGCCTCCCCTGCATACCTGTGCCTCCCCTGCATGCCTGTGCCTCCCCTGCATGCCAGTGCCTCCCCTGCATACCTGTGCCTCCCCTGCATGCCTGTGCCTCCCCTGCATGCCTGTGCCTCCCCTGCATACCTGTGCCTCCCCTGCATACCTGTGCCTCCCCTGCATACCTGTGCCTCCCCTGCATACCTGTGCCTCCCCTGCATGCCAGTGCCTCCCCTGCATACCTGTGCCTCCCCTGCATACCTGTGCCTCCCCTCCATGCCTGTTCCTCCCCTCCATGCCTGTTCCTCCCCTCCATACCTGTGCCTCCCCTGCATACCTGTTCCTCCCCTCCATACCTGTGCCTCCCCTGCATGCCTGTGCCTCCCCTGCATACCTGTGCCTCCCCTGCATACCTGTGCCTCCCCTCCATACCTGTGCCTCCCCTGCATACCTGTGCCTCCCCTGCATACCTGTGCCTCCCCTGCATACCAGTGCCTCCCCTGCATGCCTGTGCCTCCCCTGCATGCCTGTGCCTCCCCTGCATGCCAGTGCCTCCCCTGCATACCTGTGCCTCCCCTGCATGCCTGTGCCTCCCCTGCATGCCTGTGCCTCCCCTGCATACCTGTGCCTCCCCTGCATACCTGTGCCTCCCCTGCATGCCTGTGCCTCCCCTGCATGCCTGTGCCTCCCCTGCATGCCTGTGCCTCCCCTGCATGCCAGTGCCTCCCCTGCATGCCAGTGCCTCCCCTGCATACCTGTGCCTCCCCTGCATGCCAGTGCCTCCCCTGCATGCCTGTGCCTCCCCTGCATGCCTGTGCCTCCCCTGCATACCTGTGCCTCCCCTGCATGCCTGTGCCTCCCCTGCATGCCTGTGCCTCCCCTGCATGCCAGTGCCTCCCCTGCATGCCTCCCCTGCATACCTGTGCCTCCCCTGCATACCTGTGCCTCCCCTGCATGCCTGTGCCTCCCCTGCATACCTGTGCCTCCCCTGCATGCCAGTGCCCTGCATGCCAGTGCCTCCCCTGCATGCCTGTGCCTCCCCTGCATACCTGTGCCTCCCCTGCATACCTGTGCCTCCCCTGCATGCCAGTGCCTCCCCTGCATGCCAGTGCCTCCCCTGCATGCCTGTGCCCCCCTGCATGCCTGTGCCTCCCCTGCATACCTGTGCCTCCCCTGCATACCTGTGCCTCCCCTGCATACCTGTTCCTCCCCTGCATGCCAGTGCCTCCCCTGCATGCCAGTGCCTCCCCTGCATGCCAGGATTTCTGTATTTGGGCATCAGATATCCAGTGTTGGAAATTCGGCACCAAGCAATTATGCAGGTGCAGAGATTTTTGGCTTGTTAGCAAGTAAATGGCTGGCTGTTGTCTAGCAGACTATGGGACACCTGATTAAATAAAGTATGTATATTGTCCTGGATAATCTTCAAAATATTTGAATTTCATAGATGGTAACATGTGTGGGGATACTGGTGGCTACAGTATAGTATGATGCAAATAAATTGCAATTATGAAATTTGACAGAAGCAACATGAATAGTGTGTGCTGTGTAAGAGCTTAACTGTCCAATAAATAAAAGCTGTCTAAAGTGTTATAAACTGTATGTGGTTGTTCATCCACCAGCTGCTCAGAGGAGGACCTGAGTCCCTGCTACGCTCTCTTCACATCCAGAAGGACCCAACAGTCTACAACTACATCAAAGTGGGAGGCCAGGTCAAGGTAGTCTATAGCACACAGATCCACGTACTTCAAAACACAAACATGATATAGAAATGATAGGGCCATGCACTGATATGATTTGTATACTTTTTATATCGTGTTTCTTCCTGCATTTTCGACACAAAATGGCTGCTTTGGGTGTAATGTTTTAGCTGCTGGTCACAGCTAAAAAGCAAACAGCCCTCTGTGCAGCAGCCGGGCGAACGGGCACTGCACTAGTAACGTCCAAATGCGGACATTTTTGCGGACCAACCGACAGACCGCGCTGCCAGTCCAGTCGCAGCTAAAAAAAAATCTTGTGGTTCTGTGCTCAGATGTGAAGCCAATATACACAATTCTTTCACAAAAATAGTGACATAGTTTATTGCAGTGGCAGAGCATGAACAGTCAAATCCAGCCTTTGGTTCTTGTGAATGTCTGAAAGAGTGTCATTGTGACATAGAGACAGTCCGCATGTCTGGGAACGCCCATACAGGCTCTAGGAACGCCCACAATAGACGCTGGGTTAGCTGGCTTAGCCTGGCTGGGTGCGTGGTCAGGGTGGGGTAAAAACCCCCGTTCTATCCATTCAGCAAAGTTAGAATTTAGCTGATAGCCCAGCCCAGGCAGACACGATCGGGGATTTAACCACCGCAGTAAACGCACATCTGAGCAGACGTCTTGTGTTCTGCTCTAGAACCCCCGAAGCTGTAGTTTAGAGCCACAGCACCGTCTTTTGGTGAGTCATCCCATGAGATATATCGGCGGTTTTACCCCACTCGCGCGCCAGCCGTTTAACATTTTGTGGGCGTTCCCAGACATGCGGACTGTCTCTATGATGTTTGTTTGCAGGGGGATAAACACAAGGATGCACATGGCTTACAGATGTGCGTTTGTTTTATCCTCGCCTCACCGCAGTGTACAATGACTGCTTTGTGTAACTAGTAACATAACACCTATCACATTACACAGCGTGGTTTAAGACAAGTAGGAGGAGGAAAACATGATCGTCTCAATGTTCACCATCTTTGAGAGAGCTGGTTCAATGTCAGCTACTACATCCCAGCTGTCACATGACAGCATCTGCTGCTGCTCTCTGTGCTGCAGCCTCTGCATGAGAGCATCAGGAATAGGAACCAAACCACTTTATTGCAACAAACAGGCTGACGTCATGGAACACAATGCAACCAAACAGCTGAGGTGGCGCTTTGTGCATTGTGTGCCACAGTGTTTTTTTATAGGCAGATGCCTCAGCTCAACCCCAGACTGCTGTTGAGTCAACTGTGGGGATTTGATATTCCAGCTGTATGAATTGTGAAAAGAAAGGGGGGAAGAAAGTGAGGAATATGTTGTTAGTGTCAAGGTCCTTACACATCAAGAGCGATGCGAATATACGGCACGAAATTGCGATGCGGGTTTTGACCCACCTGTCAGTCACAGCCACAGATGTGTGTACACGTCGGAAGCGAATTTCTGAAAAATCCACCGTGGTTCGAAAAAATAAATACCGCAATAACGCTCAGCGAAACTTCGCCATTGGTATGCACGGTTGCATTGACTGATATAGGTTCGGAAAATATTATTGACGTGCGAATTAATCGCACGAAGAAAACGCTCCTGATGTGTCAGGACTTTTAGTTGGGGAATCCTTGTATTTTAATTTATTTTTTGTAATTGGCAGCTCTATAAATGTACAGGTGTTTATCTTGCCGAAATTGGTGCTGGGAAATATTGATATTAACTTACGGAGTCCATATTCAATACATACACAAGCACAGGAAGACCTCACATGAAGGGCAGACATGCTTGGACATAGTCAAACCATTGAAAATATGTTGTTGCTTTTTAAAAATTTGCATTTGCTTCAGTGGTCAAATAAAAAGTTCTCGTCAGCTTCCATCCTTCGCATTAACTCATTTTGTCGCTATTCTCCCCACCCTCTCTCTCATTGTCTGTCTCTGTCTGTCGCTCTGTCTCTGTCTCTCTCTGTCTCTGTCTCTCTTTATGTCTCTGTCTTTCTGTCTCTGTCTCCCTCTAGTCTTGCATTAATGATGGAGCTGATTTCAAAGCCGTGGCGGATGCCATGAAAGTGATCGGTTTCACGGGGGACGAGATTCAGACTGTTTACAAGATCCTGGCCATCATCCTACATCTGGTAATACCCCATAATACCAACTCCCGGCTCTGTGCCAGTTGTGTCCCAATATGGGTCAAGTTCTATACAAGGATTCTGAATTAGTGCCATAACATCCAAGTGGACCACTTGTCCTGGGCTGGCATGGGAAACTGTCCATGTGCTGTGACTCTTAAGGATTTGAAACTTCACTCCGGTTCTGTTGGCGCATTGCAACTTGTTGTCTGTCCTCCCACCTGTCCGTCATATTTAGTCTGAACATAATCAAAAGCACGCACGGGGATCAACTGCTCTGCTGATATCCTGGTGTCTCCTCCACAATTCAGCTACTCCTTCTCTCCCACCAAATCCAAAGCCGTCTTCTCTGCTCGTCTTCTCTCCCAGGGAAACCTGACGTTTGGGGTGGACGGTGACGTGATCCTGATAGAGAACTCCAAGGTGGTGTCTGTGATCGGAGACCTGCTGTCCACCAAGGAGGAGAACGTGGAGAAGGCCCTGCTGTACCGCACCGTGGCCACAGGGCGCGACGTCATCGACAAACAGCACACAGCGCAGGAGGCCAACTACGGACGGGACGCTCTCGCCAAGGTTATTATTGTAGTTTCATTGATTTGACTTGATTTAAAGTTCATGCTGTCCATTCACATCATATCATTCGATTCAGGCGTATCCGCTCCACTTTCCCTGCAGTGGGCTTTGCATTGGAAAAGAGTCTGGATGTGACATTCTCCTCAGTACTTGGTGATATTTTATAGATTTACACTGATTCACACAAGCATGAGTCACAATGTTGTGTGTCCAGACAGAGGCTGGGGAGTGTGTAGGCAGACAACTGTCTGTTGTTGCCCACAAATGTGTGACTCACTGTTTTTCACCCTCAGCTTACCCATCTGTACTCGGTAGTTGTTGTGTTTGCCACACTGTTGCGTCCGTGGTGCACTTGAGCAAGGCACTTTAGCTTGACCAGAGCTGGCCAGTGTTCCCAGTGTTCTCAGGCTAAACTGACACACGGTGGTTTATCCAGTAGACACCGGTTTCTAAAACGATGGATTGAGAGACCAGATTGAAAGTGGACCCACTTCTTCCCTGCATCACAAGGGTAGTGATATTTTCACTACCCTTTTCATTTTCTTTCGTGATCGCTCCACCCTCTTGACATCAGCCCTTCAGCGTGGCTCATTACTCCACTATGAGTGGTCCAGAGCTTCTATCTCCTCCATCTACACTTGCACCAAGCTCAAGCTCTTTCATCACTCCGGCCTCCGCTGAAGAAGAGAGATTTATGATCTGGTTCGAAAAATACATTAAATGTATTCAAAAACATCATTACCGGTATATAGTGAGTGTATCAAGATCAGTCCAGGGGAGAATGTTACCTCAAATTCATTGCTCAATATTTCAAAAATAGCAAACGTTTCAAAATGGCTAACCACGGGCCATGTCATCTCATAATGAGTTCTCCTTTCATTTCAGCAATACTTCTGTAAGAGTTGTTTCTTTTTCTCTCGGTTGCTGGATATCTTGTCGTCCTCAGGCCATGTATGAGCGTCTGTTCTGCTGGATTGTGGGCCGCATCAATGACATCATCGAGGTGAAGAACTACGATGCCAGAGTCCACGGGAAGAACACAGTCATCGGGGTGCTGGATATCTACGGCTTTGAGATCTTCCAGAACAACAGGTTAGGACAGGACATGAACTATTTTTCATGGGAGGCCACATGAGAAACCCAGATTGTTGCCGGGGGCCGAACAAATATTGTCATGCTGTAACCCATGGATGGGCAACTTTGATGATAGAGAGGACCACAAAAACATTTCCTCGTTACCAGATTTTGCTGAGGGCCGAACAGCGCCAGCGCGAAAAATCTGCTGCATTTGAAGGCAGGTTTAGAGGAATAACTAATTTTAAATGAACAGTTGTGATGTCATTATTCAGTCTTAACCACCAATATTTGATCCTTTTCTCACTCACTCCTACAGTATGTCACCACCTGCTCTCCCTGCAGGGCTTGAAATTAACTTTTTTGACCATCTGCCAATATGGCTGCTAGATTTGAAAGTTACCAGCCAATTAGAATTTCCACTAGCTGAAATGTTTTTCTTGAAATAAACCAGAATATGAGTGGGTTGGGTTAATTTAAGCATAAGTATCAGTAAGTGGCCCGGGATGATCAAAGCCTGTGTTGGGGGTCACACAAACAAAAATGCACTCTTGAAGCTAAATAAATCCAAAACCAATGAGTTAATTATTTAAATTTCTACTTCAATGTAGCCTTTTAGTCATAAAGATTATTGAAAGATATTCCATATTCCAGACTGAAATGCTATAACAGAAGTGGAGTATTGGCCAGAATGACATGAACATTTGGACACCTGCGTTTTCTTTTCTCTTTTTTTTGCAATTCCATCGCGGGCCACACAGATGGCCCCGGGGGCCGTATTTTGCCCATGTGTGGTTAGGAGGACTAGATTCTGCAGTTAGTGCCAGTCCTGGTTCCTATGCGATACCCCGTAGAGATCGTTTACACCACTATCTAGGATTAGTGTCAGTAACTTGCATCTTCATATCAAATCTTTCACTCAGTGGCTGCATTCACACGTTGCCTTTTTGTCTCCATAGTTATCGTTTGATCCTATCGTTGTGTTGGTTGTAAAGAGCGAGGGGTTTAGCTCTCATTTTTACAAATATGAACATATTCATATTCATTAACACACATTCTGTTTCCCCCGGGTCTTCTTGCCCTGTAGCTTTGAACAGTTCTGTATCAACTATTGCAATGAGAAGCTGCAGCAGCTGTTCATCCAGCTGGTGCTGAAGCAGGAACAGGAAGAGTACCAGAGAGAAGGCATCCCCTGGAAACATGTACGGAGCAAACGTTTTGTCCTACTCTGTTGAATGTTTTGTCTACTTGGGCAGGAAAACAATGACCCATTCATTTGCATTTCTCATGCCAACCTTTGGGCCAATTCTTCGTTGTTTCAATATACACTATGTTTTTGTTTCGGCAAATGGATCAAAGCAGATTATCTTCTTCAACTTGTTACATTAAAAATCTTCTTATCCATGTGTTTGTCATAACCGGTTGTATACATGAGTTGCCCCTAACTTTACTCCCACCCCCACGCCCCACGCAATGTGACCAGATTGACTACTTCAACAACCAGATCATTGTGGACCTGGTGGAGCAGCAGCATAAGGGCATCTTCTCTGTGCTGGACGAAGCCTGTATGAACGTGGGCAAAGTCACGGATGAGGTCTTCCTACAGGGACTCAACGGCAAGCTGGCCAAGCACGCCCACTACACCAGCCGCAAGGTAGGACGCTAAACGTGTGTGTGTGTGTGTGTGTGTGTGTGTGTGTGGGATGGGGATGCTATAGAGACACTGCGGAGCGCGTCATCATTCAGAAACCACGCCCAAAACGGGGGAAAACAAAAACTCCCGTCCAATCCTGGCGTTCTCCTATGCATGGCCGGGTGTTGCACAAAAAGATCGTATATACGGAAGATGAACACTCCAACTTACTGCAACATCCACATTTTTCTTCTTGCCAATTCTCAATGGCTTCCTTGTTTTCCTCGGGAGTACAAAAAAACTTTAACTAACGATTTTTTACATTTGTTGTCTGCGCAGCCCACCACACAATAGCTTTTAGCTATGTTTAATTCAAGGAAAATCGCGCTGGTGTGTGGAAATTAACGGATCTTTTCCCCCGTGATGGGCGTGGCCTATTTCATGCAGTGTCTCTATTGTGGGGGGTGGAGGGGGAGGGGCATGTGGTGGCGTCGGATATGTAAATAATATGCATGAAATGTACGCTGTATTTAGGCTCAAATGTAAAGTAAAGCATACATTATTTAACTCTTATCATTCCACGTGTGAAGGTCATGAGTGACGTTTACTCTCACGCATGTTTGCGATCGTCCTCTCCAATGAGTACACTAATAGTGGTTATATCAAAGCAAAAAAATGCAATAACAACAGTTCTAATACTGAAGTTGAACGAAATAGGACCTCAGTATCTCCATGCCTGTTGGACAATGCTGGTGGTAACCGGAGAACACCAGAGGGCAGGTTAAGTAACAAGTAATAAGTAACAATTAGCACCAGAGGAAGAGTCTTGAGCACAATCTGGTTTAGTATATCAGCTCCATCTGGGAAGGGTTACATGCTAAGTCACTCTTAATGGTCTGTGTGTGGCTAGACGAATAGAAGCCAATTTACTTTCTTCACATCTGAGCTTCCTGTTTGGGATCAAATGACTGAGATAGGAGTAGGGTGACGTCACCCAGCCACACTGATCTGGGGTCAGTGTCTCCACTAATGCGTAAGATGTGCAACGGGAGTGAGGAAAGCTGATTTGAAGTCAGCACGCAAGGAATACTTCATCCCTCACAGGCCCTTTTTAAAAGGTGCGGTTCATTCCTTGAACACAAGGGGGCAACAGCTGTCAGAGAAAGACCATAGAGGCGTCTGACTCGACACTTTGCCCCGAGTGATGTCACTGGCAGCCAATGGGAGTCTATGGAGCTGGTGTTTTGCTGTGTTAGAATGGGTGTTGGGGGGGGGGGGGGGGTTATTTAGGAAGGAACCTAATGACAGATATGGACAACTGGGAAGTAGGGAGAGCGAGGTGGTGATGCAGTGGAAATGAATGAACTGGTATTTATTTCTGGGCAGCGTAAATGGGGAACACTTCCAGCAAACATGAGGCACTGTGTCAGAAACCTATTCAAAGATGGTCCCCTTGTGTGATGTAAAGCAACAATATCAAGTCAAGGTTGCTTTGAAAGTGACTAAAAACCTACAAAGGCATAGGTTAGTGAAGCAAGGTGGAGTCAAGGTGAGCTGAAGATTAGACTTAGTCTGTGCGGTTGGGCTGTATTGATTTGTGGAGCTTTCCTTCCCGAGTCCTGCATCATCTCTGGGTCAATAAGTCCTCTGCAGCCAGTCGCCCTTCTGTTGCTTCTGTCTGTTCCTCTGTCTGTTCCTCTGGCAGCAGAGCCCTGGATTAAAAAATAAATCAATTAAAGGATTGAAATTTACTGTGATCCAACTGTTACTTCCTGGAACCAATCTTGGCGTGGAACATTAGCCAAAGTTCTTTTTTACTGTCTGGAAATGTGTTGTCATAACATATTGGACAGAGTCTTTAATGCCACTACAGTACTTGCCGCTACCTGTCTATCCATTTTCGATGGCTGCGTGCATTGTGTGTGTGTGTGTGTGTGTATCGTGTGCGTGTGTGTGTGTGTCTGTGTGTGTGTGTGTGTGTGTGTTTGTGTGTGTGCATCTATTATTGTTTGTGTTCAAGGATTCTTTGTCTAAATGTGAACACAAATAAAGGTATTGCAATGTGTGTGTGTGTGTGTGTGTGTGTGTGTGTGTGTGTGTGTGTGTGTGTGTGTGTTTGCGTGCGTGTGTGCGCGTGTGTGTGCGCGCATGCGTGTGTGTGTGTGTGTCTTGTGTAAGCCCCCGTTCACACAGGACGCCAAAGCAACTCTCAACCTAAGCTCTACCTACGCTTAACCCACAAGTTTCATTTAGGCGTCCTTGTTAACACACCACCCGCGCGCGTGTCACGCTGAAGCCTCGCCGAAGCCACGCTCACGCCACGTTCAAACGATCGTTCTGGATTCACGCCTATTTTCCAAGCGTGACGCGTGAAGCCAGGCATGAAGTCCATGGGAGTTGTGGGTGGGTTCAAGGCACGCCGAGTAGGCGCTGAGAGTAAAAGAGAAGGCTTCTTGTGTGAACGGTTAGGCGTCCGTTCAGCTTGTGCCTGCTTCAAGCTTCAGTTCTGCTTACGTTGGGCGTCTTGTGTGAATGAGGGCTAATCTGTGTACGTTTGCGCGCGAGCTGCAGAGCTGCTCCAGTAATCACAGCTAAGCCTGTGCGGGTGTATAATGCCATATTAGTTTGACATTTTCTCTAGCAGCTTTGATAAACTTATTGTAATTAATATACTGTAGAAGAAATACTTGTTGAAAAAGAAAAAAACAAACTTTATTGATCTTTGCAAACATTCACATTGATCACACATCAAATCAGTAAAACGATATGGTTCAATCTTCCCATCTACATTATTCACTTCATGCACACAATCAATCTGTTAGGAGGTAAACAATGAATCATCTCTCTATTGATTATAATAATAATGATTTATAATAATCATGATGACATTTGTAGTTCACTTTTCTCAACAAACGTACAAACATCAACATATTAACATCTCTTAATAACAACAATAATAAAGGGAGGAAGACTCCATTAAGGCCTGTGCAGTGGAACAGAAACAGCAGACATGATGACAGCAACAATACAAATATGCAACAAAGATAAGAAATGTCTGCTTGGATGTTCTGTCTTACTGACTCGTACTGATTGATATCATTTGCTAGTGTTTCTCCATTGCTTGCTTTCTGACTCTTATTTTATATTTCTATTACAATTGCTACTTTGTTTGGAATCAACAGCAGAAGAAGAGCTGTGTAGTTAGCATGAGCAGTGATAGCCACCATGGCTGAACAGACAGAGAAGAGAAACTCAAACTGCATCAACACAAAATACAAGCTCCGCCCACACTGTTTGATTGACAGGTGATCTGTGGGAAGGGTGACACAAATATGGAGTGTCCCCCCCCCCCCACACACACACACACACACACACACACACACACACATTGCTGTTTTAATAACTCTGTCTACTTGAGCTTACACAACTCAGCTGTGGCTTCATTCCAAACCCCAAGTCCAGCATAGAGAGGCTGAGAGAATGTGGTCTGGACTCTGTGGAGGAGAGTCATGGTTTCAGAGACACTGTAGAAGGACAGAATACCTGCTCTGTGATCCAGGTACACTCCTACTCTGGAGGACTGAGGGCCTGAGATGGGAGTGCTGATACTGTTATGTATGAAGTAACAAGTATTGTTGTTATAATATAATGCCCAAGACTTGTCATTGTGTCCAAATCCACATTGAAGCCCGGTTCCTGTTCTGCTAATATTCTTATATGAGACTGCTGTTGAGATGAATGTCCCGCTCCACTCCACCTCCCAGTAGCACCGTCCAGTCAGAGCCTCTCTACTCAGGACCTGACAGAAGTTGGTGAACCTGTCTGGGTGACTAGAATATGACTGGTGTTCTTTCACATGTGTTGCTTTTCTGTTCCCCTCAGATAATAACAGCAGTGTGTTTGCTGTGTTTGGATCCAGTGTGATCTGACGTGAATATTGTAAGAAGTCAGCTCTGCTCTTGGGCTCTGGTTGTGGCAGTAAAACATCCTCTTCAGTCACTGTCAGTGAGATCTTCGGCCATTCCTCTGTCAGAATGTCCTGTAGTTTATCTCTGGCCTCTGACACAGCTGCAGTCACATCCTCAAAGTAGCGCAGAGGACGGGTATCGATCCTGGGTGAGTCTGTAGCTTCACTGAGACGTGACAGCGAGGGGTAACTGTGGAGGAAGTGGATGTGATCCTCTGTGTGTGAGAGCTGCTCCAGCTCAGCGTCTTTCCTCCTCAGCTCAGAGATCTCCTGCTTCAGCGTCTCCTGAAGTTCTTCAGCCCGACTCACTTCCTCTTTCTGCTGGGATCTGATCTGCTGCTTCACCTCAGAGCCTCTTTTCTGAATGAGTCTGACCAGCTCAGTGAAGATCTTCTCAGTGTCCTTCACTGCTTTATCAGCAGAGAGATCCATAGCCTTCACCTCCTGTTGAAGCACCTTCACATTTGTCTCTCTGTTCTGGAGTCTCTGCTGGATTTTTTGACGATTCACCCCGAGCTCCTTCTGCCTCTCGGCCCTTTCTGCGGCAGCTGAGGCTGTGTCGTGGCCTTTATGTTCATCCACAGAGCACAGATAACAGATACACTGCTGATCAGTACGGCAGAACATCTTCATCACCTCGTCATGAAGAGAGCAGATGTTCTCCTGAAGCATCACGGTGGCTTCTACCAGCCTGTGTTTCTTTAATGGAGCTACATCATAGTGACGTTGGAGGTGCTGCTCACAGTAAGAGGCCAGACACACCAGACAGGACTTCAGGGCTTTCAGCTTCCTCCCAGTGCAGACATCACAGCCCACATCTCCAGGTCCAGCATAGCAGCGATCAGGAGGAGCAGCTTGGAGTCCGGTCTTCTTCAGGTCCTCCACCAACTCTGCTAACATGGTGTTTTTCACCAGGACAGGCCTTGGTATGAAGGTCTGCCTGCACAGGGGGCAGCTGTGGATTTTCTTCTGATCCTCTTCATCCCAGTAGCTTGTAATACAGCTCATGCAGTAGCTGTGCCCACAGGGAATAGCCACCGGATCCTTCAGTAGATCCAGACAGATCGAACAGCAGAATTTTGCCCCGTCAAGCTGAATTCCTCCCTGCGCCATTTCACTTGTGAGTGATTCAGATAGTTTCACTTGCTCTCAACAGAAAAAAAAAGTTGGCCTCCGATCCAAACAAACTGCTGATCTGCAGTGAATGGGCTTGTCAGCTCTGTCACTTCACGACATGTTGTTTACACCCATCTATAAACTGACAGATCTGTGAAAGGGGAGGGAACAGGAAATAATGTGGACAGAGTGAACTGGCTGTGTTTGAGACCAGGAAGAGGGAGAGGTTGGACTTTGCTTCATACCAGGAAGAGGAGCGGTGTTAAAGAGGCAGTGTGTGTTTAGCTCTCGTTTACAATATGAAGTGAAGATGATGAGAAAATACATCAGGAATATTTACATTTAGGATAAATCCCTCTCTTCCCCTATTCCCAACTCACTTTTTTAAATGCAACGTTTAAAAAAATAAAGTTCCAAAACCGTCTATGTAAGTGGCTTGTGGAAAATTGTGTGTGTGTGTGTGTGTGTGTGTGTGTAGTAGAGCCCGACCGATATATCCGTCCACCGATATTATCGGTCGATATTGGCCGATAACCGATATATCGGTATCGGCCGATACGTTGGCCGATATGCCGATATTTTTTTATTTTGTATTTTTTAAGTCATAGACAACATGTTGTGTATATTTGATCTTTTTTCTTAATTCAAGTTATATTTTATATTTGTTCTATTTGTGTTTTTGCATTTCTAGTTATTTATAATTATTAAATCCCCCGTGAAGTTTACTGTTTCATTGCATTGATGTCATTTTGTACAATAAAGCTTATTGATAAGCTGTCAAATATCCTGCCTACATTACATAATCTTAAGTCATGTCAAGTCATATCTTTGTCAAGTGTTTGATATTTGAGGGATCATTGCAAAAACATTGTGTAATATAATGTGTATATTTAATATAAGAATATCGGAGCACTGAGCATCTCTCAGTGTTCAGGTATCTGTATCCTCACCGCCTGAGGAGACCTGCTCACTGAGCATCTCTCAGTGTTCAGGTATCTGTATCCTCACCGCCTGAGGAGACCTGCTCACTGAGCATCTCTCAGTGTTCAGGTATCTGTATCCTCACCGCCTGAGGAGACCTGCTCACTGAGCATCTCTGTGTTCAGGATCTGTATCCTCACCGCCTGAGGAGACCTGCTCACTGAGCATCTCAGTGTTCAGGTATCTGTAGTATCCTCACCACCTGAGGAGACCTGCTCACTGAGCATCTCTATGTTCAGGTATCTGTAGTATCCTCACCACCTGAGGAGACCTGCTCACTGAGCATCTCTATGTTCAGGTATCTGTATCCTCACCGCCTGAGGAGACCTGCTCACTGAGCATCTCTTGGTGTTCAGGTATCTGTATCCTCACTGCCTGAGGAGACCTGCTCACTGAGCATCTCTCAGTGTTCAGGTATCTGTATCCTCACCGCCTGAGGAGACCTGCTCACTGAGCATCTCTCAGTGTTCAGGTATCTGTATCCTCACTGCCTGAGGAGACCTGCTCACTGAGCATCTCTCAGTGTTCAGGTATCTGTATCCTCACCGCCTGAGGAGACCTGCTCACTGAGCATCTCTCAGTGTTCAGGTATCTGTATCCTCACTGCCTGAGGAGACCTGCTCACTGAGCATCTCTGTGTTCAGGTATCTGTATCCTCACCGCCTGAGGAGACCTGCTCACTGAGCATCTCTTGGTGTTCAGGTATCTGTATCCTCACTGCCTGAGGAGACCTGCTCACTGAGCATCTCTCAGTGTTCAGGTATCTGTATCCTCACCACCTGAGGAGACCTGCTCACTGAGCATCTCTCAGTGTTCAGGTATCTGTATCCTCACCGCCTGAGGAGACCTGCTCACAGAGCATCTCTCAGTGTTCAGGTATCTGTATCCTCACCACCTGAGGAGACCTGCTCACTGAGCATCTCTGTGTTCAGGTATCTGTATCCTCACTGCCTGAGGAGACCTGCTCACAGAGCATCTCTCAGTGTTCAGGTATCTGTATCCTCACTGCCTGAGGAGACCTGCTCACTGAGCATCTCTGTGTTCAGGTATCTGTATCCTCACTGCCTGAGGAGACCTGCTCACTGAGCATCTCTGTGTTCAGGTATCTGTATCCTCACCACCTGAGGAGACCTGCTCACTGAGCATCTCTCAGTGTTCAGGTATCTGTATCCTCACCGCCTGAGGAGACCTGCTCACTGAGCATCTCTTGGTGTTCAGGTATCTGTATCCTCACCGCCTGAGGAGACCTGCTCACTGAGCATCTCTCAGTGTTCAGGTATCTGTATCCTCACCGCCTGAGGAGACCTGCTCACTGAGCATCTCTCAGTGTTCAGGTATCTGTATCCACACCGCCTGAGGAGACCTGCTCACTGAGCATCTCTCAGTGTTCAGGTATCTGTATCCACACCGCTTGAGGAGACCTGCTCACTGAGCATCTCTTGGTGTTCAGGTATCTGTATCCTCACCGCCTGAGGAGACCTGCTCACTGAGCATCTCTCAGTGTTCAGGTATCTGTATCCTCACCGCCTGAGGAGACCTGCTCACTGAGCATCTCTCAGTGTTCAGGTATCTGTATCCTCACCGCCTGAGGAGACCTGCTCACTGAGCATCTCTCAGTGTTCAGGTATCTGTATCCTCACCGCCTGAGGAGACCTGCTCACTGAGCATCTCTCAGTGTTCAGGTATCTGTATCCTCACCGCCTGAGGAGACCTGCTCACTGAGCATCTCTCAGTGTTCAGGTATCTGTATCCTCACCGCCTGAGGAGACCTGCTCACTGAGCATCTCTCAGTGTTCAGGTATCTGTATCCTCACCGCCTGAGGAGACCTGCTCACTGAGCGAGAGGTCGCCTTCGTACGATTTCTCATCCTCCTGCTGAGACATCTTAACTCATTCACCGCCAATGACGTCTTTGACGTGTTTTTGTTTTTATTGGTGCAGCGCCTGCAGCAAACACTTGCCCAGCCTGTGACACAGACACAGGTCCCTGCCTTCAAAGGGTAGCCGACAGCACGCGATCAAACACATACCGCAGCTGTTGTTTTGAAATTGAGCAAGAGGAAAAGCAGAGAACGGGTAACGCTTCCTTGTGCAGACAGGAGAAACGCCATTGAAACGCCCTCGGCGCGCTGCACGAGCTGGAGTCGCCTTCCTCTGTGCCAGCCAGGAGAAAACGGGAGAAAGTAATCAAGAGATGTGTTTGATCATCGGAGGAATGAGGAAATGATCGATCAGTTTGCGAGGGCGGTGAGGACGTGTTGAATAGCCGAGGGGAAAACGGGAACGATCAAATAGCAGAGTTGATATGACAGGGAGACATGGACGAGGACGGGTGTACCAGAACAAATCAAAAATAAACACAGGAACAGCTAGGCAGCAGCGGGCAGAAGGCACTCACAGCAGCCCGCTGTCCTTCTCAAGAGCTCTTCAGTTGGTTCATGAAATCGCTGGGCTGCGTGCCCTCCAGTGTTGCTCCTGGCCAATCCCAGCGCCACAGGGCGTGGTTATTGCTTATCCTATGTTGGGTTAGAAATCTAAAAGGGGGATCGTGTGTGTGTGTGTGTGTGTGTCTGTCTGTCTGTCTGTCTGTCTGTCTGTCTGTCGGTGTGTCTGTCTGTCTGTCTGTCTGTCTGTCTGTCTGTCTGCACACTCACACCGAGTAAACTGTATTGTTGAATGTAAAAAAAAAGCACTTCATGTGTATATATATATATATATATATATTTTTTTTTTGTCATTTGTGTCCTAACGAATAATATTTACATGTCTGATGTCAATACAGTTCAAAATAAAAGAATTGAGAGTGAGTTATGCCTGAGATTGTGCCCTTTTACAAAAATTGCCTTTTCTCCTGTTCATTTTCTCTGGGAGAACTTTCGGGGGAAAACAGGGTGTATATAAATGGCTATAAGTAGAGTACAGAACATGCTAAAAGCTCACTTTTTTTTCCCTGGTGAACCCAGAGACGTACATCTTCATTTTGAGGTATTGCAAATCACTCTGGTGCTAATAGATAATTTACTGTGGGTCTTGAAAGATGACCAACAATTATGAAAATCTTTGGCCTGTGCTAAATATTGGCAGTCCTAAACTGGCGATGAATGAGTTAAGAACTGGGACAGCATCCCAAGCACAAAGCTAATGTAGCACTGCACTCAAAAGTACAGCTCACTTTGCTCCACATTTGTAAGATAGGTTTCAAGATCCCTGTTCCAATTTCGACCCGTTGACAATGCCTCGCAAATTACTGTCTCACAAATGCAGGAGCAATAATGAGCCAGTTCCTCCTTCCTTGATCTGTGAAACGGCCGGTTTAGAGACACTGAGTTTTTGCCCACAGGCTCTGGAGAGCCAGTGAGTAATGCAGAAACGTAATAGCCGAAGAGAATGGAAATGCACTTGTATGATTATATATGATTGATTATATGCATGCAGATGTCTTGTCTAATGCAAAATATATATGCATCTCAGGCCTCACTGGGCCACTACCCATTTGTTGTCAGTAATATCATTCTACTTTTCGTACAGTACATCACGTGTTGTGATTATATACTGAGATCAGTAGAGGCCTTTTCTCTCAAGATGATCAGTATATCACAGTCATACAGGAGAGGATGCAAATGAGAGTGGTTGCTACACCTTGTATAAAATGTCAGCTTTTCCAGAAGAAAGAGAGATGGCCTTACCTTGTAGATTGACAACTGCGTGCAATTTTGGGATATTTTACAGAATATTTTGAGAGGGATTCGTCAAATCGTCTAGCAGCTTTGATAAACTTATTGGAATTAATATACTGTAGAAGAAATACTTGTTGAAAAAGAAAAAAACAAACTTTATTGATCTTTGCAAACATTCACATTGATCACACATCAAATCAGTAAAACGATATGGTTCAATCTTCCCATCTACATTATTCACTTCATGCACACAATCAATCTGTTAGGAGGTAAACAATGAATCATCTCTCTATTGATTATAATAATAATGATTTATAATAATCATGATGACATTTGTAGTTCACTTTTCTCAACAAACGTACAAACATCAACATATTAACATCTCTTAATAACAACAATAATAAAGGGAGGAAGACTCCATTAAGGCCTGTGCAGTGGAACAGAAACAGCAGACATGATGACAGCAACAATACAAATATGCAACAAAGATAAGAAATGTCTGCTTGGATGTTCTGTCTTACTGACTCGTACTGATTGATATCATTTGCTAGTGTTTCTCCATTGTTTGTTTTCTGACTCTTATTTTATATTTCTATTACAATTGCTACTTTGTTTGGAATCAACAGCAGAAGAAGAGCTGTGTAGTTAGCATGAGCAGTGATAGATAGCCACCATGGCTGAACAGACAGAGAAGAGAAACTCAAACTGCATCAACACAAAATACAAGCTCCGCCCACACTGTTTGATTGACAGGTGATCTGTGGGAAGGGTGACACAAATATGGAGTCCCCCCCCCCCCCCCCCCCCCCCACACACACACACACACACACACACACACACACACACATTGCTGTTTTAATAACTCTGTCTACTTGAGCTTACACAACTCAGCTGTGGCTCCAACAAGCCAAAGTCCAGCATAGAGAGGCTGAGTGAATGTGGTCTGGACTCTGTGGAGGAGAGTCATGGTTTCAGAGACACTGTAGAAGGACAGAATACCTGCTCTGTGATCCAGGTACACTCCTACTCTGGAGGACTGAGGGCCTGAGATGGGAGTGCTGATATTGTTATGTCTGAAGTAACAAGTATTGTTGTAATAATATAATGTCCAAGAGTTGTCATTGTATCCAAATCCACATTGAGGGTCGGTTCCTGTTCTGCTAATATTCTTATATGAGACTGCTGTTGAGATGAATGTCCCGCTCCACTCCACCTCCCAGTAGCACCGTCCAGTCAGAGCCTCTCTACTCAGGACCTGAGGCAAGTTGATGAACCTGTCTGGGTGACGAGAATATGACTGGTTTTCTTTCACATATGTTGCTTTTCTGTTCCCCTCAGATAATAACAGACGTTTGTTTGCTGTGTTTGGATCCAGTGTGATCTGACGTGAATATTGTAAGAAGTCAGCTCTGCTCTTGGGCTCTGGTTGTGGCAGTAAAACATCCACTTCAGTCACTGTCAGTGAGATCTTAGGCCGTTCCTCTGTCAGAATGTCCTGTAGTTTATCTCTGACCTCTGACACAGCTGCAGTCACATCCTCAAAGTAGCACAGAGGACGGGTATCGATCCTGGGTGAGTCTGTAGCTTCACTGAGACGTGACAGTGAGGGGTAACTGTGGAGGAAGTGGATGTGATCCTCTGTGTGTGAGAGCTGCTCCAGCTCAGCATCTTTCCTCCTCAGCTCAGAGATCTCCTGCTTCAGCGTCTCCTGAAGTTCTTCAGCCCGACTCGCTTCCTCTTTCTGCTGGGATCTGATCTGCTGCTTCACCTCAGAGCCTCTTTTCTGAATGAGTCTGACCAGCTCAGTGAAGATCTTCTCAGTGTCCTTCACTGCTTTATCAGCAGAGAGATCCATAGCCTTCACCTCCTGTTGAAGCACCTTCACATTTGTCTCTCTGTCCTGGAGTCTCTGCTGGATTTTTTGACGATTCACCCCGAGCTCCTTCTGCCTCTCGGCCCTTTCTGCGGCAGCTGAGGCTGTGTCGTGGCCTTTATGTTCATCCACAGAGCACAGATAACAGATACACTGCTGATCAGTACGGCAGAACATCTTCATCACCTCGTCATGAAGAGAGCAGATGTTCTCCTGAAGCATCACGGTGGCTTCTACCAGCCTGTGTTTCTTTAATGGAGCTACATCATAGTGAAGCTGGAGGTGCTGCTCACAGTAAGAGGCCAGACATACCAGACAGGACTTGAGGGCTTTCAGCTTCCTCCCAGTGCAGACATCACAGCCCACATCTCCAGGTCCAGCATAGCAGCGATCAGGAGGAGCAGCTTGGAGTCCGGTCTTCTTCAGGTCCTCCACCAACTCTGCTAACATGGTGTTTTTCACCAGGACAGGCCTTGGTATGAAGGTCTGCCTGCACTGGGGGCAGCTGTGGATTTTCTTCTGATCATCTTCATCCCAGTAGCTTGTAATACAGCTCATGCAGTAGCTGTGCCCACAGGGAATAGCCACCGGATCCTTCAGTAGATCCAGACAGATCGAACAGCAGAATTTTGCCCCGTCAAGCTGAATTCCTCCCTGCGCCATTTCACTTGTGAGTGATTCAGATAGTTTCACTTGCTCTCAACAGAAAAAAAAAGTTGGGCTCCGATCCAAACCAAACAAGAGTTCATTTTCTTCATGTTCATTTGCTGATCTGCAGTGAATGGGCTTGTCAGCTCTGTCACTTCACGACATGTTGTTTACACCCATCTATAAACTGACAGATCTGTGAAAGGGGAGGGAACAGGAAATATGTGGACAGGTTGAACTGGCTGTGTTTGAGACCAGGAAGAGGGAGGGGTTGGACTTTGCTTCATACCAGGAAGAGGAGCGGTGTTAAAGAGGCAGTGTGTGTTTAGCTCTCGTTTACAATATGAAGTGAAGATGATGAGAAAATACATCAGGAATATTTACATTTAGGATAAATCCCTCTCTTCCCCTATTCCCAACTCACTTTTTTAAGTGCAACGTTTAAAAAAATAAAATTCCAAAATTGTCTATGTAAGTGGCTTGTGGAAAATTGTGTGTGTGTGTGTGTGTGTGTGTGCGTGTGTGTGTGTGTGTGCGTGTGCGTGCGTGTGTGTGTGTAGTAGAGCCCGCCCGATATATCGCCAATATATACCGGTAGATATTATTGGCCGATAAACGATATATCGGTATACTAGTATCGGCCGATAGTAATTTTAATTTATTTCACGCAATTTTTTTCCATACTTTTATTTTGGAACTGGATACCATTTTTTTCACGTATTCCGGAAACACTTATTTTCCCAACCGGAAGCATAAACCACTACAAGTTCCGTGCACACCTGAGCACACAACTTCTGCCCTGACGAAGGCCACAGCGGCCGAAACGCGTAGGCAACTACACCTTTTTCCTACTTTTCCTACTTTCCTTCCTCTTACCTCCCTCAACGAGTGTTGCCTTGGTTCCGCCTGAGACCACCAAACTGCCCAAGTAAGTGGCCTCTGGCACTTTATTTTATATTTTGAGAGGGATTCGTCAAATCGTCTAGCAGCTTTGATAAACTTATTGGAATTAATATACTGTAGAAGAAATACTTGTTGAAAAAGAAAAAAACAAACTTTATTGATCTTTGCAAACATTCACATTGATCACACATCAAATCAGTAAAACGATATGGTTCAATCTTCCCATCTACATTATTCACTTCATGCACACAATCAATCTGTTAGGAGGTAAACAATGAATCATCTCTCTATTGATTATAATAATAATGATTTATAATAATCATGATGACATTTGTAGTTCACTTTTCTCAACAAACGTACAAACATCAACATATTAACATCTCTTAATAACAACAATAATAAAGGGAGGAAGACTCCATTAAGGCCTGTGCAGTGGAACAGAAACAGCAGACATGATGACAGCAACAATACAAAATATGCAACAAAGATAAGAAATGTCTGCTTGGATGCTCTGTCTTACTGACTCGTACTGATTGATATCATTTGCTAGTGTTTCTCCGTTGTTTGCTTTCTGACTCTTATTTTATATTTCTATTACTATTGCTCTTGTGTGTGTGTGTGTGTGTGTGTGTGTGTGTGTGTGTGCGCGTGTGTGTGTGTGTTTATGCCATGTTCACATTTATTGCGTGTTGCTTTCACACGAGTGACAATCAACATCTTGAATCTTGAACAACACAAAAGTGATTCAACCTATATCCAATATTGATCAAGTCTTTTGCATTGTTTCTCCTGTTGCACAGGAAGTGGCACGTTTTACGTTTCTACTTTGTTTGGAATCAACAGCAGAAGAAGAGCTGTGTAGTTAATGAGCAGTGATAGATAGCCACCATGGCTGAACAGACAGAGAAGAGAAACTCAAACTGCATCAACACTAAATACAAGCTCTGCCCACACTGTTTGATTGACAGGTGATCTGTGGGAAGGGTGACACAAATGTGGAGTGTCCCCCCCCACACACACACACACACGCACACACACACACGCACACACACACACACACACACACACACACACACACACACACACACACACACACACACACACACACACATTGCTGTTTTAATAACTCCTGTCTACTTGAGCTTACACAACTCAGCTGTGGCTCCAACAAGCCAAAGTCCAGCATAGAGAGGCTGAGTGAATGTGGTCTGGACTCTGTGGAGGAGAGTCATGGTTTCAGAGACGCTGTAGAAGGACAGAATACCTGCTCTGTGATCCAGATACACTCCTACTCTGGAGGACTGAGGGCCTGAGATGGGAGTGTTGATACTGTTATGTCTGAAGTAACAAGTATTGTTCTGATAATATAATGTCCAAGACTTGTCATTGTATCCAAATCCACATTGAAGCACGGCTCCTCTTCTGCTAATATTCTTATATGAGACTGCTGTTTTGATGTATGTCCCGCTCCACTCCACCTCCCAGTAGCACCGTCCAGTCAGAGCCTCTCTACTCAGGACCTGAGGCATGTTGATGAACCTGTCTGGGTGATGAGAATATGACTGGTGTTCTTTCACACGTGTTGCTTTTCTGTTCCCCTCAGATAATAACAGCAGTGTGTTTGCTGTGTTTGGATCCAGTGTGATCTGACGTGAATATTGTAAGAAGTCAGCTCTGCTCTTGGGCTCTGGTTGTGACAGTAAAACATCCTCTTCAGTCACTGTCAGTGAGATCTTAGGCCGTTCCTCTGTCAGAATGTCCTGTAGTTTATCTCTGACCTCTGACACAGCTGCAGTCACATCCTCAAAGTAGCACAGAGGACGGGTATGGATCCTGGGTGAGTCTGTAGCTTCACTGAGACGTGACAGCGAGGGGTAACTGTGGAGGAAGTCGATGTGATCCTCTGTGTGTGAGAGCTGCTCCAGCTCAGCATCTTTCCTCCTCAGCTCAGAGATCTCCTGCTTCAGCGTCTCCTGAAGTTCTTCAGCCTGACTCACTTCCTCTTTCTGCTGGGATCTGATCTGCTGCTTCACCTCAGAGCCTCTTTTCTGAATGAGTCTGACCAGCTCAGTGAAGATCTTCTCAGTGTCCTTCACTGCTTTATCAGCAGAGAGATCCATAGCCTTCACCTCCTGTTGAAGCACCTTCACATTTGTCTCTCTGTCCTGGAGTCTCTGCTGGATTTTTTGACGGTTCACCCCGAGCTCTTTCTGCCTCTCGGCCCTTTCTGCGGCAGCTGAGGCTGTGTCGTGGCCTTTATGTTCATCCACAGAGCACAGATAACAGATACACTGCTGATCAGTACGGCAGAACATCTTCATCACCTCGTCATGAAGAGAGCAGATGTTCTCCTGAAGCATCACGGTGGCTTCTACCAGCCTATGTTTCTTTAATGGAGCTACATCATAGTGAAGCTGGAGGTGCTGCTCACAGTAAGAGGCCAGACATACCAGACAGGACTTGAGGGCTTTCAGCTTCCTCCCAGTGCAGACATCACAGCCCACATCTCCAGGTCCAGCATAGCAGCGATCAGGTGGAGCAGCTTGGAGTCCGGTCTTCTTCAGGTCCTCCACCAACTCTGCTAACATGGTGTTTTTCACCAGGACAGGCCTGGGTATGAAGGTCTGCCTGCACTGTGGGCAGCTGTGGATTTTCTTCTGATCCTCTTCATCCCAGCAGCTTGTAATACAGCTCATGCAGTAGCTGTGCCCACAGGGAATAGCCACCGGATCCTTCAGTAGATCCAGACAGATCGAACAGCAGAATTTTGCCCCGTCAAGCTGAATTCCTCCCTGCGCCATTTCACTTGTGAGTGATTCAGATAGTTTCACTTGCTCTCAACAGAAAAAAAAGTTGGGCTCCGATCCAAACAAACTGCTGATCTGCAGTGAATGGGCTTGTCAGCTCTGTCACTTCACGACATGTTGTTTACACCCATCTATAAACTGACAGATCTGTGAAAGGGGAGGGAACAGGAAATATGTGGACAGAGTGAACTGGCTGTGTTTGAGACCAGGAAGAGGGAGAGGTTAGACTTTGCTTCATACCAGGAAGAGGAGCGGTGTTAAAGAGGCAGTGTGTGTTTAGCTCTCGTTTACAATATGAAGTGAAGATGATGAGAAAATACATCAGGAATATTTACATTTAGGATAAATCCCTCTCTTCCCCTATTCCCAACTCACTTTTTTAAGTGCAACGTTTAAAAAAATAAAGTTCCAAAACCGTCTATGTAAGTGGCTTGTGGAAAATTGTGTGTGTGTGTGTGTGTGTGTGTGTGTGTGTGTGTGTGTGTGTAGTAGAGCCCGACCGATATATCTGCCCGACCGATATTTCGGCCCACTGATATTATTGGCCGATAACCGATATATCGGTATCGGCCGATATGTTGGCCGATATGCCGATATTTTTTTATTTTGTATTTTTTAAGTCATAGACAACATGTTGTGTATATTTGATCTTTTTTCTTAATTCAAGTTATATTTTATATTTGTTCTATTTGTGTTTTTGCATTTCTAGTTATTTATAATTATTAAATCCCCAGTGAAGTTTACTGTTTCATTGCATTGATGTCATTTTGTACAATAAAGCTTATTGATAAGCTGTCAAATATCCTGCCTACATTACATATCTCAAGTCCTGTCAAGTCATATCTTTGTCAAGTGTTTGATATTTGAGGGATCATTGCAAAAACATTGTGTAATATAATGTGTATATTTAATATAAGAATATCGGAGCACTGAGCATCTCTCAGTGTTCAGATATCTGTATCCTCACCACCTGAGGAGACCTGCTCACTGAGCATCTCTATGTTCAGGTATCTGTATCCTCACCGCCTGAGGAGACCTGCTCACTGAGCATCTCTCAGTGTTCAGGTATCTGTATCCTCACCGCCTGAGGAGACCTGCTCACTGAGCATCTCTCAGTGTTCAGGTATCTGTATCCTCACCGCCTGAGGAGACCTGCTCACTGAGCATCTCTCTATGTTCAGGTATCTGTATCCTCACCACCTGAGGAGACCTGCTCACTGAGCATCTCTCTGTGTTCAGGATCTGTATCCTCACCGCCTGAGGAGACCTGCTCACTGAGCATCTCAGTGTTCAGGTATCTGTAGTATCCTCACCACCTGAGGAGACCTGCTCACTGAGCATCTCTATGTTCAGGTATCTGTATCCTCACCGCCTGAGGAGACCTGCTCACTGAGCATCTCTCAGTGTTCAGGTATCTGTAGTATCCTCACCACCTGAGGAGACCTGCTCACTGAGCATCTCTATGTTCAGGTATCTGTAGTATCCTCACCACCTGAGGAGACCTGCTCACTGAGCATCTCTGTGTTCAGGTATCTGTAGTATCCTCACTGCCTGAGGAGACCTGCTCACTGAGCATCTCTGTGTTCAGGTATCTGTATCCTCACTGCCTGAGGAGACCTGCTCACTGAGCATCTCTCAGTGTTCAGGTATCTGTAGTATCCTCACCGCCTGAGGAGACCTGCTCACTGAGCATCTCTCAGTGTTCAGGTATCTGTAGTATCCTCACCACCTGAGGAGACCTGCTCACTGAGCATCTCTCAGTGTTCAGGTATCTGTAGTATCCTCACCGCCTGAGGAGACCTGCTCACTGAGCATCTCTCAGTGTTCAGGTATCTGTATCCTCACCACCTGAGGAGACCTGCTCACTGAGCATCTCTGTGTTCAGGTATCTGTATCCTCACCGCCTGAGGAGACCTGCTCACTGAGCATCTCTCAGTGTTCAGGTATCTGTATCCTCACCGCCTGAGGAGACCAGCTCACTGAGCATCTCTCAGTGTTCAGGTATCTGTATCCTCACCGCCTGAGGAGACCTGCTCGCTGAGCGAGAGGTCGCCTTCGCACGATTTCTCATCCTCCTGCTGAGATATCTTAAGAACTGGGACAGCATCCCAAGCACAAAGCTAATGGAGCACTGCACTCAAAAGTACAGTTCACTTTGCTCCACATTTGTAAGATAGGTTTCAAGATCCCTGTTCCAATTTCGACCCGTTGACAATGCCTCGCAAATTACTGTCTCACAAATGCAGGAGCAATAATGAGCCAGTTCCTCCTTCCTTGATCTGTGAAACGGCCTGTTTAGAGACACTGAGTTTTTGCCCACAGGCTCTGGAGAGCCAGTGAGTAATGCAGAAACGTAATAGCCGAAGCGAATGGAAATGCACTTGTATGATTATATATGATTGATTATATGCATGCAGATGTCTTGTCTAATGCAAAATATATATGCATCTCAGGCCTCACTGGGCCACTACCCATTTGTTGTCAGTAATATCATTCTACTTTTCCTACAGTACGTCACGTGTTGTGATTATATACTGAGATCAGTAGAGGCCTTTTCTCTCAAGATGATCAGTATATCACAGTCATACAGGAGAGGATGCAAATGAGAGCTGTTGCTACACCTTGTGTAAAATGTCAGCTTTTCCAGAAGAAAGAGAGATGGCCTTACCTTGTAGATTGACAACTGCGTGCAATTTTGGGATATTTTACAGAATATTTTGAGAGGGATTCGTCAAATCGTCTAGCAGCTTTGATAAACTTATTGGAATTAATATACTGTAGAAGAAATACTTGTTGAAAAAGAAAAAAACTAACTTTATTGATCTTTGCAAACATTCACATTGATCACACATCAAATCAGTAAAACGATATGGTTCAATCTTCCCATCTACATTATTCACTTCATGCACACAATCAATCTGTTAGGAGGTAAACAATGAATCATCTCTCTATTGATTATAATAATAATGATTTATAATAATCATGATGACATTTGTAGTTCACTTTTCTCAACAAACGTACAAACATCAACATATTAACATCTCTTAATAACAACAATAATAAAGGGAGGAAGACTCCATTAAGGCCTGTGCAGTGGAACAGAAACAGCAGACATGATGACAGCAACAATACAAAATATGCAACAAAGATAAGAAATGTCTGCTTGGATGCTCTGTCTTACTGACTCGTACTGATTGATATAATTTGCTAGTGTCTCTCCATTGCTTGCTTTCTGACTCTTATTTTATATTTCAATTACTATTGCTCTTGTGTGTGTGTGTGTGTGTGTGTGTGTGTGTGTGTGTGTGTGTGTGTGTGTGTGTGTGTGCGCGTGTGTGTGTGTGTTTATGCCATGTTCACATTTATTGCGTGTTGCTTTCACACGAGTGACAATCAACATCTTGAATCTTGAACAACACAAAAGTGATTCAACCTATATCCAATATTGATCAAGTCTTTTCCATTGTTTCTCCTGTTGCACAGGAAGTGACACGTTTTACGTTTCTACTTTGTTTGGAATCAACAGCAGAAGAAGAGCTGTGTAGTTAATGAGCAGTGATAGATAGCCACCATGGCTGAACAGACAGAGAAGAGAAACTCAAACTGCATCAACACAAAATACAAGCTCCGCCCACACTGTTTGATTGACAGATGATCTGTGGGAAGGGTGACACAAATATGGAGTGTCCCTCCCCCCCCACACACACACACACACACACATTGCTGTTTTAATAACTCTGTCTACTTGAGCTTACACAACTCAGCTGTGGCTCCAACAAGCCAAAGTCCAGCATAGAGAGGCTGAGTGAATGTGGTCTGGACTCTGTGGAGGAGAGTCATGGTTTCAGAGACACTGTAGAAGGACAGAATACCTGCTCTGTGATCCAGGTACACTCCTACTCTGGAGGGCATGGGGCCTGAGATGGGAGTGTTGATATTGTTATGTATGAAGTAACAACTATTGTTGTTATAACATAATGTCCAAGACTTGTTTCCAAATACACATTGAAGCTCGGTTCCTGTTCTGCTAATATTCTTATATGAGACTACTGTTGAGATGAATGTCCCGCTCCACTCCACCTCCCAGTAGCACCGTCCAGTCAGAGCCTCTCTACTCAGGACCTGAGGGATGTTGGTGAACCTGTCTGGGTGACGAGAATATGACTGGTGTTCTTTCACATATGTTGCTTTTCTGTTCCCCTCAGATAATAACACCTGTGTGTGTGCTGTGTTTGGATCCAGTGTGATCTGGCGTGAATATTGTAAGAAGTCAGCTCTGGTCTTGGGCTCTGGTTGTGGCAGTAAAACATCCTCTTCAGTCACTGTCAGTGAGATCTTAGGCCATTCCTCTGTCAGAATGTCCTGTAGTTTATCACTGACCTCTGACACAGCTGCAGTCACATCCTCAAAGTAGTGCAGAGGACGGGTATCGATCCTGGGTGGGTCTGTAGCTTCACTGAGACGTGACATCGAGGGGTAACTGTGGAGGAAGTGGATGTGATCCTCTGTGTGTGAGAGCTGCTCCAGCTCAGCATCTTTCCTCCTCAGCTCAGAGATCTCCTGCTTCAGCGTCTCCTGAAGTTCTTCAGCCTGACTCACTTCCTCTTTCTGCTGGGATCTGATCTGCTGCTTCACCTCAGAGCCTCTTTTCTGAATGAGTCTGACCAGCTCAGTGAAGATCTTCTCAGTGTCCTTCACTGCTTTATCAGCAGAGAGATCCATAGCCTTCACCTCCTGCTGAAGCACCTTCACATTTGTCTCTCTGTCCTGGAGTCTCTGCTGGATTTTTTGACGGTTCACCCCGAGCTCTTTCTGCCTCTCGGCCCTTTCTGCGGCAGCTGAGGCTGTGTCGTGGCCTTTATGTTCATCCACAGAGCACAGATAACAGATACACTGCTGATCAGTACGGCAGAACATCTTCATCACCTCGTCATGAAGAGAGCAGATGTTCTCCTGAAGCATCACGGTGGCTTCTACCAGCCTGTGTTTCTTTAATGGAGCTACATCATAGTGAAGCTGGAGGTGCTGCTCACAGTAAGAGGCCAGACATACCAGACAGGACTTGAGGGCTTTCAGCTTCCTCCCAGTGCAGACATCACAGCCCACATCTCCAGGTCCAGCATAGCAGTGATCAGGAGGAGCAGCTTGGAGTCCGGTCTTCTTCAGGTCCTCCACCAACTCTGCTAACATGGTGTTTTTCACCAGGACAGGCCTTGGTATGAAGGTCTGCCTGCACTGGGGGCAGCTGTGGATTTTCTTCTGATCGTCTTCATCCCAGCAGCTTGTAATACAGCTCATGCAGTAGCTGTGCCCACAGGGAATAGCCACCGGATCCTTCAGTAGATCCAGACAGATCGAACAGCAGAATTTTGTCCCGTCAAGCTGAATTCCTCCCTGCGCCATTTCACTTGTGAGTGATTCAGATAGTTTCACTTGCTCTCAACAGAGAAAAAAAAGTTGGGCTCCGATCCAAACCAAACATGAGTTCATTTTCTTCATGTTCATTTGCTGATCTGCAGTGAATGGGCTTGTCAGCTCTGTCACTTCACGACATGTTGTTTACACCCATCTATGAAGTTACAGATCTGTGAAAGGGGAGGGAACAGGAAATAATGTGGACAGAGTGAACTGGCTTTGTTTGAGACCAGGAAGAGGGAGGGGTTAGACTTTGCTTCATACCAGGAAGAGGAGCGGTGTTAAAGAGGCAGTGTGTGTTTAGCTCTCGTTTACAATATGAAGTGAAGATGATGAGAAAATACATCAGGAATATTTACATTTAGGATAAATCCCTCTCTTCCCCTATTCCCAACTCACTTTTTTAAGTGCAACGTTTAAAAAAATAAAATTCCAAAATTGTCTATGTAAGTGGCTTGTGGAAAATTGTGTGTGTGTGTGTGTGCGTGTGCGTGCGTGTGTGTGTGTAGTAGAGCCCGCCCGATATATCGCCAATATATAGATATTATTGGCCGATAAACGATATATCGGTATACTAGTATCGGCCGATAGTAATTTTAATTTATTTCACGCAATTTTTTTCCATACTTTTATTTTGGAACTGGATACCATTTTTTTCACGTATTCTGGAAACACTTATTTTCCTAACCGGAAGCATAAACCACTACAAGTTCCGTGCACACCTGAGCACACAACTTTTGCCCTGACGAAGGCCACAGCGGCCGAAACGCGTAGGCAACTACACCTTTTTCCTACTTTTCCTACTTTCCTTCCTCTTCCTCTTACCTTCCTCAACGAGTGTCGCCTTGGTTCCGCCTGAGACCACCAAACTGTCCAAGTAAGTGGCCTCTGGCACTTTATTTTATATTTTGAGAGGGATTCGTCAAATCGTCTAGCAGCTTTGATAAACTTATTGGAATTAATATACTGTAGAAGAAATACTTGTTGAAAAAGAAAAAAACAAACTTTATTGATCTTTGCAAACATTCACATTGATCACACATCAAATCAGTAGGGGTGTCACGATACACTCAGTTCACGATACGATACGTATCACGATACTGGGTTCACGATAACGATACGATACGATACGATTTTAACAATATTTTTTTTAACTTGAATAATGACAATATATGACTGGAAAAGTAGTATTTTATTTGAAATGCACAAATACAAAACATGCTGTTGTGGGAAATTGTTATTACAATAACAACTAGAAAAAACATGAGATTGGAGATAAGGCTTATCTTGAAATAGAATGAGTTACACCGTCACTTAGATTTACTTTGAACTAAAAGGTTTCTCAGCAGTATAAATTCTCATTATGCATCTTCAGTTTTTCTTCAAACTCAAACAACAAGACTTTTCTTAGTCTATTTTTTATGCATCTTCAGTTTTTCCTGTCAAGTAAACAGTTTTGCCAGAAACTCAATTGAATGGTTTCTCTCCTGTATAACTTCTCATGTGTCTCTTCAGAGACTTGTTCAACTGAACTACTTTCCACACATTGAACTTCAACAAACAAAGACGTTTCTTTGTCTACTTTTGAAAAAAAAAAAAAAAAAAAAATCCCACGATATGAGATTTCATCTCAACGATACATATCGTGACGTTTTACTATCGCGAAATTTCGTGGGACGATATATTGTGACACCCCTACAAATCAGTAAAACGATATGGTTCAATCTTCCCATCTACATTATTCACTTCATGCACACAATCAATCTGTTAGGAGGTAAACAATGAATCCTCTCTATTGATTATAATAATAATGATTTATAATAATCATGATGACATTTGTAGTTCACTTTTCTCAACAAACGTACAAACATCAACATATTAACATCTCTTAATAACAACAATAATAAAGGGAGGAAGACTCCATTAAGGCCTGTGCAGTGGAACAGAAACAGCAGACATGATGACAGCAACAATACAAATATGCAACAAAGATAAGAAATGTCTGCTTGGATGTTCTGTCTTACTGACTCGTACTGATTGATATCATTTGCTAGTGTTTCTCCATTGTTTGCTTTCTGACTCTTATTTTATATTTCTATTACAATTGCTACTTTGTTTGGAATCAACAGCAGAAGAAGAGCTGTGTAGTTAATGAGCAGTGATAGATAGCCACCATGGCTGAACAGACAGAGAAGAGAAACTCAAACTGCATCAACACAAAATACAAGCTCCGCCCACACTGTTTGATTGACAGGTGATCTGTGGGAAGGGTGACACAAATATGGAGTCCCCCCCCCCCCCCCCACACACACACACACACACACATTGCTGTTTTAATAACTCTGTCTACTTGAGCTTACACAACTCAGCTGTGGCTCTAACAACCCGAAGTCCAGCATAGAGAGGCTGAGTGAATGTGGTCTGGACTCTGTGGAGGAGAGTCATGGTTTCAGAGACACTGTAGAAGGACAGAATACCTGCTCTGTGATCCAGGTACACTCCTACTCTGGAGAACAGAGGGCCTGAGATGGGAGTTCTGATATTGTTATGTATGTATGTAACAATACAATTATTGTTGTTATAATATAATGTCCAAGACTTGTCATTGTTTCCAAATCCACATTGAAGCCCGGTTCCTGTTCTGCTAATATTCTTATATGAGACTGCTGTTTTGATGAATGTCCCGCTCCACTCCACCTCCCAGTAGCACCGTCCAGTCAGAGCCTCTCTACTCAGGACCTGAAGGCAGTTGGTGAACCTGTCTGGGTGACGAGAATATGACTGGTGTTCTTTCACATGTGTTGCTTTTCTGTTCCCCTCAGATAATAACAGCTCTGTGTGTGCTGTGTTTGGATCCAGTGTGATCTGACGTGAATATTGTAAGAAGTCAGCTCTGCTCTTGGGCTCTGGTTGTGACAGTAAAACATCCTCTTCAGTCACTGTCAGTGAGATCTTAGGCCATTCCTCTGTAAGAACGTCCTGTAGTTTATCTCTGACCTCTGACACAGCTGCAGTCACATCCTCAAAGTAGCGCAGAGGACGGGTATCGATCCTGGGTGAGTCTGTAGCTTCACTGAGACGTGACAGCGAGGGGTAACTATGGAGGAAGTGGATGTGATCCTCTGTGTGTGAGAGCTGCTCCAGCTCAGCATCTTTCCTCCTCAGCTCAGAGATCTCCTGCTTCAGCGTCTCCTGAAGTTCTTCAGCCCGACTCGCTTCCTCTTTCTGCTGGGATCTGATCTGCTGCTTCACCTCAGAGCCTCTTTTCTGAATGAGTCTGACCAGCTCAGTGAAGATCTTCTCAGTGTCCTTCACTGCTTTATCAGCAGAGAGATCCATAGCCTTCACCTCCTGTTGAAGCACCTTCACATTTGTCTCTCTGTCCTGGAGTCTCTGCTGGATTTTTTGACGGTTCACCCCGAGCTCTTTCTGCCTCTCGGCCCTTTCTGCCGCAGCTGAGGCTGTGTCGTGGCCTTTATGTTCATCCACAGAGCACAGATAACAGATACACTGCTGATCAGTACGGCAGAACATCTTCATCACCTCGTCATGAAGAGAGCAGATGTTCTCCTGAAGCATCACGGTGGCTTCTACCAGCCTGTGTTTCTTTAATGGAGCTACATCATAGTGAAGCTGGAGGTGCTGCTCACAGTAAGAGGCCAGACATACCAGACAGGACTTGAGGGCTTTCAGCTTCCTCCCAGTGCAGACATCACAGCCCACATCTCCAGGTCCAGCATAGCAGCGATCAGGAGGAGCAGCTTGGAGTCCTGTCTTCTTCAGGTCCTCCACCAACTCTGCTAACATGGTGTTTTTCACCAGGACAGGCCTTGGTATGAAGGTCTGCCTGCACTGGGGGCAGCTGTGGATTTTCTTCTGATCGTCTTCATCCCAGCAGCTTGTAATACAGCTCATGCAGTAGCTGTGCCCACAGGGAATAGCCACCGGATCCTTCAGTAGATCCAGACAGATCGAACAGCAGAATTTTCCCCCGTCGAGCTGAATTCCTCCCTGCGCCATTTCACTTGTGAGTGATTCAGATAGTTTCACTTGCTCTCAACAGAGAAAAAAAAGTTGGGCTCCGATCCAAACCAAACATGAGTTCATTTTCTTCATGTTCATTTGCTGATCTGCAGTGAATGGGCTTGTCAGCTCTGTCACTTCACGACATGTTGTTTACACCCATCTATGAAGTTACAGATCTGTGAAAGGGGAGGGAACAGGAAATAATGTGGACAGAGTGAACTGGCTGTGTTTGAGACCAGGAAGAGGGAGGGGTTAGACTTTGCTTCATACCAGGAAGAGGAGCGGTGTTAAAGAGGCAGTGTGTGTTTAGCTCTCGTTTACAATATGAAGTGAAGATGATGAGAAAATACATCAGGAATATTTACATTTAGGATAAATCCCTCTCTTCCCCTATTCCCAACTCACTTTTTTAAGTGCAACGTTTAAAAAAATAAAATTCCAAAATTGTCTATGTAAGTGGCTTGTGGAAAATTGTGTGTGTGCGTGTGTGTGTGTGTGTGTGCGTGTGCGTGCGTGTGTGTGTGTAGTAGAGCCCGCCCGATATATCGCCAATATATAGATATTATTGGCCGATAAACGATATATCGGTATACTAGTATCGGCCGATAGTCATTTTAATTTATTTCACGCAATTTTTTTCCATACTTTTATTTTGGAACTGGATACCATTTTTTTCACGTATTCCGGAAACACTTATTTTCCTAACCGGAAGCATAAACCACTACAAGTTCCGTGCACACCTGAGCACACAACTTTTGCCCTGACGAAGGCCACAGCGGCCGAAACGCGTAGGCAACTACACCTTTTTCCTACTTTTCCTACTTTCCTTCCTCTTACCTCCCTCAACGAGTGTTGCCTTGGTTCCGCCTGAGACCACCAAACTGCCCAAGTAAGTGGCCTCTGGCACTTTATTTTATATTTTGAGAGGGATTCGTCAAATCGTCTAGCAGCTTTGATAAACTTATTGGAATTAATATACTGTAGAAGAAATACTTGTTGAAAAAGAAAAAAACGAACTTTATTGATCTTTGCAAACATTCACATTGATCACACATCAAATCAGTAAAACGATATGGTTCAATCTTCCCATCTACATTATTCACTTCATGCACACAATCAATCTGTTAGGAGGTAAACAATGAATCATCTCTCTATTGATTATAATAATAATGATTTATAATAATCATGATGACATTTGTAGTTCACTTTTCTCAACAAACGTACAAACATCAACATATTAACATCTCTTAATAACAACAATAATAAAGGGAGGAAGACTCCATTAAGGCCTGTGCAGTGGAACAGAAACAGCAGACATGATGACAGCAACAATACAAAATATGCAACAAAGATAAGAAATGTCTGCTTGGATGTTCTGTCTTACTGACTCGTACTGATTGATATCATTTGCTAGTGTTTCTCCATTGTTTGCTTTCTGACTCTTATTTTATATTTCTATTACTATTGCTCTTGTGTGTGTGTGTGTGTGTGTGTGTGTGTGCCTGTGTGTGTGTGTGTGTGCGTGCGCGTGTGTGTGTGTGTTTATGCCATGTTCACATTTATTGCGTGTTGCTTTCACAGGAGTGACAATCAACATCTTGAATCTTGAACAACACAAAAGTGATTCAACCTATATCCAATATTGATCAAGTCTTTTCCATTGTTTCTCCTGTTGCACAGGAAGTGGCACGTTTTACGTTTCTACTTTGTTTGGAATCAACAGCAGAAGAAGAGCTGTGTAGTTAGCATGAGCAGTGATAGATAGCCACCATGGCTGAACAGACAGAGAAGAGAAACTCAAACTGCATCAACACAAAATACAAGCTCCGCCCACACTGTTTGATTGACAGGTGATCTGTGGGAAGGGTGACACAAATATGGAGTGTCCCTCCCCCCCCACACACACACACACACACATGCAGGCCGACAATGTAAATAAGAATTTTGTTCTTAATTGTCTCGCCTGGTAAAATAAAGGTAAAATAAAAAAATAAAATAAAAAAAAACATTGCTGTTTTAATAACTCCTGTCTACTTGAGCTTACACAACTCAGCTGTGGCTCCAACAAGCCAAAGTCCATCATAGAGAGGCTGAGTGAATGTGGTCTGGACTCTGTGGAGGAGAGTCATGGTTTCAGAGACGTTGTAGAAGGACAGAATACCTGCTCTGTGATCCAGGTACACTCCTACTCTGGAGGACAGCGGGCCTGAGATGGGAGTTATGATACTGTTATGTATGAAGAAACAAGTATTGTTGTTATAATATAATGTCCAAGACTTGTCATTGTTTCCAAATCCACATTGAAGCTCGATTCCTCTTCTGCTAATATTCTTATATGAGACTGCTGTTGAGATGAATGTCCCGCTCCACTCCACCTCCCAGTAGCACCGTCCAGTCAGAGCCTCTCTACTCAGGACCTGAGGGGAGTTGATGAACCTGTCTGGGTGACGAGAATATGACTGGTGTTCTTTCACACGTGTTGCTTTTCTGTTCCCCTCAGATAATAACAGGTCTGTGTGTGCTGTGTTTGGATCCAGTGTGATCTGACGTGAATATTGTAAGAAGTCAGCTCTGGTCTTGGGCTCTGGTTGTGACAGTAAAACATCCTCTTCAGTCACTGTCAGTGAGATCTTAGGCCATTCCTCTGTCAGAATGACCTGTAGTTTATCTCTGGCCTCTGACACAGCTGCAGTCACATCCTCAAAGTAGTGCAGAGGACGGGTATCGATCCTGGGTGAGTCTGTAGCTTCACTGAGACGTGACAGCGAGGGGTAACTGTGGAGAAAGTGGATGTGATCCTCTGTGTGTGAGAGCTGCTCCAGCTCAGTGTGTTTCCTCCTCAGCTCAGAGATCTCCTGCTTCAGCTTCTCCTGAAGTTCTTCAGCCCGACTCACTTCCTCTTTCTGCTGGGATCTGATCTGCTGCTTCACCTCAGAGCCTCTTTTCTGAATGAGTCTGACCAGCTTAGTGAAGATCTTCTCAGTGTCCTTCACTGCTTTATCAGCAGAGAGATCCATAGCCTTCACCTCCTGTTGAAGCACCTTCACATTTGTCTCTCTGTCCTGGAGTCTCTGCTGGATTTTTTGACGATTCACCCCAAGCTCTTTCTGCCTCTCGGCCCTTTCTGCCGCAGCTGAGGCTGTGTCGTGGCCTTTATGTTCATCCACGGAGCAGAGATAACAGATACACTGCTGATCAGTACGGCAGAACATCTTCATCACCTCGTCGTGGCGAGAGCAGATGTTCTCCTGAAGCATCACGGTGGCTTCTACCAGCCTATGTTTCTTTAATGGAGCTACATCATAGTGAAGCTGGAGGTGCTGCTCACAGTAAGAGGCCAGACATACCAGACAGGACTTGAGGGCTTTCAGCTTCCTCCCAGTGCAGACATCACAGCCCACATCTCCAGGTCCAGCATAGCAGCGATCAGGAGGAGCAGCTTGGAGTCCGGTCTTCTTCAGGTCCTCCACCAACTCTGCTAACATGGTGTTTTTCACCAGGACAGGCCTTGGTATGAAGGTCTGCCTGCACTGGGGGCAGCTGTGGATGTTCTTCTGATCCTCTTCATCCCAGTAGCTTGTAATACAGCTCATGCAGTAGCTGTGCCCACAGGGAATAGCCACCGGATCCTTCAGTAGATCCAGACAGATCGAACAGCAGAATTTTGCCCCGTCAAGCTGAATTCCTCCCTCCGCCATTTCACTTGTGAGTGATTCAGATCTTTCTTTCTGCTCTCAACAGAAAAAAAAGTTGGGCTCCGATCCAAACAAACTGCTGATCTGCAGTGAATGGGCTTGTCAGCTCTGTCACTTGACGACATGTTGTTTACACCCATCTATGAAGTTACAGATCTGTGAAAGGGGAGGGAACAGGAAATAATGTGGACAGAGCTGGCTGTGTTTGAGACCAGGAAGAGGGAGGGGTTAGACTTTGCTTCATACCAGGAAGAGGAGCGGTGTTAAAGAGGCAGTGTGTGTTTAGCTCTCGTTTACAATATGAAGTGAAGATGATGAGAAAATACATCAGGAATATTTACATTTAGGATAAATCCCTCTCTCCCCCTATTCCCAACTCACTTTTTTAAGTGCAACGTTTAAAAAAATAAAATTCCAAAATTGTCTATGTAAGTGGCTTGTGGAAAATTGTGTGTGTGCGTGTGTGTGTGTGTGCGTGTGCGTGCGTGTGTGTGTGTAGTAGAGCCCGCCCGATATATCGCCAATATATACCGTAAATTCCGGACTATAAGCCGCGGCTTTTTTCCCGTTTTTTGGCCCCTGCGGCTTATATAACGGTGCGTCTTATCTATGGATTTTTTCAGAAAAAAAAAAAAAAAAAAAAAAAAATCTCTCTTTTTTAGCACTCTTTCTAACTATAAATCCACTTCTGTTTTAATTTCCTCTCTTGCCCTCTTTTCACCACACCGCGGACACTGTGTGCACTGTAAAAATAAACAACGGTGGTGTTGTGTTATGTTGTTTTGTTGAAATGTTACGGTAATACGGTAAATGGGAGCTTCCTCAAACAGCCATCTCTTTCCCGACAATCCCCTCTGTGCGTGACCACTTACATATGGTAATTACGGTAAGCAAACGGCCACAAGCCCATCAACTCCCTCCCCCGACTACCAGGAGAAAATCACAAACTTCGGCGAATTCACACAAAGGAAGATCAAGGAATATTCCATCGAACCGGAGCAGATCATAAATATGGATGAAGTGCCTTTGACGTTCGACCTGCCACTCACTCGGACTGTTAACAAGAAGCGCCCTGGAGGATTCTTTCACCAAAAAAAAGCTTTGCTCGTTCTCGACAGCATGAGAACGAGCAGTAGATGATCATGAGGTGGTTTTTCAGACGTGTCGATATAGCAGTTTATCGCAAAAGTGTAATGGAAACACATTTTTCGCATTTGCACGTCATGTGACCCATATTATCCCTTGGAAAAGGAGCGGAAAATAAGTTTGGTAAGTAAGGTTCGATAGCCGTGTCAAAACCTCCGCAGCAAGTGGAAAACTTTGAAGCAACGCTACCTAGCAGAAAGACGAGTGTTGTGCAAAAGCGTAGCCGGGCAAATTAGATAATGTTTAATGGCAGAAATCGGTCCATGGTGACAGCAGGCTGCCTGTGTGCGCGCATTTGGCACAGCGGCGAGATGAGAGGATGAAAAGCACACACTGGTGCGGTGGTGCTGTCTGAAGTGAATACAGTGACTGTGAGTAGGCTAATACATTGCACACGTTTCAGGTGCAATTATAGAACCAAATCAGCCTTTTCCCCCCTCCATCTCTAAATCGGACCAGTTGTAGGCTATTAGGCTACCTTTTTTCCTCTGCCTGTCGCGCTGACTGCATTCACGCAGCCAGCAACATTTTGCGACTCATTTTCTTTTGAATTGATAATCAGGCTCGTTTATATGCATTGTAACTTCATGTTGGGATTTCCATTGACCATTGGTTGGATTTGAGCATGCAGGGGACGGGATATGGGGCAGATCCCCGTGCGTAATCACTGTGGCAGCTGCTGCAACGGGGAATCACTCAAACGCAACTTCAATGGAAACGCCTACAAGTCGCAATTGTACATTGTCGAAGTTGTAGAAATATCGCAATTCTTTTGCGAAAAACTGTAATGGAAACACAGCTATAGATGAAGAGGAGTTCGTTGGTTTTGAGTGACAATGAAGGAGAGAGGAGAGTGGTTGACGAAGCCACCCTGAACCTGTTCGTTTCCGACACTGAAGATGAGGACTTTGGTGGTTTCAGTACGCAGGAAGAAGAGGAAGACGAGCATTAGTGACTTGACTTCTCTGGTTACAGGTTTGCTGCACATATAGCCTATTGTTGTGTGATTTTGTCTGGGGATTAGTGACCTGACTTTTGTTTTGTTTTGTTGAAATGTTAATAAATGGGAGCTTCCCCAAACAGCCATCGCTTTCCCGACATTCCTCTCTGTGCACGAACCCTTTCATATGGTAATTAAACATCAAAACACCCGCGGCTTATAGACCGGTGCGGCTTATAGAAGAAAAAAATAGTCAATTTTGGTCCCGCGGCTTATACACCGGTGCGTCTTATAGTCCGGAATTTACGGTAGATATTATTGGCCGATAAACGATATATCGGTATACTAGTATCGGCCGATAGTCATTTTAATTTATTTCACGCAATTTTTTTCCATACTTTTATTTTGGAACTGGATACCATTTTTTTCACGTATTCCGGAAACACTTATTTTCCTAACCGGAAGCATAAACCACTACAAGTTTCGTGCACACCTGAGCACACAACTTTTGCCCTGACGAAGGCCACAGCGGCCGAAACGCGTAGGCAACTACACCTTTTTCCTACTTTTCCTACTTTCCTTCCTCTTCCTCTTACCTTCCTCAACGAGTGTCGCCTTGGTTCCACCTGAGACCACCAAACTGTCCAAGTAAGTGGCCTCTGGCACTTTATTTTATATTTTGAGAGGGATTCGTGAAATCGTCTAGCAGCTTTGATAAACTTATTGGAATTAATATACTGTAGAAGAAAAACTTGTTGAAAAAGAAAAAAACTAACTTTATTGATCTTTGCAAACATTCACATTGATCACACATCAAATCAGTAAAACGATATGGTTCAATCTTCCCATCTACATTATTCACTTCATGCACACAATCAATCTGTTAGGAGGTAAACAATGAATCATCTCTCTATTGATTATAATAATAATGATTTATAATAATCATGATGACATTTGTAGTTCACTTTTCTCAACAAACGTACAAACATCAACATATTAACATCTCTTAATAACAACAATAATAAAGGGAGGAAGACTCCATTAAGGCCTGTGCAGTGGAACAGAAACAGCAGACATGATGACAGCAACAATACAAAATATGCAACAAAGATAAGAAATGTCTGCTTGGATGCTCTGTCTTACTGACTCGTACTGATTTATATCATTTGCTAGTGTTTCTCCATTGCTTGCTTTCTGACTCTTATTTTATATTTCAATTACTATTGCTCTTGTGTGTGTGTGTGCGTGTGTGTTTGTGTGTGTGTGTGTGCCTGTGTGCGTGTGTGTGTGTGTTTATGCCATGTTCACATTTATTGCGTGTTGCTTTCACACGAGTGACAATCAACATCTTGAATCTTGAACAACACAAAAGTGATTCAACCTATATCCAATATTGATCAAGTCTTTTCCATTGTTTCTCCTGTTGCACAGGAAGTGGCACGTTTTACGTTTCTACTTTGTTTGGAATCAACAGCAGAAGAAGAGCTGTGTAGTTAATGAGCAGTGATAGATAGCCACCATGGCTGAACAGACAGAGAAGAGAAACTCAAACTGCATCAACACAAAATACAAGCTCCGCCCACACTGTTTGATTGACAGGTGATCTGTGGGAAGGGTGACACAAATATGGAGTGTCCCTCCCCCCCCACACACACACACACACACATGCAGGCCGACAATGTAAATAAGAATTTTGTTCTTAATTGTCTCGCCTGGTAAAATAAAGGTAAAATAAAAAAATAAAATAAAAAAAAACATTGCTGTTTTAATAACTCCTGTCTACTTGAGCTTACACAACTCAGCTGTGGCTCCAACAAGCCAAAGTCCAGCATAGAGAGGCTGAGTGAATGTGGTCTGGACTCTGTGGAGGAGAGTCATGGTTTCAGAGACGTTGTAGAAGGACAGAATACCTGCTCTGTGATCCAGGTACACTCCTACTCTGGAGGACAGCGGGCCTGAGATGGGAGTTATGATACTGTTATGTATGAAGAAACAAGTATTGTTGTTATAATATAATGTCCAAGACTTGTCATTGTTTCCAAATCCACATTGAAGCTCGATTCCTCTTCTGCTAATATTCTTATATGAGACTGCTGTTGAGATGAATGTCCCGCTCCACTCCACCTCCCAGTAGCACCGTCCAGTCAGAGCCTCTCTACTCAGGACCTGAGGGGAGTTGATGAACCTGTCTGGGTGACGAGAATATGACTGGTGTTCTTTCACACGTGTTGCTTTTCTGTTCCCCTCAGATAATAACAGGTCTGTGTGTGCTGTGTTTGGATCCAGTGTGATCTGACGTGAATATTGTAAGAAGTCAGCTCTGGTCTTGGGCTCTGGTTGTGACAGTAAAACATCCTCTTCAGTCACTGTCAGTGAGATCTTAGGCCATTCCTCTGTCAGAATGACCTGTAGTTTATCTCTGGCCTCTGACACAGCTGCAGTCACATCCTCAAAGTAGCGTAGAGGACGGGTATCGATCCTGGGTGAGGCTGTAGCTTCACTGAGACGGGACAGCGAGGGGTAACTGTGGAGAAAGTGGATGTGATCCTCTGTGTGTGAGAGCTGCTCCAGCTCAGTGTGTTTCCTCCTCAGCTCAGAGATCTCCTGCTTCAGCTTCTCCTGAAGTTCTTCAGCCCGACTCACTTCCTCTTTCTGCTGGGATCTGATCTGCTGCTTCACCTCAGAGCCTCTTTTCTGAATGAGTCTGACCAGCTTAGTGAAGATCTTCTCAGTGTCCTTCACTGCTTTATCAGCAGAGAGATCCATAGCCTTCACCTCCTGTTGAAGCACCTTCACATTTGTCTCTCTGTCCTGGAGTCTCTGCTGGATTTTTTGACGATTCACCCCAAGCTCTTTCTGCCTCTCGGCCCTTTCTGCCGCAGCTGAGGCTGTGTCGTGGCCTTTATGTTCATCCACGGAGCAGAGATAACAGATACACTGCTGATCAGTACGGCAGAACATCTTCATCACCTCGTCGTGGCGAGAGCAGATGTTCTCCTGAAGCATCACGGTGGCTTCTACCAGCCTATGTTTCTTTAATGGAGCTACATCATAGTGAAGCTGGAGGTGCTGCTCACAGTAAGAGGCCAGACATACCAGACAGGACTTGAGGGCTTTCAGCTTCCTCCCAGTGCAGACATCACAGCCCACATCTCCAGGTCCAGCATAGCAGCGATCAGGAGGAGCAGCTTGGAGTCCGGTCTTCTTCAGGTCCTCCACCAACTCTGCTAACATGGTGTTTTTCACCAGGACAGGCCTTGGTATGAAGGTCTGCCTGCACTGGGGGCAGCTGTGGATGTTCTTCTGATCCTCTTCATCCCAGTAGCTTGTAATACAGCTCATGCAGTAGCTGTGCCCACAGGGAATAGCCACCGGATCCTTCAGTAGATCCAGACAGATCGAACAGCAGAATTTTGCCCCGTCAAGCTGAATTCCTCCCTCCGCCATTTCACTTGTGAGTGATTCAGATCTTTCTTTCTGCTCTCAACAGAAAAAAAAGTTGGGCTCCGATCCAAACAAACTGCTGATCTGCAGTGAATGGGCTTGTCAGCTCTGTCACTTGACGACATGTTGTTTACACCCATCTATGAAGTTACAGATCTGTGAAAGGGGAGGGAACAGGAAATAATGTGGACAGAGCTGGCTGTGTTTGAGACCAGGAAGAGGGAGGGGTTAGACTTTGCTTCATACCAGGAAGAGGAGCGGTGTTAAAGAGGCAGTGTGTGTTTAGCTCTCGTTTACAATATGAAGTGAAGATGATGAGAAAATACATCAGGAATATTTACATTTAGGATAAATCCCTCTCTCCCCCTATTCCCAACTCACTTTTTTAAGTGCAACGTTTAAAAAAATAAAATTCCAAAATTGTCTATGTAAGTGGCTTGTGGAAAATTGTGTGTGTGCGTGTGTGTGTGTGTGCGTGTGCGTGCGTGTGTGTGTGTAGTAGAGCCCGCCCGATATATCGCCAATATATAGATATTATTGGCCGATAAACGATATATCGGTATACTAGTATCGGCCGATAGTCATTTTAATTTATTTCACGCAATTTTTTTCCATACTTTTATTTTGGAACTGGATACCATTTTTTTCACGTATTCCGGAAACACTTATTTTCCTAACCGGAAGCATAAACCACTACAAGTTTCGTGCACACCTGAGCACACAACTTTTGCCCTGACGAAGGCCACAGCGGCCGAAACGCGTAGGCAACTACACCTTTTTCCTACTTTTCCTACTTTCCTTCCTCTTCCTCTTACCTTCCTCAACGAGTGTCGCCTTGGTTCCACCTGAGACCACCAAACTGTCCAAGTAAGTGGCCTCTGGCACTTTATTTTATATTTTGAGAGGGATTCGTGAAATCGTCTAGCAGCTTTGATAAACTTATTGGAATTAATATACTGTAGAAGAAAAACTTGTTGAAAAAGAAAAAAACTAACTTTATTGATCTTTGCAAACATTCACATTGATCACACATCAAATCAGTAAAACGATATGGTTCAATCTTCCCATCTACATTATTCACTTCATGCACACAATCAATCTGTTAGGAGGTAAACAATGAATCATCTCTCTATTGATTATAATAATAATGATTTATAATAATCATGATGACATTTGTAGTTCACTTTTCTCAACAAACGTACAAACATCAACATATTAACATCTCTTAATAACAACAATAATAAAGGGAGGAAGACTCCATTAAGGCCTGTGCAGTGGAACAGAAACAGCAGACATGATGACAGCAACAATACAAAATATGCAACAAAGATAAGAAATGTCTGCTTGGATGCTCTGTCTTACTGACTCGTACTGATTTATATCATTTGCTAGTGTTTCTCCATTGCTTGCTTTCTGACTCTTATTTTATATTTCAATTACTATTGCTCTTGTGTGTGTGTGTGCGTGTGTGTTTGTGTGTGTGTGTGTGCCTGTGTGCGTGTGTGTGTGTGTTTATGCCATGTTCACATTTATTGCGTGTTGCTTTCACACGAGTGACAATCAACATCTTGAATCTTGAACAACACAAAAGTGATTCAACCTATATCCAATATTGATCAAGTCTTTTCCATTGTTTCTCCTGTTGCACAGGAAGTGACACGTTTTACGTTTCTACTTTGTTTGGAATCAACAGCAGAAGAAGAGCTGTGTAGTTAATGAGCAGTGATAGATAGCCACCATGGCTGAACAGACAGAGAAGAGAAACTCAAACTGCATCAACACAAAATACAAGCTCCGCCCACACTGTTTGATTGACAGGTGATCTGTGGGAAGGGTGACACAAATATGGAGTCCCCCCCCCCCCCCCCCACACACACACACACACACATTGCTGTTTTAATAACTCTGTCTACTTGAGCTTACACAACTCAGCTGTGGCTCCAACAAGCCAAAGTCCAGCATAGAGAGGCTGAGTGAATGTGGTCTGGACTCTGTGGAGGAGAGTCATGGTTTCAGAGACACTGTAGAAGGACAGAATACCTGCTCTGTGATCCAGGTACACTCCTACTCTGGAGGGCAGGGGGCCTGAGATGGGAGTGCTGATATTGTTATGTATGAAGTAACAATTATTGTTGTTATAATATAATGTCCAAGACTTGTCATTGTATCCAAATCCACATTGAGGGTCGGTTCCTGTTCTGCTAATATTCTTATATGAGACTGCTGTTGAGATGAATGTCCCGCTCCACTCCACCTCCCAGTAGCACCGTCCAGTCAGAGCCTCTCTACTCAGGACCTGAGAGAAGTTGGTGAACCTGTCTGGGTGACGAGAATATGACTGGTGTTCTTCCACACGTGTTGCTTTTCTGTTCCCCTCAGATAATAACAGCATTGTGTTTACTGTGTTTGGATCCAGTGTGATCTGACGTGAATATTGTAAGAAGTCAGCTCTGCTCTTTGGCTCTGGTTGTGGCAGTAAAACATCCTCTTCAGTCACTGTCAGTGAGATCTTAGGCCATTCCTCTGTCAGAATGACCTGTAGTTTATCTCTGACCTCTGACACAGCTGCAGTCACATCCTCAAAGTAGTGCAGAGGACGGGTATCGATCCTGGGTGAGTCTGTAGCTTCACTGAGACGTGACAGCGAGGGGTAACTGTGGAGGAAGTGGATGTGATCCTCTGTGTGTGAGAGCTGCTCCAGCTCAGCATCTTTCCTCCTCAGCTCAGAGATCTCCTGCTTCAGCGTCTCCTGAAGTTCTTCAGCCTGACTCACTTCCTCTTTCTGCTGGGATCTGATCTGCTGCTTCACCTCAGAGCCTCTTTTCTGAATGAGACGGACCAGCTCAGTGAAGATCTTCTCAGTGTCCTTCACTGCTTTATCAGCAGAGAGATCCATAGCCTTCACCTCCTGTTGAAGCACCTTCACATTTGTCTCTCTGTCCTGGAGTCTCTGCTGGATTTTTTGACGATTCACCCCGAGCTCTTTCTGCCTCTCAGCCCTTTCTGCGGCAGCTGAGGCTGTGTCGTGGCCTTTATGTTCATCCACAGAGCACAGATAACAGATACACTGCTGATCAGTACGGCAGAACATCTTCATCACCTCGTCATGAAGAGAGCAGATGTTCTCCTGAAGCATCACGGTGGCTTCTACCAGCCTGTGTTTCTTTAATGGAGCTACATCATAGTGAAGCTGGAGGTGCTGCTCACAGTAAGAGGCCAGACATACCAGACAGGACTTGAGGGCTTTCAGCTTCCTCCCACCAGTGCAGACATCACAGCCCACATCTCCAGGTCCAGCATAGCAGCGATCAGGAGGAGCAGCTTGGAGTCCGGTCTTCTTCAGGTCCTCCACCAACTCTGCTAACATGGTGTTTTTCACCAGGACAGGCCTTGGTATGAAGGTCTGCCTGCACTGGGGGCAGCTGTGGATTTTCTTCTGATCCTCTTCATCCCAGCAGTCTTTAATACAGCTCATGCAGTAGCTGTGCCCACAGGGAATAGCCACCGGATCCTTCAGTAGATCCAGACAGATCGAACAGCAGAATTTTGCCCCGTCGAGCTGAATTCCTCCCTGCGCCATTTCACTTGTGAGTGATTCAGATAGTTTCACTTGCTCTCAACAGAAAAAAAAAGTTGGGCTCCGATCCAAACCAAACAAGTTAATTTTATTCATGTTAATTTGCTGATCTGCAGTGAATGGGCTTGTCAGCTCTGTCACTTCACGACATGTTGTTTACACCCATCTATAAACTGACAGATCTGTGAAAGGGGAGGGAACAGGAAATATGTGGACAGGTTGAACTGGCTGTGTTTGAGAACAGGAAGAGGGAGAGGTTAGATTTTGCTTCATACCAGGAAGAGGAGCGGTGTTAAAGAGGCAGTGTGTGTTTAGCTCTCGTTTACAATATGAAGTGAAGATGATGAGAAAATACATCAGGAATATTTACATTTAGGATAAATCCCTCTCTTCCCCTATTCCCAACTCACTTTTTTAAGTGCAACGTTTAAAAAAAGAAAGTTCCAAAACCGTCTATGTAAGTGGCTTGTGGAAAATTGTGTGTGTGTGTGTGTGTGTGTGTGTGTGTGTGTGTGTGTGTGTGTGTGTGTGTGTGTGTGTGTGTATAGTAGAGCCCGACCGATATATCGGCCCACCGATATTATTGGCCGATAACCGATATATCGGTATCGGCCGATATGCCGATATTTTTTTATTTTGTATTTTTTAAGTCATAGACAACATGTTGTGTATATTTGATCTTTTTTCTTATTCAAGTTATATTTTATATTTGTTATATTTGTGTTTTTGTATTTCTAGTTACTTATAATTATTAAATCCCCAGTTCAGTTTACTGTTTCATTGCATTGATGTCATTTTGTACAATAAAGCTTATTGATAAGCTGTAAAATATCCTGCCTACATTACATATCTTAAGTCATGTCAAGTCATATCTTTGTCAAGTGTTTGATATTTGAGGGATCATTGCAAAAACATTGTGTAATATAATGTGTATATTTAATATAAGAATATCGGCCGATATATCGATATCGGAATTTTTTTACTCCCTAATATCGGTATCGGCATCGGCCCCTGCTCACTGAGCATCTCTCAGTGTTCAGGTATCTGTATCCCCACCGCCTGAGGAGACCTGCTCACTGAGCATCTCTCTGTGTTCAGGTATCTGTATCCTCACTGCCTGAGGAGACCTGCTCACTGAGCATCTCTCAGTGTTCAGGTATCTGTATCCTCACTGCCTGAGGAGACCTGCTCACTGAGCATCTCTCAGTGTTCAGGTATCTGTATCCTCACTGCCTGAGGAGACCTGCTCACTGAGCATCTCTGTGTTCAGGTATCTGTATCCTCACCGCCTGAGGAGACCTGCTCACTGAGCATCTCTCAGTGTTCAGGTATCTGTATCCTCACTGCCTGAGGAGACCTGCTCACTGAGCATCTCTCAGTGTTGAGGTATCTGTATCCTCACCGCCTGAGGAGACCTGCTCACTGAGCATCTCTCAGTGTTGAGGTATCTGTATCCTCACCGCCTGAGGAGACCTGCTCACTGAGCATCTCTGTGTTCAGGTATCTGTATCCTCACTGCCTGAGGAGACCTGCTCACTGAGCATCTCTCAGTGTTCAGGTATCTGTATCCTCACCACCTGAGGAGACCTGCTCACTGAGCATCTCTCAGTGTTCAGGTATCTGTATCCTCACCGCCTGAGGAGACCTGCTCACTGAGCATCTCTGTGTTGAGGTATCTGTATCCACACCGCCTGAGGAGACCTGCTCACTGAGCATCTCTGTGTTGAGGTATCTGTATCCACACCACCTGAGGAGACCTGCTCACTGAGCGAGAGGTCGCCTTCGCACGATTTCTCATCCTCCTGCTGAGACATCTTAAGAACTGGGACAGCATCCCAAGCACAAAGCTAATGGAGCACTGCACTCAAAAGTACAGCTCCCTTTGCTCCACATTTGTAAGATAGGTTTCAAGATCCCTGTTCCAATTTCGACCCGTTGACAATGCCTCGCAAATTACTGTCTCACAAATGCAGGAGCAATAATGAGCCAGTTCCTCCTTCCTTGATCTGTGAAACGGCCGGTTTAGAGACACAGAGTTTTTGCCCACAGCCTCTGGAGAGCCAGTGAGTAATGCAGAAACGTAATAGCCGAAGCAAATGGAAATGCACTTGTATGATTATATATGATTGATTATATGCATGCAGATGTCTTGTCTAATGCAAAATATATATGCATCTCAGGCCTCACTGGGCCACTACCCATTTGTTGTCAGTAATATGATTCTACTTTTCCTACAGTACGTCACGTGTTGTGATTATATACTGAGATCAGTAGAGGCCTTTTCTCTCAAGATGATCAGTATATCACAGTCATACAGGAGAGGATGCAAATGAGAGCTGTTGCTACACCTTGTATAAAATGTCAGCTTTTCCAGAAGAAAGAGAGATGGCCTTACTTTGTAGATTGACAACTGCGTGCAATTTTGGGAGATTTTACAGAATATTTTGAGAGGGATTCGTCAAATCGTCTCCCCCCCATAGAGGACATCATGCAATGCTTCAATTCAAAACCTAAAAAATGAGCAAAATTGGAGTTACGAGGAGGATCTCACCTGACTGCAGCTCTGTTCTGTAGACAGCAGGGCTGCACACACACACTCCTGACTACCTGTCAGCACTCAGCAGCCACACACACACACACACACACACACACACACACACACACACACACACACACACACTGAACACATGTGTATGGGGAGGAACCTGTTAAATTGTTATTCAACATTTCATGTTCACTAATGCTCGCTCACTAAATCCCCTATGTGACAGATCCTCTTTGGTTGTGGTAATCTAGAGGATAGATGGCTCCTTCTCAGCCTGATCCTACCACTCCTCCTCTGCTCCCTCTCTCCTCAGCCTGATCCTAGCACTCCTCCTCTGCTCCCTCTCTCCTCAGCCTGATCCTACCACTCCTCCTCTGCTCCCTCTCTCCTCAGCCTGATCCTACCTCTCCTCCTCTGCTCCCTCTCTCCTCAGCCTGATCCTAGCACTCCTCCTCTGCTCCCTCTCTCCTCAGCCTGATCCTACCACTCCTCCTCTGCTCCCTCTCTCCTCAGCCTGATCCTACCACTCCTCCTCTGCTCCCTCTCTTCTCAGCCTGATCCTACCACTCCTCCTCTGCTCCCTCTCTCCTCAGCCTGATCCTACCACTCCTCCTCTGCTCCCTCTCTCCTCAGCCTGATCCTACCACTCCTCCTCTGCTCCCTCTCTTCTCAGCCTGATCCTACCACTCATCCTCTGCTCCCTCTCTCCTCAGCCTGATCCTAGCACTCCTCCTCTGCTCCCTCTCTCCTCAGCCTGATCCTACCACTCCTCCTCTGCTCCCTCTCTTCTCAGCCTGATCCTACCACTCCTCCTCTGCTCCCTCTCAACTCAGCCTGATCCTACCACTCCTCCTCTGCTCCCTCTCAACTCAGCCTGATCCTACCACTCCTCTGCTCCCTCTCTTCTCAGCCTGATCCTACCACTCCTCCTCTGCTCCCTCTCTCCTCCTCTGCTCCCTCTCTCCTCAGCCTGATCCTAGCACTCATCCTCTGCTCCCTCTCTCCTCAGCCTGATCCTAGCACTCCTCCTCTGCTCCCTCTCTCCTCAGCCTGATCCTACCACTCCTCCTCTGCTCCCTCTCTCCTCAGCCTGATCCTAGCACTCCTCCTCTGCTCCCTCTCTCCTCAGCCTGATCCTACCACTCCTCCGCTGCTCCCTCTCTCCTCAGCTTGATCCTACCACTCCTCCTCTGCTCCCTCTCTTCTCAGCCTGATCCTACCTCTCCTCCTCTGCTCCCTCTCTCCTCAGCCTGATCCTACCACTCCTCCTCTGCTCCCTCTCTCCTCAGCCTGATCCTAGCACTCCTCCTCTGCTCCCTCTCTCCTCAGCCTGATCCTACCACTCCTCCTCTGCTCCCTCTCTCCTCAGCCTGATCCTACCACTCCTCCTCTGCTCCCTCTCTCCTCAGGTTGCTTTGATCTTGCCAGCCTTTTTTTTTTTTTTTACACTCCTGTAATTATTTGCTGACACAGTCGTTGCTGCTAGGCGCGGACGCCATGACGGCTCCCTTCCTAGCCCCTCGTCTTTCCCTCTTCCTCTGTTCTTTCTCTCTATTCCCTCGCTCTCCCTTTCTATCTGCTGCCCGTCTCTATCTCTTTTCTGGCACTTTATCTCCCCTTTTCTGCCACCTTTACCCACTTTGCACTGCCCCCCCCCCTCTAAGCATGTGCCATGCACAGGTGCAGCATGCTAATAAGATGTGACACGTGTGTGTGTGTGTGTGTGTGTGTGTGTTTGTGTGTGTGTGTGTGTCTGTGTGTGTGTGTGTGTGTGTGTGTGTGTGCGTGAGAGAGTGTGTGTGTGATCCACCTGCTGCCACATGTGTGAATGCGTGCAGTGCAGGCGTGGGTGTGTGTGTGTGGGGGGGGGGGGTCTTGCTGAAGCTTTGATGGGCCATGTGTTGGTGATGCTAATCACCAGCACTCTGTTCATTATCTCCAGTGGAGGCAGAAGGTGAGCAGTGGTACGGAGCTTTGAGTGCAAAAATGATCTTCACCAGCCCAAATTTAAATAGACTATAAAGCAGAAGGTATGGAGGTGTGGCCAAAATCCTCAATTTCCATTCACGTTAAATATTATTTATGCTTTCATTGAAGTGTCATATATGTTCAGATCATAGATTTTCATAGGTACTGTTATTACCAGTGGCTATTCGGTATGGTGTTCTTTTTTCTGCCTTCTTGAGAAAGGCTTGCTAGACTATATATAAATATATCTATGTACACTATGCATACAATGTATGTATATATATATATAATATATCAGTGGCGAACCGTGCCTATCAGAACCGGGCCTTCTATGCTGTAACCCCCCCCCCGCCACACACACACACACAATATATATATAGCCTACTGTACGTGCAAGTCTGAGGTCTTTACGCATTGGTGAGGGCAGACTATTATGAGTTGTCCACAGCCAGGTTCTTTAGGTCGTTCGGCCCCCAACCCTCAGCAAAGTCTGGCCCTCTGGGGCCCCCGAACCCCCCAAGAGGGTCCAAGCAAGGTCCACCCACCACAATCTCTCCAAATCCTGTGGGAAACATACAGTTATTAGTATTTTCTTTGTTCTTAAAAATATACATTGCCTGTTTGTGTTTTGCAATATGGATATTGTTTTATTTATAATTAAATTGAGCATTGGGCCTTTATAAGAATGTTTATTTGTATAATTTCAATTGTCACACTCATGGATACATATTTGAGGTTTGTTGGAAAAGGAACGCCGTGAACATGATCTGGCTACTTTTTCAATCTGACTGGCTACTCAAACATTTGGGGAACTCTCTGGTGTGTGTTTAATGCATCGCTACTCTTGATACGGCAAGGAATAAAAAATAAACTAGAAATTCAATGTTTATTTTGCATGCTCAACTGGAGTTTCTTTGGCTCGAGCCAAGGGCTACAGCAATATTTTATATAGACTGTAGAAAAGGCCCTCTCATACCGACTGATGAGAACATACGCATCGGAACACCCATGGGCCGGATTCGAACCGGCGACCTAGCGAGCTGATGTCAAGGACTGGACCAGCGTCATCGGTGCCACACAACTGTGAGGTTATCGATGATGTCACTGCGACTGAGGTCATTGATGATGTCATACATGCTAAGACATAAATAGGCCATGTTGACTAGAAGCCACTGAGGCTAACAATGTAGCAACCACTAGCTAGTGAGGTTAATGCAGGAAATGCAAAGGCATAATGACAGAGGAAAACAAGATGAGACTGTTGAGAATATCAACATGTTCCTCAGACATATTATAAAATGACTATGAAAAGCTCTATAAAGCTAAAATGTCAATATATTTAATTAATTGTCCAATGCGTCCGCCATTTTGTGAAACGTCACAGGCACCTCACAAGTCGTGAGCTCGAAGCTTTCAGAAAGATTCCACACCAAGTCATGAACACCACATGAGGGCGCCGTTCAAGTGGATTTATGTTGTGTTCACGGTAAACACGAACCCAATTGAACGCAGCATGTGTTCTGTTTGCTCCAATAAAGCTTGAAAGACATCTCCGTGATTCTGACCAATCCTGTGGCGAGTTGAAATAATCCAGCACATGATAAGCGGAAGCTACAACTTGTGTTTCAGCAAATTTTGGATGCCATCAGAGCAACGCCACATGCCTTGCAACTGGAGTAGTAGGATTTATGACATCACTGATGGTGTCACAATGTTCATGACATAATCAGAGGGTGTGATCAATGATGTCATAGGCATTGTGGCATCATCAGTGATGTCATAAATCATTCCCTGCAGAGGTTATATCACAATGTCTTATGTCTTTATCACCCAAAGTCTTTTTCCCCAAAAGGGCGCAATGGTTTTCTCTCCTCTTTACCCACAAAGTGCAAAAGTCACCATGTCTCTGTCATCTCAACGGCTTCAGACGGAGCCTTTCATGACTTGTCTGGAGACTCTCCTCATCTCGCACAGCCTCATAGTTTGGTTCACAGGAGTGATCCTGCTGGAGGTCCGCATGTGGTGGACTGTGAGCCTGGAGGCCTTTTTGTTCCTGTTGACTGACACACCTGACCTGATTGCTCGGACCGGAGCCATCATGGTTCTTTTCGCACTGTTCGGCTGCTTCGCTGCATGCTGCGGAAGCCCATGGATGCTCAAACTGTATGCCGTGTTCCTGACCTTGGTGTTCCTGGCTCAGCTTGTGGCTGGAATCTCAGGCTTCCTCTTCAGGCATGAGATCAAGGCCACATTATCAGATGAATATTCATACGCTGTGGAGAACTACGATGGCACCGACCCACCGAGCACTGCGGTCGACACCATTCAACGTACTCTGAAGTGCTGTGGGAAGACAAATTACACCGACTGGATGGATACCACCTACTTTAAAGAGAAGGGCATCCCTCCCAGCTGCTGTAAAGACCACGCTAACTGCACACAAGAGAGCCTCAAATACCATGAGAAGTTTGGGAATGAGGTGTACAGAGAGGGTTGCTTCTCACTGGTGACCAGCACGATGGAGTCCAACCTGGGAATCATTGCAGCAATCTCTTTCGGAAACGCCTTCATCCAACTCATTGGAATATTCCTGGCCTGCGGCTTGTCTCGATACATAACCAACAACCAGTATGAGATGGTCTAGCAGTCTCCGTCCACAGGTTAGTCTCCAGAGGGCGGAGGACAGGAGGAAAGGAGCAGAATAGGAGAACTAACTCCAACAGGAAGTAGGAGTGTTGTCAAAAGACAGGCTGGAGGATGGAGAGATGAAAGAGGAGGACAAGCTTGCTCCAGAGTTTGATGAGGACTACCTGAGGGAGTTGGAGAAGGAGCTGACAGAGGAGCAGGAGTCGCAGGCAGGAGAGTATGCTCTGGAGAAGGAAGGCAACAGTCAGTCCAAAGCTGGAAAGTGGTTGGAGGCAGAGCGCAGCTACACAGAGGTGTTGTTTCATGTTTTGTGTGTTACAGCAGAGGGAGGGCAGTGCTGTTCACGCCTCCACCTGGCCCAAAAGGACCAGTCCATTGCAGACTGCTCCAGAGTCATGGAGCTGAAGCCAGACTACTTCCAAGGCCATCTTGAGGAGGGCGCTAACCCTCTGGAAGACTTCATGAGGTTACCTCAGCACATCATGAGAGGGATGAGAAGCTGACGGAAGAGCTGATAGAAGCCTGAAGAAGCTGGACAACCTGTTCCTGACACCTTTACCTGAATCCGTTTGGAAGTTAGGCACTTTTTATGATTGGACGCGCCCATTGCCGCAGTCCTGTCCATTCCCACAGTCATGTGTAACACCATTGCTGCTGTTGATGGTGGTGGTGGTGATGATGTGTTGTTTCTGATTTTGTTGCAAGTATGGATGCAACACTATGGTACTGGTTTTGCATTAATTATTGGTGTCTTGTAAGCCCATGCAGGCTGGGCATACAATGCATGCATGACACAATACAATTTTTTTAAATAATCATTCATTCATTGTATTGTTGTGTATTATTGTATTGTTGTACTGTTGTCTTGGACACCAGGACAACTAGCTTGGCGTTCAGGCGTCAGCTTATGGGGATCCGATAAACAAACAAACACGCCCAAGCAGTGCGCGTGGAAAGTGAATCATTTCTAATTTGGCCCATTACCTGCATTTCAAAGTTTCATACTAATCTGTTCATGAAAACATAACCTCCAAACAACCTCCAGCCCGCTCTGTGGCAGAGGTGACAACAAACTTATCTCCTTCTCAGTGTGTCTCTCGGTCTCGGGGGACTTCCGGTTGAGCGATGTAGTGAACAGACGTGGTGTCTGTCTCCCTTACACGTTTCAGCATTTCTGTTAGGTCTGTCTTTTAGGCGGATAGTCAAATTGGGTGCGTGAGTGCAGGAGAGATCACCTGTAGAAAGGTGCATTGTAATGTAGCTGGAGAAACGACACCTAGCACCTGCCGCCGTCTCTCGCTCTCCTCTCTTTCGTTTGCTAACCTTTATTTCTTCTGGGGAAAGTTTGCGGACTTTGCTGTTTTTCAGCACCCGCCTGCTTTGCGTTCATGGAGTTGCCCGCGTGGAGCTGCTGTGCATAATCACAGTCTCTTGTACTGCGAGCCACTCGAGTGGCACGCAGCAGCACGCTCAAGAGCCACTCGAGTGGCACGCAGCAGCACGCTCAAGAGCCACTCGAGTGGCACGCAGCAGCACGCTCAAGAG
>NC_139626.1:7702676-7725176 GCF_964638095.1 Poromitra crassiceps | reverse complement strand
TAATGGAGGCCAGTTCCACACACATGGGTCAAGCCTAATCGTTGGACACAGAAACGTCTCCAATGGTGACCTCTAGTGGATAAAACTCAATTTAGTCCATGACTTGGCTTTCCAAATTATTTTTTCCCCTCTGTATATTTTTCTCTTATTTTCTCCCCAATTCTACTTGGTCAATCCCCCCTGCTGTCCCAGTCGTGGCTCCACTCCCTCTGCCGATCTGGGGAGAGCCGTAGACTAGCACAATGCTTCCTCCGATACATGTGCAGTAGCCCGCCTTCTTTTCAGATGACAGCGGGGAGTTTCACCGGCAGGACATAATACGTGGGGTGGATCCATAGAGGTGGATCACGCTATTCCTCCCAGTTCCCCCCCACCCCCGAACACGTGCCCCAACCGACCAGAAAAGAGGCGCTAGTGCCGCGATCAGGACTCCTCCTAACCATAGACCGGCTTCCCACCTGCAGACACGGCCAATCGTGTCTGTCGGAAAGGAACGTCTGACTCCGCCTCCGGGAATTGAACCCCGGTCTCCGCGGTCGTCGAGTGCTTTTACCTCTACTACACACTATCCTTGGCTTTACTAACTCGACGTCACTGAAACTCGCCCCACTCCTCACAGCCTGAACATTGTGCAGGATGGATGTTGGGTATCTGGGACATTGTATTCTACACAATACTGACAAAGTCAAATATCACAGAATTAGAAATAGCTTCAAAAATAACCCTAATGTGGAACAACAGGATGGCGTCTCCACAAAAAGTCCAACAAAATAAAGCGCACGCACGCACACACACACGCACACACACACACACACACACACGCACGCGCGCACACACACATGCACACACGCACACGCACGCACGCACACAGACAAAGACACACACACACGCGCGCGCGCACACACACACACACACACACACACACACACACACACACACACACACACACGCTTGAATGACGTCTTCACTGCATGGCCGCCCCTAAAAATGACAACAGTAATTCACAATCCCTAAAGTATTTGAATGGATAAGTCACCCACGCTAAGCCCCCAAAAAGTGTTGTCACTAGGGCCATGTGTTGAGAGCATCTGTGAGCGCTTAAGTGTCTGAGACCCAGGAGAGGTGCTGGGACAGAGTCACAGGCCACTTAGACCAGGCAGGAGGCAGAGGACAGCTCACAGACCCAGGAGAGGTGCCGGGACAGAGTCACAGGCCACTTAGACCAGGCAGGAGGCAGAGGACAGCTCACAGACCCAGGAGAGGTGCTGGGGCAGAGTCACAGGCCACTTAGACCAGGCAGGAGGCAGAGGACAGCTCACAGACCCAGGAGAGGTGCCGGGACAGAGTCACAGGCCACTTAGACCAGGCAGGAGGCAGAGGACACCTCACAGACCCAGGAGAGGTGCTGGGACAGAGTCACAGGCCACTTAGACCAGGCAGGAGGCAGAGGACAGCTCACAGACCCAGGAGAGGTGCCGGGGCAGAGTCACAGGCCACTTAGACCAGGCAGGAGGCAGAGGACAGCTCACAGACCCAGGAGAGGTGCCGGGACAGAGTCACAGGCCACTTAGACCAGGCAGGAGGCAGAGGACAGCTCACAGACCCAGGAGAGGTGCCGGGACAGAGTCACAGGCCACTTAGACCAGGCAGGAGGCAGAGGACAGCTCACAGACCCAGGAGAGGTGCCGGGACAGAGTCACAGGCCACTTAGACCAGGCAGGAGGCAGAGGACACCTCACAGACCCAGGAGAGGTGCCGGAGCAGAGTCACAGGCCACTTAGACCAGGCAGGAGGCAGAGGACAGCTCACAGACCCAGGAGAGGTGCCGGAGCAGACTCACAGGCCACTTAGACCAGGCAGGAGGCAGAGGGCACCTCACAGCTCACAGCCAGGCTTGTGACAGCTCACCTGTTTCTAGCAGGTTCATCACTTCAAACATACATTCACTTTAAAGCATATTAACCACGGGGCTGTAAGACAGGACTGAGGGAACTACAGGAACAGTGCAGCTCTGTGGCTGAACGGATGAACAAATATCCAAATTGTGGTTAGTGTTGTTTAATAAGTGTGCGTGTGCGTTTGTGTGTGTGTGCGTGTGTGTGTGTGTGTGTGTGTGTCTACCTGCCTTTTTCTACCCTCAGGTACTCAGTGGTTGGGTTCCTTGATAAGAACAAAGACACACTCTTCCAGGATTTCAAGAGACTACTGTACAACAGGTGATGCACGCACACACACACACACACACACTCACTCACACGCGCGCACACACACTCACACGCACACACACACACACGCACGCACGCACACGCACGCACGCACACACACACTCACACGCACGTGCGCACACACACACACACACACTCCATATGACATGTAATATATTACTTTTAGCAGTAACTCAGTAATATAACTTATTACCAATTTCAGTAATATTATACCAGTTACTTTTTCAAGTAACACATGTTACAAATTGAGTTAATTATTTTTTAATCAAAGCACATATTTAAATAAAGATACAATCATTTCCTAATCAAAGTGTGTGTTTTTATGCAAATAACCACTCTAGATGACAGTAAAAAAAGGAAAATTATAACATTTCGAATTTCGGGCGGTTTCAAGACCGCTACAATTATTTTTCTGGATGCTTCCGGTGCGGCGATGTCATTCTGCTACTGCAGTTATTTTGGTGAAAGTAATGCAAAAGTAGTGTAATAAGTAACGAGTTACTCTACACAGACAGTAATATTGTAAAGTAACTAGTAATGAAATAGTAATATGTAGTATATTACATTTTGAAAGTAGCTTGCCCAACACTGCTGATGACAGCCATCTAGAAAGAACAACACAGACCCGACAAGTACAACTAATCTCTCTGCTTCCTCTTCTTCTGCGCTCCTCTGCTGTTCCTCTCTCTCACTGGGTCTCATTCTCCAAATGTGCCTTCAACCTCTTCCTGTCTTATGTGCCTTCATCTATGATATTTCTTACTCAAATCAAGAGTCAAATATGGAACCGTGAGCCAAAGTCGGTCATTTCTGGTGATGTTATAGTTGTGAAAAAGAGGAAACCGCTCACTCCGACTCAGATGCAAAGATTTTACATGTATTTAACAGACAACATTTCGGCCTGGTGGCCTTTTGTCAAGTCACATGACTTGGATGACATGTGATTGGATCACATGATTGGTTTTTTTTCTCCGTCACCAGTAACTCACTGAGACTCCACGGTGTGCGTTTTCTTTACTTTGTCAAAATGTTGTAACATGCTGGCTAATGTCGAATACATATTATACACTGTAGATGAGTCAAATGCACCAAAAACTAATTTATATATATACCCACTATCCCACGCTTCACAGTCTACATTAATACATGAATGTTGCCAAGGCTGGAGTTATTAAAATAAATTAGCATAGCCCTTGCTGACCAAAATAATAAGCCTTTGAAATCTGAACAATGAGAGAAAATGTTTGATAAACAAAGTGAAAAGAATGTTTGCACTTTTCTGGTTTAGTAGCTGATGAGCTCTTTATCAGTTATGATGATATGATGTATCAAAAAGTAGCACCGCTGTTGCTGTTCTACCTGTTTGACTTGTTCCTGCTCCTCTCCTGTGTCCAGTTCTAACCCGGTGCTGAAGGGGATGTGGCCCGAGGGCAAACTGAGCATCACCGAGGTCACCAAACGCCCTCTGACTGCCGCAACCCTCTTCAAGAACTCCATGATCTCATTGGTGGAGAACCTGGCCTGCAAGGTGGGGTGGGGTGAGGGGGTGGCGCTGAAAAACCATTGAATTAACCAATTCATCTGCCAGTCGAATGGTGACATCCCGATTTCCAGATTTCTGTGGCTGTAGATTAATCCATGTGACGAGTCTGTAAAAATAGCACCTAATGAAGATTTCAATTAATGAATGACTCAATTTGACATAGATTCTTAGTTGTCACTCATACATGTACGCATACGTTGGGGGGCCTGATGGTTAAAGAGGCTGGCTTGTGTTATCATGTTATCATGAGTAGCACAATTGAATGCCTGGACAAGCTGGGAAAACCTGGCTGGGGTAATTGAATAGACAGGCAAAGTGGAACGTCACTTCCTGCTTCAGCACTGTACCAGAGATTTTCATCCGCCATTTATTTTCCCATAGACATTTCGTAAAATGCTTATACATTTTTTTCACTTCGTCGAACCAAACGGTTCAGCTAACGTTATAATCGGGAGAGACCATAGAACATTTCACTTGGACCAAAACTTAAAAAAACAACATAGAAAAAATATTTTCTTTAAACCCGCATTTTTTTTAACGTTTTGGTCCGAGTGAAATGTTATGCGATCTCTCCTGTTTCTAAATATATCTGTACCGTTTGGTTTGAACCAGTAAAACTATTTTATACGCATTTTACTAAATGTGTATGGGAAAATAAATGGCGGATGAAAATCTCTGGTACAGTGCTGAAGCAGGAAGTAGACGGTCACTTTGCCTCTCTATAACAGTCCCGTGTGAAATAACCATCCAGCACTGTGAAAGTGCCCTTCAGCACTGGAGCTGCTCAGTGGTCAACAGTGAAGACTCTGTTCATCCTGGGCAGCTCCATGCTGCGAATGAGTCACTCTCCCTCCCTCCTGCTCACACTCCCCCAGGTCTAGTCTCGCTGGCCAGCCTCCTCTCCCTTCCGTCCGAGGAGTCTGGTGCCGCAGGTCTTCATAGTGGGATTGCGATGGGCGGCGCTTAGCGGCAGTGCCCTTGGAAAATAGTTTCCAACAATCCAATTTGCCGTTTTCAGCGTGTAGCAACGAGCTAGCGTGTAGGTTTTTGCCGTTCGCTTGCTAGCTAGTTAGCGTTGTTGTTTTCACTGAAGCGGCAGGGCACTATTTACAGCGACACACAGGGAGGAGGGAGCGGAAGCCGCTCTGATTGACATGGTCAGAGCCAATGACAGAGTTTGTAATAAGCCGGGAGCGGACATCCGGCTGCCACCGAAACAGTCGCTCCAATGGGAGAGCAGAGTAGAGCAGGGGAGGGTTTATCCCAGTTATGGAGACCTGCGGCGCCAGACTCCTCGGACGGAAGGGAGAGGAGGCTGGCCAGCGAGACTACCCCAGGTGTGACTGTCAGGTTGACTTGCCAGGTGTGACTTGCCAGGTTGCATACAGATGACATGTGAATGCATATAGTTGTCATCTCACTGCTGTCCTGTTGCCTTGTGTAGGAACCCTACTATGTGCGCTGCGTCAAGCCCAATGACGTCAAGTCCCCGCTACTCTTCGAGCACGAGCGCTGCCGCCACCAGGTGGAGTACCTGGGCCTGCTGGAGAATGTCAGAGTGCGCCGCGCCGGCTTTGCCTACCGACAGACATACCCTCGCTTCCTACAGAGGTACGTACTATATAAGGATCTCCCCAAGGACCATGGTCACTTGAGCAACTAACTCCATTGTGACAATCATAACCAGCGCCGCTGCTGCTGCTGGCCATTTGGGTGGCCTAAGCGTACATCTTTTCATTGTGCCCCTACCAAGGAAAATTCACAAATGCAATATTGTGTGTATGTGTCTGTGTGAGTGTGAGTGTGAATGTGAATGTGTATGTGTGTGTGTGTGTGTGTGTGTGTGTGTGTGTGTGTGTGTGTGTGTGTGTGTGCCGGTCAGCAGGCTCTCTATGGTGCCTCTAAGCAGAGTTAATCTGTTGCACACAACTGTCACAAGAATGTCCTGTCTTAGCCCCAACGTGTAACCAAACTGGACAACCAAACAGCATGCGACTTGAAGAAAGTGCTTGCTAGAGCTGATAGATCCAGTCAGAGCAGGGTGGACCTGGGCAACTAGCGATGCACAGAGGAGGCTCCTCTGGGTCACATGTGTCACCCCGTCACAGAGGAGGCTCCTCTGGGTCACATGTGTCACCCTGTCACAGAGGAGGCTCCTCTCAGTCACATGTGTCACCCCGTCACAGAGGAGGCTCCTCTGAGTCACATGCGTCACCCCGTCACAGAGGAGGCTCCTCTGAGTCACATGCGTCACCCCGTCACAGAGGAGGCTCCTCTCAGTCACATGCGTCACCCCGTCACAGAGGAGGCTCCTCTGAGTCACATGTCACCCCGTCACAGAGGAGGCTCCTCTCAGTCACATGCGTCACCCCGTCACCGAGGAGGCTCCTCTCAGTCACATGTCACCCCGTCACAGAGGAGGCTCCTCTCAGTCACATGCGTCACCCCGTCACCGAGGAGGCTCCTCTGAGTCACATGCGTCACCCTGTCACAGAGGAGGCTCCTCTGAGTCACATGCGTCACCCCGTCACAGAGGAGGCTCCTCTGAGTCACATGCGTCACCCCGTCACAGAGGAGGCTCCTCTGAGTCACATGCGTCACCCCGTCACAGAGGAGGCTCCTCTGGGTCACATGTGTCACCCCGTCACAGAGGAGGCTCCTCTGAGTCACATGCGTCACCCCGTCACAGAGGAGGCTCCTCTGGGTCACATGTGTCACCCCGTCACAGAGGAGGCTCCTCTGAGTCACATGCGTCACCCCGTCACAGAGGAGGCTCCTCTGGGTCACATGCGTCACCCCGTGTTTCCCTGCTGAGGATGACTGGGAGCGATACGACAGCGCTGATGTCACTGCACCAAGTAACTCACATCAGATAAGACCCAGCAAGATTCCCTCGCCCACTCAATACACATTCTGCCTGTCGCATGAAAGAGGAGATGGTAGATTTTGACTGAGTCTATGTTTTACAGTTCTGGGAAGCATTTGGGGATATGAAAGCCTAACAGGAGGATTTGGATACAGTGTTTATGGGACTTTTGGCACAGAGTTCTCAGATCAAATGGCTAAACTGTCTCATCAGGATTTGATCCCAGAAAACAGGCTATGTAAGATAACGCTTGCCCTTGCACTTGGCATAAGTGTGCAGTGTGGAAATACACGTTGAGATGCTTGCACACACATTAAGACCTGTGCAAACACGCACGCAAAAACCTTATCCCCCAGCTGTGTGGTGTTCCCACTGCCCTCAGACACCATCAGGGTGGATGGAGGATGAGGTAAGGAGTGTTTAGCGTTACTGTTGACGGAGAATTCCAGTATTTTTCAACCTGGACCCGTACAAGCAGGGTAGTGCAGTAGGGCCATGTGGGAAAAGCGGCTGCCAACTGAAGCGAGCATGGTCAATACTGCACCAATTTCAAAGATTTCTGTTCACATTTTAGTTATACATGAAAAAAATAAAATAAAATAGGGTCCAGGTTACATAATTCTCCTTTAAGATATGCTAACAGGTTTTCCCCAGGCGTTGGAAAATCCTTGAAAGTTGGTGGATTCGAGAAAAAACATTTGACATGCTCTTAGAAGTTTCTGAAAATAAATGGACTGCCTTGAAAACACTTGTTATTTAGTTTATTATATTTTGTATTTTATTTGTTCAAACTAGAATCAACATCCTTATTTGACCACTCCCTGTCTTGGGCTAAAAACATATCTGTTAACAGGGTATACACTTTTATTTTTCATATATCTACTGTATATGCATCTGTAATATGTAGGCTATGTTTGTTTATATTATTGTAAAATGGTAGGAATTAATAACTACCGGTAATGCAATTCTGACTAACACACATGAAGAGACTGTTAGCATCACTAGCGAATTAGCTGCACCCAGCAAGTTGTGTGTATATCAATATAGACGGATCCTATTTTGGCCAATTACTTTCTCCCCTTGGTAAAACATGGCTTCTGTTCATCTCTACCAAAAATAGTTATTTCACCATTTATCCCCACCAAGGCACAAAACAACCGTCACTGAACTGTACCATCACACTGTAATCCTGATACAACCGCCTCGTCTTCTGCCCTCCAGATACAAGATGATCTCAGAGTTCACTTGGCCAAACCACGACCTGCCGTCGGACAAGGAGGCGGTGCGGAGGCTGCTGCAGGGCTGTGGCGTGGACCACGACGTGGCCTACGGCAAAACCAAGGTCTTCATCCGCACCCCGCGCACCCTCTTCAGCCTGGAGGAGCAGCGCGCCGACATGGTGCAGAGGATCGTCCTCTTCCTGCAGAAGGTGAGAGGAATAGTTTGGAAAAGATTCCAAATTCCAATCAGTGTAAGTGTGCGCTTAATGATCAGGCAAGTGGCTGATTCAGGAGGGAGGGAAATTGTCACAGCATACGTTGTGGATTACATCATCTGAGAAACTAGTACTGAACTAGTGTTTGAGATGTTCTTTGAGATGTTCCCCCTCCGGATCAAATAGCTATGTGGGCAGAACTAATCCATTTCAGATCATGCCTTTTCCTTTTTGCGTTGCAGATTATAAAGCTAGCCAGATTATAACGCTGGATTTCAGAACTAAACTTCCCATTCGTTTTTTCATAGGGAATTTGATTATCAGACATAACAAATGTAATGGTGCAAGGTAGACTTACTGTGAGGTATCAGATTTTAAACCTGCAATATCTCAGTAATGCCTTGACCAAATGTCTTCACATTTGGCTCAAACGTCCACTTGGACTCAAGGACGAACTGATTACATTTATGGTGGTCAAAGTTCAAGGTCACTGTGACCTCACGAACGCCATTTTCTACCTCGTTAACACGATATCTTAGGACCGACTTGACTGAATGTCTTCACATTTGGCTCAAACATCCACTTGGACTCAAGGATGAACTGATTAGATTTTGGTGGTCAAAGTTCAAGGTCACTGTGATGTCACGAACGACATATTCTAGCTCGTTAACTCGATATCCCAGGAACGCCTTGACTGAATTTCGTCACATTTGACTCAAACGTCCCCCTGGACTCAAGGATGAACTGATTTAGATTTTGGTGGTCAAAGTTCAAGGTCACTGTGGCCTCACGAACGGCATTTTCTAGCTCGTTAACGCGATATCTCAGGAACGCCTTGACTGAATTTCGTCACATTTGGCTCAAACGTCAAAGTCTGGACAGAGATGGACGTCGACTGCTCACTTGTTGGCGGACGCATATATCCGCGGTGCGGTCGTTCTAGTTTCTATCATGTTATTTCTTCCTACTGTAATCAATTACTCCCCCCCTCATTTTCTACGTGTCCTTTCCGATCCACCACAACACTGAATTTGATGAAATCAAGTGATTGTTATTCTTGGGTGATGCTGAAAGAGCCTTGGTCACGGAAAGCATTGTTGTCATACACAACTATTATCTGGTGACCTCATTATCTTGGTACAAGGTCCTGATCGTGTTCTGCAGAAGAACTCTCCAGACTGGGAAAAAGTCTCTTGTTATTCGAGCACTGAGGTATTTCTGGAGCTGATATAATGTTGTGTTATTAGCGTCGCTCTCTGTCTCTCAGTGAGAATGTTTCTCTCTGCCTTTCCGTCTCTCTCTGTCTCTCTCTCTGAGCACTCCCACCCACACAGCTCCTGTTAGATACGAGCGGAGGGCTCTTTATCTGCACTGCAGTTGTCTCAAAGGTTTGGGCAGAGGCACAAACATTCTTTGTCATTTTCTGGTTGTAAAAAATACTAGTGGACTGGGTACACACTTGTCTAGACAGCATTATTTTTTTTACACTGTCAGTAAACCAAATCTGTGTTGTTTTGTTTTGGTTAGCTGGTCTTGATGGTAGCCAGATCGACTTTATAATACTACCTTTGTCATGTCAACAACAGAAGAGTAACTGGTAGTTGGCTGTATCTGGATCTACAGCATGGCATTTTATGCACATTTTCTCTATTGGTTCAGCCCGAGGCCTAGCATGTTCAAATCAAGATTTTACTATTTAGCCCTTATTAGGTTGTCCAAAAAAATCCAGTTGATTGATTGGAAGATCAGAGTGAAATACCGTATCATTGTGTACGTCAGCATCTTTCTCTGCAGCAAATCTACGAGTGTCTGTCCACTCGCGTTATTACAGTCAGGGCACTGACTGGAATCAAATCAATAGTCCAATCAACTGCTTTTGAAATGAAGATCTACTTCCTGTTTTGGCTTACATGTGGATGTAAGTGCAAAATGATGAGCCTTTTCTAAATGAGGCCCTTTATCTACCAGGAAGTCACTTTTATATGAACCATTTCTATCATATTGACAGTTTGGTGAGCAGAATGTATTGTCACGTTATTGCGCTGCGATCAATATGAACTACTCTCCTTAGGCTGGAAATATTTTTGAAATTTCTGAAATGTATATTGGTAAAGCCATCATTTGCCTGATTTGGTGACAGCTTAGGCGAGAATGCTAGCGTTGAGGTGTGATGACGGATGAGACGCAGAGCAACACTGAGGGACTTTGATAGATGGGAAGATGGCTTTGTAAGTGTGGAGTAACAGCTCTGTCAAATTAGGGCAGGCTATGCAAATCTGCCTGATGCTTCGCAAATGCCCTCCGAGACTGACAGCCAGGGAGATCAGAAATGTAAGTCTGTCAGCTGTGTGCGTGTGTGTGTGTGGGTGTGTGGGTGGGTGTGTGTGTGTGTGTGTGTGTGTGTGCGTGCGTGCACCTGTGTGCGTGCGTGCACATGTGTGCGTGTGTGCACCTGTGTGCGTGTGAGAGTGCACGCTCTTCATACATCATCTCTGCACTTGAAGCGCTATATCTCACACACCTGGAAGCCACACGAGCTCCCAGGTGTATCCCATATTTTATAGAATAAAGATTGGCACTGATACATTTCCCCCCTCAAACTGTTCTTCCATTAAATTTATATGAGCAGATTCCTTCACACAGCCTTGCGTTCGCTCTCCTCTCCCTCGAGGAGTAGCTGCAGCTCTCAGACATGAAAGGGTTAGCCAGCCAGATTATCTTCTATCTGGGATTGATTGGTTGACCTTTGTATTGATCTACATGACCCTCTGTGGGCTGCCCCAGCAGCAGACAGGCCAGACTCGTGTTCCTTCCACTTGTCCCTTAGGAAAACCTATCTAACGCTTGTATCTCCCTGGAAAGGTTGGCTTTGATAACCAAGCAGAAAGCCCAGAGGGAATCGCAGCTTTTCCACCAAAACAAACATCTCAGCAGAACAGAGGAGCAAAGCGTATTAAATCTTGACCTCTGTCAATGTCAAGGCTCAGGAAGGCACACATGCAGTACATGGGAATGAGCATGCTTGGAAACGTGTACAGCAGGGGTCCCCAATTACTTTTCACCAACGGCCACATTTTGCTGAGGGCCGAGGGCAGGGGGCCGAACGAAAAATGTTGGGCATTTGAAGGCAGGTTTAGAGAAATAACTCATTTTAAATGAACAGTTGTGATGTCATTATTCAGTCTTAACCACCAATATTTGATCCTTTTCTCACTCACTCCTACAGTATGTCACCACCTGCTCTCCCTGCAGGGCTTGAAATTAACTTTTTTGACCACCTGCCAATATGGCTGCTATAGATTTCAAAGTTACCAGCCAATTAGAATTTCCACTAGCCAAAATGTTTTTCTTGAAATAAACGAGAATATGAGTGGGTTAATTTAAGCACAAGTGTCAGTAAGTGGCCGGGGATTCTCAAAGCCTGTGTTGAGGGTCACACAAGAACAAAAATGCACTCTTGAAGCTAAATAAAAGTTAAAGTTAATTATTACAATTTTTACTTCAATGTAGAACAGTAATTTCTTACACATGAGATTACTTTTAGCCTTTTAGTCATAAAGATTATTGAAACATATTCCATATTCCAGACTGAAATGCTATAACAGAAGTGGAGTATTGGCCAGAATGACATGAACATTTGGACACTTATTTAGCAGGTATCTTGCATGTTGCAAAAAAAAATGCAATTCCAGTGCGGGCCACACAGGGGGCACTTGGGGGCCGCATGCGGCTTAATTGAATAGCCCAGGGCTTAATTGAATAGCCCTGGTGTACAGAGACACACGAGAGACACACGCATACTCACATATTTAAATAAATAAATAAATGCAAATAAATACACACACACACCAACTAGAGTGGTGTGGCAATAGCATTGACTGCTGTATCTACAGTATCTCACACAAACATCCCAGACTGAGCCTGCTCTCATGTGCCAAGCAGTCCCCCTTATCAGCCCCTGGCACACCGCCGCGCCGTATGCCAGGCAGGAGCACCTTGCCAGGGTGCACACTGCACACGTTCCCGTCCCTCATGGCCGCTTTAGAATCGTATCGCTTTGCCACATCAAACAAGCAGAAGACAGCGCCTGTGCGTCTCCTGTGAGGCCTCCTCCTTCCATGTCTGGGAGAAGAGAACACAATGTTCTTCTCTAGCTCCACCCTCCTTTTACCCCCCCCTTAAATTAGCGTAACCTCTCTTCCTTTGAGGAGGGGGGAGTGGGTTGCAGAAGATGATTGGGGACTTGGGGAGGGGGGGGGTGGTCCCATTTCATTCTACCTTTCTCTCCATCCATCCTTCCTTGCTTTCTTCTCCTCGGCTCGATCACCTCATCTTAGTCGTTCCACTCCAGTTGGTTCTCTCGACACCGATGAGCCTCTGAGTCCACCACCACAGCCTCACGCTCGCAGCAGTCTGGCCTGATTACCGATGGTCACTGATGATGTCAGAACATCCTCATGTGTGTCGCTGATGATGACGACACGCAACTCGACACACAGTACAGAGCTTCAGCCACTCTTCAGTCATCGCAACGTTAAGAAGTGCCAACGTTTCCTTGATACGAAGGGAAAACGGTCAAAATAGCAACACAATCCAACATGAATACAGTTGCTATAAATTATACATCGAGCACCAACCCCCCCCCCACCCTCCTCCGGTGTTCAAATGAATATTTCATAAATGTAAGCCCAGCCATCCACATCACAGTGACAGTCAAGCGCTAGTCAGTGTCGCTGCTGTGACGAGCGGGGGGAAAGTCCCCTGTGTATTATGAGCTGCGCTCTTAATTGCTTCTCAAAGCTTAATACAGTCCCTATGTAACTGTAGGTTTATCAGGCGTGGAGAGTGCTATGCTACTCTCTTTTACATGGCAAGGCCTGAGGGAGGGGGGGGGGGGGGCTTAAAATGTAAAAGTGTTTATAAAGGATTTTGCGTTGGGGAAAGTCATCTCTTGGGGCAATAAAATGTACAGCAATAACTTAAATCTTGTTTTGGGAGAAGCTGGCTGACATGAAAAATGAGTCATCCCGCGCTCGCTCCGTTTGCCTCCCCCGTGAATCGCAGGCTACTTAGTGCTAGGCTAGTTCTGTGTAGCCCGCCTGTCTGCTTAACTTAACCCATTGATACCTGATGCAGCATTTGTGTGTGTATCCCTTTAAGACCGCGAACCGCGGTTCGCGGTCTTCGCGAACCGCGTTAACGCGGTTCGCGGTCTTAAAGGGATACGCACACAAATGAGGGATATACACGCAAATGCTGCATCAGGTATCAATGGGTTAACCAGAACTGATCTGAGCTCCTGCTTAGACCTCAGCAGATATCATGAGCCCTAAGCCTAGGATCTTTACTGAACCTGCTGCAACGGCTTTTGACTCACCGTACCATCCAAAGCTACAGGGTAATGGCCTCCACAACACTTCAGTGAGTCTGCACTGTAGCAGATCAGCTCAAAGGAGACTATTATTCAATTTAATTTATTTTTAGTGCTCTTCATGCGGAATTCCTTCAGTATTCACTCCGGGTGGACCCCAGGAAGAGTAGATGTTACCTCGATAACAACTAATGGGGATCCAAATAAATATTGTAAATGGTAAATGGACTGCATTTATATAGCGCTTTTATCCAAAGCGCTTTACAATGTGCCTACATTCACCCATTCACACACCGAGGGCGGCCAGCTGCCACGCAGGGTGCTGGCACAGCCATCGGGAGCAATCCGGGGTTCAGTGTCTTGCCCAAGGACACTTCGACATGCGGACTGGAGGAGCCGGGGATCGAACCACCGACCTTCTGATTAGTGGACGACCCGCTCTACCTCCTGAGCCACAGCCGCCCCTCTTATTGTCTTGTGTTATCCTTGATTCTGTTTCTTGACTTCAGTGCATTCATTTTCTACTGTTAGAAATGAAACCCAATTTGCAAACGATCCTAATTTCAGCACTTGTCATAGAGCCTATTTCAATACATTACATTTTTATACATTTCTATTTCAATACATCCAAATTTAATTAGCCATGTCATTAATTTTCAGCAACAAGAGGACAAAACGGTTATATTGGAGGCTATTGACAGAATTCATGCTCTTACACAGAAACGGCAGTGCTCTCTGTCTTTCTTTTGGTTTCAAACAATGCAGTAGCTGAAGAATATTTCACACAACATCTTCAGCAGGTACAAAAGAGCGTAACCGGGGGGCCTCTCTCCATGGCAACCAAGGTTTGGCTCAGAGCCAGATGCTCTGATTTACTTCGATTTGACCTTCACTCGCTATTCTCCAACTCCTCGCAGAATCACTCTCTCTCTGTTTTGATTCTGTTATGTTGTGCTTTCTGCCAGTAGGCAGCACAGCATAGTTCCTCATTGTGTTATTAGTTTATTCTTTTGAATAATGTACATGCTACTTTTTGCTTTAACCTTTAGTTTGCGCTGAAGTTTTCTTTCTTTTTCATTCTGGTGTGTCTGAATGTATCCACTATTCTGGCCCTACTGTATATACAGTATATATAGAGCCGTGGGGGGGTGGGGTCTATTTTCAAATTAAATTGCTGACCAATGGCAATATGCTCCCAATCTATTTTCCCTATCCCATCTAATTGATGGATGGGCCATCTGGAGCCATTCGATTTCCTCTTCAATACTGTCCCTTTTAATGAGACTGTATTGTTAAGATCACTTTGAACACATTTGTGTCACATCATTAAAGTCCATTACTCCTGAGCAAAGAAATGTAAATAACATCATGCTGGGGAGTCATGGGTGGAGGAAGAGGAAGTCAGGGTGACCGTGTTGTAGTGTTAGAGCCTGACCGATATGTCCGTCCACGATATTATCGGCCGATATCGGCCGATAACCGATATATCGGTATCGGCCGATACTGTATGTTGGCTGATATTGCCGATATTTTTTTATTTTGTATTTTTTAAGTTGTAGACAGCATGTTGTGTATATTTGATCTTTTTTCTTAACTCAAGTTATATTTTATATTTCTTCTATTCGTGTTTTTCTATTTCTAGTCATTTATAATTTTAAAATAACGTTGATTGATAAGCTGTAAAATATCCTGCCTATACATTACATATCTCAAGTCATATCCTTGTCAAGTGTTTGATATTTGAGGGATCATTGCCAAAAAAAAATTATAATATAATGTGTATATATAAAATATAAGAATATCGGCCGATATATCATATCGGATTTTTTTTTACTCCTAATCCAGTATCGGTCAGGCTCTAGTTAGTAGTGGTGGTAGTGATAGTGGTGTGCTGCTCACCCGAGCGCTACATAGATTTATGCTAATGACCGCTGGCCTGTGCCTTGACCTCCTGTCCCCTGTGAGAGGCTGTGGCCAGAGCACGCGCTGCCCCTGGCCCCCCTCGGTGCCCCTGGCCCCCCTCGGTGCCCCTGGCCCCCCTCACTCAATTGTGTCATTGTGTCACACACTCTGCTTGATTCAGTGTGTCGAGCATGTCTCTGTTCAGCCCGACGTCCTCGGAGGACATGGAAACGCAGCCATTCAGCATCGGATCGCAGTCAAGCGTGTCACTTGTGCAGACCGGCCTATCTGTCTTTCCATATCGCAATTTCTGCCCATGCATTTTTCTTTCCCCCGGGTGACAAGGTGAAGGTTTTCTTTGAGCGTTTGGGTGTCGACCTTTAAAATGCTCAACTATGCCGCCATTCATTGGCTCAGGCTGTGCTATCTTAACACATTCAGTGCCAAGGACGTCTGTGCACGTCCTAAAAAAAAGTAACGTTCAGTGCCAAGGACGTCTGTGGACGTCCTAAAATCATAATTCATATTATTCCATAATTCTGCTGTTTAAGGTCGTACCCAGCCAGTGAGCATGAATCCCTTCAAGGGATCACACGGCGCCACCTTAAACATCGTCACAGGAGCTGCTCCACCCACCTCAGATCCTTTACTTTGTACAGGAGACAGCGGAGAAAGCCGTGGAAACCGATGCATGCTTTCTGCCAGAGCCGTATATATTGCTCCGTCTACAGCGAGAGTGGGCTCGGCTGCATCCGCGCTCACAACTGAGCTCTTATGCTTCTATCTATCTCCACACGATTTCCTAGAAAGCCATCCGAAGCCGAACGGGCCAAGCCTTTTCGTTCAGTCGCGTTTGCCAGCGCGCATCATTTCCTTGATGCCCATCAAGGAAATGATGCGCGCAGCAAAGCTGGGATCTGTCCGGGGCAAAAACGGAGTCGAGAAAGCAAACTCTGTGCGTGTGGGAGGAGCCCGCAGCTCAGAGGTGGAGAGGGGGGGGGGGGGGGGAGAGAGGGGTGTGTGGCTGCACAGAAACCACACCACACGCCACCACATCAGAAAACACCAGCCAGAGTCAGTGAATGTGCTCGAAATTAGAGTGCAAAAGGTATTCATAAAAGGGGCTATATCTTGGAAAGAAAAAAAAAACGACAGAAAACCCTTGAAAGTGCACTTTTTTGAGAGGCTGTAATTTCATAATGGAACTGTCTAGAAACAAAATTTCTTCTTTGGAAGAAGCAGGAGTGTTCAATCTTTCATTAAAGTCCAGCCCCGTTAATATAGCCATAATAGAAAAAATTCTATAGCTGTTTTCAACTGAATGGAAGTGAATCTGGCACAGGCTCCAGACAATTTTACTGAAGCGCTGTGGCACTGAATGTGTTAACGATGACATGAATGGCTTCTTATAGAGAGGCAAAGTGAACGTCACTTCCTGCTTCAGCACTGTACCAGAGATTTTCTTCCGCAATTTATTTTCCCATAGACATTTCGTAAAATGCTTATAAAAAGAGTTTTACTTGGTCAAACCAAACGGTTCAGCTATATTTAGAATCGGGAGAGACCATAGGACATTTCACTCAGACTAAAACTTAAAAAAACAGCATTGCATTTTTTTTCTTTAACCCCGCATTTTTTTTTACATGTGAGTGAAATGTTACGCGGCCTCTCCTGTTTCTAAATGTATCTGAAGCGTTTGGTTTGAACAAGTAAAACTATTTTTATAAGCATTTTACAAAATGTCTATGGGGGAAAAAATGGTGGATGGAAAATCTCTGGTACAGTGCTGAAGCAGTAAGTTCCACTTTGGCTCACCATTCAGTAATGAAGTCATAATGAGCCCTGTCTGTGGCTTGCTTCTGCACAACTCCCAACTCCATCCATTAACCATTGTCCAGACATGTGTGTTTTTGTGGAGTTTTTTTTTTTACCCAGCATGCCTTTCAAACCAGCCGGCCCACCCCCAGCAATCTGTCCCACTTTGTTGAAACGAAAGATCCCCCAATCTGGCTTTGATGAGCTCGTAAATCGTGAGGCTGAGAACAGCCTCCATGATGGCAGAGTCTCTAAAAGGATCATCAGATGCCTTTATTGGCCAGGAGAGCGAGGGGCCGGCCGCACCGACGGGACGCTTGTTATTGGCCTGATTTATCCACCTTCCCCTGAGTGTCGTCCTCCTCAGCTCGCCGCCATCATCCTCATCGCAGGCTGTCTGCCTCTCTGTTTAAGCTGTGGAACATGTGTTTGTTTTGCACTGTGTGTGTGTGTGTGTGTGTGTGTGGGGGGGGGGGGGGGGATGGGGGGTTCATCCACCCATGTCCCCATCATAATTCCAACCTTTCCCCACCTTCCACCTGTCACACACCTTAATGAGGCTCCAAAGACCATGGAGTCAGGTGACTGTCTGCACGTCTGCAGGTTCATTGTTGCTTCATGCTCTCCTTCCTCTTGCGTTCCACTCCAGCCCAGTCATTTAAATGCTAATTCATGATTTGTGGCGTAGATAAACAAAGCTGTTGATTTGACGATGGCTGTTGCCGTGAGCTGTCAACAGCTGTGAAAATCTCCTTTTTCACTGTATATCTTATGTGATCACATCCATACATACATAGTATGTAAATAAAAATAACATTTTATAATGACAAAGCCGTACAGTGGGAACTAAGTTATGAATCATGTCAAATAGAGGCACGGATATGAAATGAGCCTAAACGTGAACAGCAGTTTTACTTTAATTACCACAGAGGTTCTCAAATGTTTTTCAGCCAAGGACCCCCTTACAAGATAGAAAATATACCGGGGGGACCACCTCATTCTTGTTTGTGATTTTGGGCTAAGCTTAATTGTTTCCACGGTAACGTGCTTGACTTTTAAATTGATAGGTTTGTCAGATTAGAATGTAATCCATGAACCATTTTAGACAGCATAACATATTTTAGAAGTGTTTATTTTTTATTTTCCGGAAAACTTTTCGCGGACTCCCATTTTGAGAACCACTGAATTACCATACATCTCCACTCAAAATATTGATACCAGATGAAAATGATGAAGACAACTGGATATCGCTGTATAATTATAATTACATTTAAATTTACAGTCTGAAATCACAGCATGATTGCACGCACATTCACTAGTCATCCCAACAGCTCCATTTTGAACGTTTGTCACAGTAGTCTCTGACCCAATGGCTGCTTTTAAAACTCCACTTCCCATAACACTCATTTGGATGAAGGCAGCACTTAAACCTATTTACCAGAGGCAGCTAAGACCACTACAGCGCAATGAGGGGAGTCAGTGATTGGTCGCATTCATTGCCCCCCATCGGCATCGCCCTAACAACACCGCGTGGGTCGATTAGATCCATGAATATGTATTTGCTCCTCTCTCCTCATTCTCAGTCATTCATTACGGACGAGCCACACCGTGCCACACAGGAGCCACACCGTGCTGCATGGAGGAAACGGAGGAGAGAGGGAGGTCGTCAATCGCTGTTTTCCCAAAGCGCAGGGCCAAGTGAAGCTAACACAGGATGGAAGCGCTGTTGTTGTCCTTGAATAGCTAATGACAGTTTTGTTGGCAAAAGCATTTAAAATAAATCACAGATATATCACCTTTTGAAGTAAATAATATGTCTGCTCTTTCTGACCTGTTCTCATTTTTTGTCTCTGGACCATTATGAGGGTCCCCCCCCCCCGTATTGGTTCCCCAAAACCCTCTGAAGAACTTTACCAGAGTACAAACCGGGCTAGTGGAGTACACAATACAGGGCCTGTCAGTTGAGATCAGACAGATGTCTCACTTTATGTCCGAATAGTATGGCTGGTCTAAGATGACTGGATAATACTACATGATTATTGAAACTGAATGGTTTACGAGGTCCAAATGAAGCATTGGTATTGCGAGCTATAATGTGCTCCAGGCCTATGGTCCAGGCTGACTTGGTGATGAGGTGGCTTGCTGGCTGACTGGCAGTTCCTCATCGATCTTCATTTGACTCAGCCTCTCTGGAGAAGAAGGCCACCGCTGGGTCAGTGCTGCTGTAACGCTGTGGCCGAGGCCATGCTTTGACCTGCATCCTTTCATTAGTGTGACTCCAGACAGTGGAGGTGTCTCCACACGACACGGAGCGTGGAGTGATAGACATGTCAAAAGTGCAAAAAAAATACATTATTTGCAGCTGATATTAGCTTATCGTGAAATGGATGAATGTGCGGCTCCCGTGTTCAGATTTTGCATGTCTCGTCCTCTGTTCTGCCAGTTATAGAGAGGCAAAGTGAACGTCACCTCCTGCTTCAGCACTGTACCAGAGATTTTCATCCGCCATTTATTTTCCCATAGACATTTCGAAGTATATAGAGTGGAGCACACCCAAAAAGTTTGAAGAGGTGCAGACTAATGAAAATTCAAAGTAACATAAAGAAAAGAAGTCGCCATAGACATTTCGTAAAATGCTTATAAAAACGGTTCAGCTTACGCTATAATCGGGAGAGACCATAGAACATTTCCCTCGGACCAAAACTTTTAAAAAAAAACATCAAAAAAACATTTTCTCTAAATACGTAATTTTTTATGTTTTGGTCCGAGTGCAATGTTATGTGGTCTCTCCTGTTTCTATTATCTGAACCGTTTGGTTTGAACAAGTAAAACTATTTTTATAAGCATTTTACGAAATATCTATGGGGAAAAGAAATGGCGGCTGAAAATCTCTGGTACAGTGCTGAAGCAGGAAGTGACGTTCACTTTGCCTCTCTATTACAGCAGCGTCTCTTCAGGTGAACCGCCTCCTCCCACAGCCACGCCCACCACCACACTTTGAAAGATGAAATATTCATCATCCTCATGATTACTGTGCATTACAGTTTAAGCTCTGCAGGAATAAACCGGTAATTGTCTTCAATTTGTGACGATCATGTGAAATGCACTCCTTACTCATTTTCTAATAGCGTTCATTATTTGATTTACAATTATTACGTTAAATATACTTGTGTGTGTGTGTGTGTGTGTGTGTGTGTGTGTGTGTGTGAGTGAGTAAAGTGCAAGGGGAGCATATGGTGGTGATTTTAGCGAGGGCCGACCAGGACTTACGGCTCCCAAGGGTCCCACTAACATCTATTATTCAGTTTTAGAGGGTCTGATAGCCACTCAACTTATTTCTGGTTACAGGCAGGTTTGGGGGTCCTTATTTTTGTCTACATGCTTGCTGTTCAAACATTACAAGCACTGAGATGTGTGATGTTAAGTCCCTCTTCATTTGAGTTCTCTGAAAAATCTGCAATATTAATGTCTAATAAAAAGCCATGATTATACATCATTTTCAGTGGAAATGAGAAAATGTGTTATAAGACACAAACTGTAATTCAAGTAGCACTTATATTGGCTTCTACAGCAATATTCCACTCTATTTTTTAGAGTGTAATGGACAAGTACTGAATTTAATAGTGTTGTGGTTATTGTTTTTGTTATATGACTTTCACTCCTCGCAAAATTTGAATTTGCAGTTCTCTTGAAAATAGATAGTTTGAGATTACCTCAAGCCTGGCCAAGATAAATAAAGGCCTCAATGCTTTTTACCAGCAGTACCTAAGCCTAAAAATACTGCATCCAGGTGAGTGGTGGTGTATGTTCTACTAAATAACTAAACTCTGGTAATAGTTCTATCTAGAGGTCCATCTACTACATTTTTTCTGCATCAGTACTGCAAAAAAAAACGCAGTTCCCCTAGTTTTTTTAATGTCCATTTTGCTGTATTTTCCCGTGTGTCGTCTTGTATCTCCAGGTGTGGAGAGGCACCATAGCCCGGATGCGATACCGGCGGATGCGAGCGGCCCTCGTCATCCTGCGGGCCTACCGACGCTACAAGGTCAAGTCCTACATCCGCGAGGTCAACCGGCGCTTCAAAAACGTGGGCTCCATGAAGGACTACGGCAGGCACGTCAAGTGGCCCACGCCCCCCAAAGTCCTGCGCAAATTTGAAGAGGCACTTCGGAACATCTACAACAGGTAGCCCGACAGACGGGAATATCATTTGGCTGTCAAATGTGACGCCTGTACTGTATCTGCTCCCATTTCAACATTCAAACAACGGTCTTCAGATAAACACAATAAGTCATCGACAGTCCTGGTAGTGAGCAGGATTGGGAGTCAATTCATTTAGAGTTCAAACCAGTTCAAATAAGAGAAACTGCTGTTAAATATTTAATGGCACGTGTCCATTCTCAGTTATTCCATTCAACAGAAGATGAACTTTTTTTTTTTTTAGATTTATTTATTTTATTTTATTTTTATTTATCTTTTATTTGGGGGGGGGGATTTGAAAGAAAATCCATTTTCTCCATTGGTCGCATTGAGAGTGAATGTGACCCGGGCGGGCGGCCGGGCCCTGGCAGAGTGAGAGCAGGAGAGAGTCCGTGGCCCAGGGTGTTATTTGACATCCAGCTGAGCTCGTTTGAAGGCCCTTACACATGTTTCCTTCAGCCTTGGGTCCACACTGGCTATTGATTTTACTCCCTCCATCAAAAACCCATCGCCTCCTTTCATCCCCACTTTTTCTTTTCTTTTTTCTTCTTTTTTGGGGGGGAAAAATTTGACAGTTTGATACTTTGGAAAAATCTCCTTCCTAGAAAACAATGTTACAGTAGTCAGGATCAGTGACTCAAAGTACAATAGCTGTGCTGTACAGTCCTGCTCTATTGCCCAACCGACACATAAGATGCAACTATATCAAGACCTTGTGCAATATCCTTGATGATGAAAGTCAGTTTCCCTTTGTCCGTGTGTGTGTGTGTGTGTGTGTGTCTGTGTGTACGTGTGTGTACGTGTGTGTGTGTGTGTGTGTGTGTGTGTGTGTGTGTGTGTGTGTGTGTGTGTCCGTGTGTCCGTGTGTGTGTGTGCACTTCAAGGTGGTGGGCATGGACACTAATCAAAGGGCTATCTCCAGAAGAGACCCTGCAGGTGCGGGCCAAGGTAGCCAGCCTGGAGGCCTTGAAGGGCCAGAGGGCCGACCTGGGCCTGCAGAGGCCCTGGGAGGGAAACTACCTGGTGAGTATACCTGGGGTGGTGGTGATGGTGGAGAGGCGTCCCAATTCTTAATCCTTTTCTCCTGCTGTGCTCCTGATTGGTCATTTCTCCCTTTAATTCTCCCGATGTCAGTCAAGTGGC
>NC_139626.1:7604936-7697476 GCF_964638095.1 Poromitra crassiceps | reverse complement strand
GTTTTAACGATCTTCTTGTCGACGCAGAATCTCATCAAATTTTTATGCTGCAAAAAATAATCATAAATCAAAAGAAGCCTAGGACGCAAGATCTTCCGGTCGACTCTTTGTCTTCTTTAATATCTGGAACCACTTGGGAAACGTCCTGTATGAAATATCTAGTAAGCAATTTAAGTCACACAATCGCTTACGGAAGCCATTTTGGGGCGGGAACTGTTCTTTACACAAACAGAATAACTTCCTATTCGCCAAGAGTCTGTGTGATCCTGTGGCAACATGACAACATGCAGAATTCTCTCCCAACTCTACAATTGGCTGCTTTTAATTTATAATCGCACTGTGATAGGTCCATTAAGGCTGCCACACACACACACGCGCGCGCGCGCACACACACACACACACACACACACACACACACACACACACACACCACACACCACACACACAAACACACACAATATTATTACACATAACATTACATATAATATTTATAAAATGGCTACTACATATACCTGGCAAGGTTTCATCAAATAAACACACAGCAACAAAAAAATGCAATCATTTATTCATAACAAATAATCATTCTTCCACAAAGCAATGTAGTTCTTTAGCAACCTTTAGCAGAATGGTTGCCAAGCAACATTATGTATATTTCTTGTCTTTAGGTGAGATTTCTAGATAAACCCGTAGTTGGTTTCTATCTCACCTGCACATGTTTTTTTTTATTTCTTTGTATACATTTTATTTTCTGTTTAACCTGTTTGCTTTTAAAATGTGCAAATAAACAAACAAACAAACAAACAAGCAACCCACGGACGCAGCAACACACAGACGCTGTTGGGCACAGTCATACCGTGATGCGCTCACAGGTGTGTGTTTATAGAGAATTTCACAACGGCTTGGAATATGGCTCAGCCAATCATAATCAAGGACCGGAAACTATCCGTTTTATAAAGTGTATTTGGAGCTTTGACCTTGGAGGTGAGACAGAAGTGATACAGGCGTTGGGGGGGGGGGGGTCTAGTGAGATATGAGTGAGATATGAGGCCGCTGTGTGGTGACAACTGTGACAAGACGACACCCAAGTGTTCAATCTGACAAAGTGACAGGAGGGAATTAAAGAGCTTGGAGATGGACACCCCCGTTCTGTATCGCTGCATCTGGAATTGAAATGGGGAGAGGGGGTTGTGAGAGAGAGAGAGAGAGAGAGAGAGAGAGAGAGAGAGAGAGAGAGAGAGAGAGAGAGAGAGAGAGAGAGAGAGAGAGAGAGAGAGAGAGAGAGAGAGAGAGAGAGAGAGAGAGAGAGAGAGAGAGAGAGAGATCGGCTGAAGGATGTTTACATGTTCATTCAAGGTGTGCCTACACACAAACACTATCCCATAACACATGTGGAGAGACATCAGTGCTAGGAGGTACACACAGCACATTGCACAAACATACTATAGCCAGACATGTAGTGAAGCTATCGTTCCACTTTTTATTATTTTTGATACAAACCTTATTTTGGCAATATGTTCTTCTCTAGACAATATCTCCATTTTTAATTGGGGTTGTTTGCCATATGGTGATAATGGCCTGGAGGTCATACATGTAGTTATCCATCTTTTTACCCCATCGTTGATCATAGCTACCTCTCCACCTCGCCCATAACGCTGGAACTCTTTGCGCATTAAATGTCAAGCTGCATGGGTGGGTGAATTGGTCAAGGTGAGAGGGTGAGGAAGGAGAAGTGGAAAGAGGGAGGGGTGAGGAAGAAGACGAGGAGATGAAGGAGGAGGGGGTGAGGAAGACGAGGAGATGAAGGAGGAGGGGTGAGGAAGACGAGGAGATGAAGGAGGAGGGGTGAGGAAGGAGACGAGGAGATGAAGGAGGAGATGCCTGCTCCATGGAGTCACGGAGGTGTGACGTAGCAGGGCGATCGATCGGAGAAGGTCAAACGGAGGGGAAAGCAGTTAGCTCGTGGTTGATTAGCACTGATAGGCTAACGCTCTGCTAACCCCTCGGCTGCCCTGTGCAGTCCTGTGCAGTGTGTTTACTGCCGCAGGGCAAACCAAGGAGAAGAGCCCAGCTGATGACTAGAGCTAGCGAGGAGCCAATGGCTGTCTACCAAGGATTTATATAGCAGTTAACAGTTAACGCCTGCACTGTAAACCTGGGATCATTACTATGTTAAACCTATTGTTTCAGCCACGCTGCCTACTTCCTTGTTGGATGACATAAAGAAAGAGGAAGATATCCACTCCTCATCATCACTGACTCATCTCACTTTCTCTGTCTTTTGCAACCCGTGTTCCACCCTTTGACCCCCGACACATTCTATTCCTGCCTCCCTCACCTCACCCCCTCTCTCCACCCACCCCCTCTCTCCACTCACCCCCCCCCTCTCCACTCACCCCCCCCCCTCTCCACTCACCCCCCCCCTCTCCACTCACCCCCCCCTCTCCACTCACCCCCTCTCTCCACCCACCCCCTCTCTCCACCCACCCCCCCCCTCTCCACTCACCCCCTCTCTCCACTCACCCCCCCCTCTCCACTCACCCCCTCTCTCCACCCACCCCCTCTCTCCACCCACCCCCCCCTCTCCACCACTCACCCCTCTCTCCACTCACCCCCCCTCTCCACTCACCCCCTCTCTCCACTCACCCCCTCTCTCCACTCACCCCCTCTCTCCACTCACCCCCTCTCTCCACTCACCCCCCCTCTCCACTCACCCCCTCTCTCCACTCACCCCCCTCTCTCCACTCACCCCCCAACTCACCCCCTCTCTCCACCCACCCCCCCCCCCCTCCACTCACCCCCTCTCTCCACCCACCCCCCCCCCCCTCTCCACTCACCCCCTCTCTCCAGCCAACCCCACCTCACCCCCTCTCTCCACCCACCCTCACCTCACCCCCTCTCTCCACTCACCCCCTCTCTCCACTCACCCTCACCTCACCCCCTCTCTCCACCCACCCCCACCTCACCCCCTCTCTCCACCCACCCCCACCTCACCCCCTCTCTCCACCCCCCCCCCCCCCCCCTCTCTCCACCCACCCCAGCTCATCCCCTCTCTCCACTCACCCCCACCTCACCCCCTCTCTCCACCCACCCCCACCTCACCCCCTCTCTCCACCCACCCCCCCCCCCCTCTCCACCCACCCCAGCTCACCCCCTCTCTCCACCCACCCCCACCTCACCCCCTCTCTATCCAGCGCTCCCTTTCCCCTCTCTCTAGTCTCTTCTCTCTTTTTCCGCCGTTGTCATGCCAACTTCCCTGGAGACAGTGTTGTCATGGCTACGGAGCGGCAGGGCAGATCAGCTGATGTCTGGTGTCGCCCAGGCATGTGCACAAATCGCCCTCCTGTGTGCGCCGCCGTTTCCCCTCCGCTTTCCCAGCGGGGCTTATTTGTGATGCCTCCAGCTCTCTCTCTCTCTCTCTCTCTCTCTCTCTCTCTCTCCTGTCTTTTTTTCCCATCCACCCCCCCCCCCCATTGCTCTCCTCAGACTCCCACAACTCATGCCCACAGCCGCAGTGTGACCACATAGACCTGTGGTTATACACTGACAGTGAACTGTGTGCGTTGGTAGTTGTCGAGTAATTATTGCTAGTCACCTAATGAGACTGAGGAGAGAAAAAACACGGCCACAACTTGCAAGGTGCCCTCATAGCAAGAGAGACTCCATTCAGTCATGAAGCACACCCCCCCCCCCCCGCCCCGCCCGCCCCGCCCCGCCCCAAATGACCGCTGCGATATGTTACATAACCAACAAGTTGTTCATATAAGAATAGACTGGGAGGAGCCTTCTGCTCCATCCAGATGTTGACCGGAGCAGAATGCTCTTGTCAGCGAGTGGTGACTTCCTGACTGCACTCCACAACGTGTTCACAACGTGTCCACGTCACACGGCCGCTTGCTCACTCACTTAGATATTGACATGACATTTAGAAAAGTGAGCAAGGTGTCCGTAAACACGTTGTCCCCAAACACGTTGTCCCCCACAAATGCTGCTCTAAACCTCTGGACCAATCAGGAACACAATATGCCACCTTGTCACCTGTAATTCAGAGCCGTGTAGATAGAAGAGTCCCGACATCTCCATTCACTCCAATGGACCAGTTTTTCACTCTCAAGAGTTCCAGGAAGTAAGGTCCTGGATTAAGCAGCACTGTCGAGTTGCAGCAAAATAGACAGTTTGTGTTGTACTCTGAAAGGGTTTTTCATCCCTTGAATCAGCTTTATTTTAGCATGCAAAAGTAGCGCGAGACCCATTCCTGGCTGTTCCTTGGCTAATGAGTCTCGCATTTTGGTCCTCCGCTGACGCCACTCTCTCTCTAGAGGACACTACTGTAATTGTAGCGTCTCCCTTGGGCCAATCAGTGTAACTTTGAAAATGCTCCAGTTCCAGAGTTCCAGAGTACTGTAGGAATGAGTCCGGACACTAGCACTTCCAGCTCGTACGTGTAAAAGGCAATGGGATTTTTCTATGGGGATTTTGGTTAATTTAGCCATGAAATAAGCTCTGTGGGTAACAAAAGTGTATGAAACGGCGAAGTTTGTGTTCAGGAAGATAATCGTCACAAATGAGGACCACTTTTATGACGTTTGAAGCGTTTTCTGAAAATCGCGTTTAAGAAAATGCATTTCGCTTCAAAACTCATAAAAATGTTCCTCATTTGTGAAGCTTAACTTGCTGAACACAAACTTCGCCGTTTCGTACATTTTTGTTAACCACAGATCTTATTTCATGGCGAAATTAACCAAAATCCCCATACAAAAATCCCATTGCCTTTTTTCCACCTACAGTACGAACCAGGAAGTGCAGGGACTTCTGGTTAAGCCACACACAAAAATACGCCATCCCTGCCGTACTCCGTTAGATGCATAATTTCCATCAACAAGTTGACTGAAAATCCAAGCCGTGGTGTCTGAGCTATCAGCGATGACACATGGACCAGTGAATGAATGATGTAGCAGCGCTCTGGGCCTAGTCAGTGTCATTTTGGAAATCCTGACATGCAGTGGTGAGCATGGCCGTAACTACTATTGAGGACACTGAGGTCATGACCTCGGTATTTTCAACAACAACAAAAATTGAAAAATAGCCCCGGCCCCCAGATCTATTCATCTGTCATTGATGTTTTAAAGCCCTCATAAATAACATGATATATGACACAGGTGATCAGAAATGCAACTATTTGCTTCCTCTCTGTGTGCTATATAGAAGGAAGAGACATAACTCCACAACGTTCAAATGTTGCATTGGGGCTAGATTGGTGCTAGACTTTGGGGACAGTTCTATTGAAGTGAATGGGTAAGTAGTAACTCCCCTGTAAGTGCTGTTTGTGTAGATGGGCCATTGTATTTAATTGAGCAGTATTCTGCCATATATGTGACCTGTATGCAGAATATATATTATATGGGGAGACATTTATTTTTTTGTATCATTGTAAAGCAACAGCACAGTAAAGAGGATATTAATCTAATATGATGTCTGTAGTTCTTTGTATATCTAGCCTCTTGATTTTGCTCTCAAAGTGCACCAGATTGAACCATTTTACTTTCAAATGGACACAATTTTCTAACCGACCCCCCACGTCGCGCTAAAATGACCTGGGTATTTCTCAAACCCTGGCTTACGGCCATGCTGGTGAGATGCATCTTCATCCCAAGTTTCATCAACATCCAATCAGTGGTGTTTGAGATGTGTGTTCAGTGGATGAAGAAGAAGGGAATAGATGGATGGTGACCGATCCATCCTCACTGATTCCATTGCGGGGACAAACATGCCGTGGTGAATGAAGAGAAAGAATGAGACTAGGAAACAAATCACAATGTATCATTACCCAACTCATTAGAACAATGACTCTCGTTCCAATCAATTAAAGCCTTTAATATAAATGTAAATGTAACCGGCGCAATGTAATTAACTGTGGGTGGATCGCTGCAAACAGAGGCGCGGCTTCGGGGCTTTAATTGACTGTGATTACCGAAGTGTTTTGTCGCCGACGGGGAGAGAAGTCGCGGCCGTCATGTCGTTGGGTAAATAAGCTAGCTGCTTGTTGTTTAGCCCTGGGTTAGCAGCCTGTCTCTCCCTGTCCTCTTCAGTTCTGATGGAGATGGAGTGAGGACATGCCCCCTGGCAGTTTCCTCAGCACACTCCGGCTCAGAGAGACAGATTAAGGGAGAAACAAATTGATAGAACAGTGGGGGAAACCTGAGGGAGAGAATGATTATGGAGAGAGAGAGGGAGAGAGAGAGAGAGAAAGATATGCTAAAAGCAAGAGAGATATCTGTTAAAAAAAATGGGGACATGGGAACATGAGGCAGAGTTCCATCCTAGCTGTATTTACCTGTGATGTTATTGGAGTCTACCTGTTGTGCGCACTGTGAAGCCTTGCATAGCTGAACAATCCAACCGCAATATTGGTATTTTTCATTCCGTCCAGCTGCTCTCCAGTGGTGTGTGGGTTGGAGGCTTTGATTGAAAACCTTGGATTGAAAACCTTCGATTAGTCCGTTGGGATTCTGATCAATAACTCCTTGCTGCAACCGTGGATCTCAATCTTGGAGGGGAGAAATCCCATATCAGATACCAGATATTGTCTTCTTTTTTTTTTTCTTTTTTTTTACAAAGGTTTTCTGACCATTATAATAACGTTACAGCAATAAATTCCCGTAGAGATTTTCTTAATGCTTTTGATGATACTTTCACACAGATTTATATATAAAAAAATATATATATCAAATGTTTTCTGATTTTTCTCCCCCAATTGTACTTGGCCAATTCCCCCTGCTGTCCCGCTCGTTGCACCACCCCCTCTGCTGATCTGGGGAGAGTTGTAGACTAGCACCATGCTTCCTCAGATACATGTGCAGCAAGGTAGGAAATTAGCGGGGGCTCGGGGCAAAAGGCCCCTAAAAAATCTAGAGTTGCCCTTGGAATTGTGGTGACGGGGGCTTTTAAATGCCCCCATAAAATAAAGAGTTTAATACTTTCTGTATTTTAACGTTATTCTGTATTTGCAAAGCGTGACTCAAATCCGTACCTGCACAACCCTCGCCCCTCCTCCTACTAGAGTTATTTACCTCGGTGACAGACAGCACAAGCTACCTGGCCAGCTAGTTCACTTATGTTTTTGCCAAGTACATTAATAACATGCCAGACAATCAACAGTGTTGTTGAGAGAGGAAATGGGGGTCTTTTACTGTGATTGTTTATGAACTTTCAGAAATAAAACATGATTGGATCAGAGTCATTGATTGGTCTGTCATCCTAGGTGCAACTGGTATTTCCCAACATTTGATCAAATTGCCCTGGAAATGATCCAAAATGCCCCCGAAATATGTTTCACAAGGGCAAAAAAAGATAATTTCCTACCCTGATGTGCAGTCACCAGCCGCTTCTTTTCACCTGACAGCGGGGAGTTTCACCGGCAGGACCAGGACACGCTATCCCCCCCAGTCCCCCTCCCCCTTGAACAGGCGCCCCGACCGACCACAGGAGGCACTAGTGCAGCGACCAGGACCAGGACACATTCCCCCCCCTTTTTTTTTAGATTATTATTTTGGGCATTTTGCCTTTATTCGATAGGACAGTATGTGCTAGACAGTGACAGGAAAGCAGGGAGGAAGAGAGGGGAGGACATGCAACGAATGACCACAGGTCGGATTCAAACATATCTATATATATATATATATATATATATATATATATATATATATATATATATATATATATATATATATATATGGGATGTCACAATATATCGTCCCACAATATATCGCGATATCAAAACGTGACAATATGTATCGTTGAGATTAAATCTCATATCGTGAGAAAAAGAAGCTGAACATGGTGGCACTGATCTGCATCTGATAACATGCTCGCTAGTCTCCTTTTCATTGCTTTGTTTGAACAGACGAGGGACGTTACAGACACGGAGGATGAAAATGGTGAAATTACTCAAATTAGCGTGGAGGATGCCCCCTCAACTTACAAATCGATTGCAAAAAAATATTGTTGAAATATCGTATTGTATCGTTATCGTGAACCCAATATCGTGTATCGTATCGTATCGTGAACTGAGTGTATCGTGACACCCCTAGTATATAGTATGAGCCCCAACACTAGCCCATGAAGCTACACAGGACTATGGTGAATTGCAGTGTTCACAGCATTAGTCCAATTCTACGTGAGAAAGTTGAACATGAGCAGTGTCTTGTATCATCAAGGTTTTGCCCTCCCCACTAAAAGGAGAGATCTGCTGAATACACCAAAGTCCCCTGGTTCCCCTTCTGTCCTCCCGACTTAAATAAGGGATGATGGATTGTAGTCGGGTGTTAGACCCCAGTGACACTCTGTGTCCGTGTGTGTGTGTGTGTGTGTGTGCGCGTGTGTGTGTGTGTGCGCGTGCGTGCGTGCACAGTATTTGTGCGTAGTTGCTTGTATCTATTAGCTATATCATTTTGTCAATATGTAATACTGTATACATCTGTCCACTCCACACCAGCTTGTACTTGCATCTCTGTGTTTGCATCTACATCGATATGTATGTTAGTGCGCCTACGTGTACTTTGTGTGTCTCTGTGTTCATACTGTATGTGTGTCCTCTCTCTCTCTGTCCGGCCCAGGTGACGGGGGTGAGTGTGTCTCCTGGGAAGGACCAGCTGGTTGTGTTCCACACCAAGGACAACAGGGACCTGGTGGTGTGCCTGCAGGGCATGGTGCCCGCCACCCAGAGCCGCATCGGGGAGCTGGTTGGCACCCTGCTTAGTCACTTCAAAAGGTAAGGAGAGAGAGAGGGAGCAGCAGACGACATGTGGTGCCAGGCTGCATGGCTTTATTCCATTACAGTACTCATTTATCTGCCTTAACATTGCCCTCTGTTTAGCTTCTTCTACATTTGCTTTTCATTTTTAGATCTCTCAATGACATCTGGCCAAAGACTACAGATGAAAACTAGACTGAGGAAAACTTAGGAAAAGGCAGATTTATCTTTCAATCGTTTGATTTAGATTACGTTGATTAAGAAAAAACAACAACACTTGTACTAATCAGCCAATTGTCACCAATTCAAGCCCTAAATCATCATTTGAGTTACTATCATTAATCCAACATTAGCTTCTACTATTGGACTAGGGAATTATTGGAAAGTTTTTTTCATCAGTAGATAATCCACACTGATGATTATCTCCCCACAACTGTCCCTTTTTAAAGACCCTGGTAGGGGTTCAGTGCCTTGCTCAAGGACACTTTGCAGCATGTCAGTCTCTCTAACTGCAAGGATAACACACACACACACACACACACACACACACACACACATACAGACACACACTCCGCCCGGCGATAGCCGTGGCCGGAGCCATTTTGTTTTCGGGTTGTCCTATACGTATCTCTCAGATGGAATTGCTTCAAATTTGGCTCAAACGTCCACTTGGACTCAAGGATGAACTGATTAGATTTTGGTGGTCAAAGTTCAAGGTCACTGTCACCTCACCAACAGCATTTTCATGCTCATTAACGCGATATCTCAGGAACGCCTTGAGGCAATTGCTTCAAATTTGCCTCAAACGTCCACTTGGACTCTCAAGGATGAAGTGATTAGATTGGGATGGGGGCGTGATCAGTAAGGGGGTGGGGCTAGGGAAAATGGGTCCTAGCTAGGCATAGGAAGGTCATAGAGAGTTGGGGTTCGAGGGGTGGGCAGGGGGAGTGGTTGGGGCGATGTGGGTGGTTTTGGGGTAGGAACATTTTCCATGTTGAAAACGATTAGCCGTGTTGTTGACATACTCCCAAACATTGCCATGAGGCTGAATGGCCACACCACTGCGCTGTGGGCTTCAAGGTATCTGTGCTTGTGTGAGTCTGGACAGACGTGGATGGAGACTGCTGACTTGTTGGCCGAGGCATACAACCCCCAGGCGGTATTTCTAGTTTCATTCTCAAATGTATTTTTCCATTCTCTCCCACACGAGAGGGAGGACAGTGATAGTTAAACATGGGTTTCAAATGCAGTTTGTAGAGAGTTACTTCTTTAACTTTGGAGTGGAAAAGCTTATTATCTTCCTTCGAATGAATTCAGTTGTGTGATTTACCAGAATACTGTGACAAATCCAGCTGTGCTACACTCACAGCAACCGCCATTGCCCCTACTTCAAGTCTCATGTTCATTTCGTTTGAGCTCATGGCTGTCAAACATGTAAATGAAATCCCCAGACCGTGCAGACGCTTGCTCTCACCCTTCACTTCATCCAGGTGCATTTCAGGACAGCCCGTAATATAATGTAAAGCTAGTATCGCCTTCCTCTCCGGTCTTCTGTGTAAGAGAATCCTAAACTCTATAACTAGAATATATCAATAAAACATGTAAGACACTGGAGTGGAGCGACATTAAGCATTCTTTTTACAAGTTGGTAATCTGTTACTCTGTGTAGTGCCCTTGTTCAGTACACAGTCATATTTCTGATTAGGTCATTAAGATGCGTATTAGTATGACTATGGCGAGGACATGAGCTAGTGTTGAGAATACGCTGTTCAGTATCGCTTCCTTCAACTCTATTCATTTATGTCGGTGTTCGCCACAGTTCAATTCAGTCAAGGTGGCTCAAAACAAGTATTTTTGTAGTAAGTGTTTTTGGAAGTATTATTGATTGATTGAAAAATATTGCTTTCTTGTACTGAAACTAATATGAGAACGTTTACACACACAAGGGCCCTCCATTATGAACTTATTTGGAGTGGCGCGCGGCGCCGTGCATATTGCACAAAATATCGTAGGCACGGTATTTACAGGGAGAACTTGTGGTACGACAACCGTGGTTGCTCGATATCGCGGTATACCTTAAATCGCTATATCATCACCCCCGTAGTGTTCATTACCCATCCTTAGCAGTTCCCTACACATGCAGTCACCTTTTGACTCCGTGGCACTAACTTCCTAGCCTAGTAAACCAGCCCGTCACGTGAACTCACATTTCATTTGGTTCTGCGTGACGGTCTGGCCCCAACTCTTCACCCAGTCCTTAGCAGGGGCGGGAGCATGGGCGGGCGTAGTTGCCTTGACAGACAACTCCTTCAGCCAATCAGGGTCGGATCCAGTCAAACCCAAATCCACTCGGGAGAAGGGCAAAAACAAAAGCCTAGAAACTCTGCGTTTGCGGCGATACTCCTGTACTTGTTTAATTGTTGTTATTGAGTCTATTTCTGCAATAACTGCACTTTATGTCTGTTTAAACTAGACAAACGCTGACATCACTCCTCGAGACGATCAGGCAAGGAGGCGGCCATTATTGTTTTGTTAGTGCCGTGCTAGTAGCGTTCCTGATTGGCCAACTTGCGCTGTCAATCACAGCGCAGTCGCTGATTGGCTCTTCCGCTCCGCAGCTTCTGCTAAACCCCCCCCCCCCCCCACTGGCTTTGGGGCCAGACCGTCACGCAGAACCAAATGAAATGTGAGTTCACGTGACGGACTGGTTTACCAGGCTACTAACTTCCTGTCCACCTACTGCCCAATCAGTGGAGACTTTCACAGCTTTGGCGAGGACAACTGTGAGGTGGAAATGGTTTGTTTCCTCCATTGAAATCGATGGTTAATAAGGGGAGTGCATGCCAGAGAGTGTATAAACAAAAGTGATGCGTCAACTTTTCATTCCCCTTTGCTCCTGTGCTCGAATACCAGGAGAGGACAACACAATGTGTTGCATTGTCACCTTCTGTAACAGTGCAGTGCACACACCTACAGGATGACACTGTCTCCTCCTGTAGAAGTGCACACTGTATCCACTGTAGATCAGGGTCAGAAAGTAACTAGGGCACAGACGGTGCAAAAATGCTCTTGAAAGTTCCTAAAATGTTCATGAACTGAAAAAGCACGGGACAAAAAATACCCCTGATAATAAGAGTATTACGCTGTTTTAGCATTTCACCTTCATATTACAGTATGTGTTGATTTATCAAAAGTTCACCAGTGAATGTGCCTCCTCTCCCCTAAAATCACATCAAGAGGGCAAAAAATAAGTAGTTGATTTTTTGTGTGTACTGTATATACAGTAAATTTATACTGTACACTTAAAAGTGATAGACACTTTTGCATTAAAATTATATCGTTCATGTTATGGTCGGCCTTTTCAGTCATTTTGATAAGTTTATATTTCTGTTGGTATGATAAAGCATTTTTTTTTTTTTAGATTACTACATATACCCATTTGTCTTGTGAAACAGCTCATCATAGTGTGGCATAGATATTGATTTGTGTGTCTGTGTTGTCTCTCTTTCAGTTAGTGTGTGCGTGTGCATGCGCGTGTGTGTGTGTGAGAGAGAGGGTGGGGGGGAGACATCTACAGAGAGGGAGTGAGAACGTGAGTGTGCACAGATGTGACTGCATCTGCTTATTTGGGTGTGCGTGCGTGTGTGTGTGTGTGTTTGTGTGTGCATGCGTGTTTGTGTGTGAGCGCGTGCGTGCGTGTTTGTGTTTGTGTGTGCGTGTGCGCGCGCGACATTGCCTGTGTGTGAGGGAGGTGTTCACATACTTGATCATTGCCATTCTATGATGCTATCTGGTTCTATTGTGGAGCCCATTGCTCTGTGGGTGTCAGGGCTGAGAAAGGCCTCCACAGGGCCTTGCTTAATGACTCTCCATGTGCTCCGCATGCCGAGCCATCCATCACTGTGCAACACTGACAGAACAAAGGACGCACCGGCACGGGCAGCAGCGGCGGGCGCGTGTGTGTACGCTTGACTGCATGAAAATGTATGTGTATTGCAACCATTACGAAGTGTGTGTATGTCTGTGTGTATGTCTGTGTGTAGAATATGTCCACTTGACTGCATGGCAGTGTGTATGCTTACACACATGCATTCCTGAAATGCGCTCTCTCTGCGAGTGCGCGCGTACGGACGTGTCATCATGTTGTGCATGCTGCGTCCCCCTCTGCAGCTCCCTGTAGATGTGGCTTTAACCTTTATCTCTCCTTCAGCACGCTGCACAGTGCACAGGTCTCTCCTTCAGCATGCTGCACAGTGCACATGTCTCTCTTTCAGCACACTGCACAGTGCACAGGTCTCTCCTTCAGCACGCTGCACAGTGCACAGGTCTCTCTTTCAGCACGCTGCACAGTGCACAGGTCTCTCCTTCAGCACACTGCACAGTGCACAGGTCTCTCTTTCAGCACGCTGCACAGTGCACAGGTCTCTCTTTCAGCACGCTGCACAGTGCACAGGTCTCTCCTTCAGCACGCTGCACAGGTCTCTCTTTCAGCATGCTGCACAGTGCACAGGTCTCTCCTTCACCTTCAGCATGCTGCATAGTGCACAGGTCTCTCCTTCAGCACGCTGCACAGTGCACAGGTCTCTCCTTCAGCATGCTGCACAGTGCACAGGTCTCTCCTTCAGCATGCTGCACAGTGCACAGGTCTCTCCTTCAGCATGCTGCACAGTGCACAGGTCTCTCCTTCAGCATGCTGCACAGTGCACAGGTCTCTCCTTCAGCATGCTGCACAGTGCACAGGTCTCTCCTTCAGCACACTGCACAGTGCACAGGTCTCTCCTTCAGCATGCTGCACAGTGCACAGGTCTCTCCTTCAGCATGCTGCACAGTGCACAGGTCTCTCCTTCAGCATGCTGCACAGTGCACAGGTCTCTCCTTCAGCACGCTGCACAGTGCACAGGTCTCTCCTTCAGCATGCTGCACAGTGCACAGGTCTCTCCTTCAGCATGCTGCACAGTGCACAGGTCTCTCCTTCAGCACGCTGCACAGTGCACAGGTCTCTCCTTCAGCATGCTGCACAGTGCACAGGTCTCTCCTTCAGCATGCTGCACAGTGCACAGGTCTCTCCTTCAGCACGCTGCACAGTGCACAGGTCTCTCCTTCAGCATGCTGCACAGTGCACAGGTCTCTCCTTCAGCATGCTGCACAGTGCACAGGTCTCTCCTTCAGCACGCTGCACAGTGCACAGGTCTCTCCTTCAGCACACTGCACAGTGCACAGGTCTCTCCTTCAGCATGCTGCACAGTGCACAGGTCTCTCCTTCAGCACGCTGCACAGGTCTCTCTTTCAGCATGCTGCACAGTGCACAGGTCTCTCCTTCAGCATGCTGCACAGTGCACAGGTCTCTCCTTCAGCATGCTGCACAGTGCACAGGTCTCTCCTTCAGCATGCTGCACAGTGCACAGGTCTCTCCTTCAGCATGCTCCACAGTGCACAGGTCTCTCCTTCAGCACGCTGCACAGTGCACAGGTCTCTCATTCAGCATGCTGCACAGTGCACAGGTCTCTCCTTCAGCATGCTGCACAGTGCACAGGTCTCTCCTTCAGCACGCTGCACAGTGCACAGGTCTCTCCTTCACCTTCAGCATGCTGCACAGTGCACAGGTCTCTCATTCAGCATGCTGCACAGTGCACAGGTCTCTCCTTCAGCATGCTGCACAGTGCACAGGTCTCTCTTTCAGCACAGTGCACAGGTCTCTCCTTCACCTTCAGCACAGGTCTGAAAACTGAATGACGCTGCCCCAGAGACTAAACCCTCGTCCCCCCCAGTGCCTGTGACTATGCTCCACTTTCAATCCCAAATCCAAATCTGCGTGGCTGTAAGCTTTGATGTCACTGTGATGATGCTGCTTGATTTAGCTGAAGATTGAAGTGCTTTTTATTTGGAGATAGTGTCAACGCTGGCATGGAGAGGAGATAGCAGAAACCTGCTTGATTGCCTCAAATTGATTCAGAGAATTCGGCAACACTGTACTTCAGAAGATAACCCTCTTATCTGCTGTGATGCACCGCTTGTCCAGAGAAATTCACCAATACTCCCGTCCTCGTTTTGCATAAAAAGGAAACGGTTTAGCTTCCCATGCCTTCATCCTCCCTCCTCCTCCTCCTCCTCCCCCTCCCTCCTTCCTTTGCTCATCTCTCTCTCTCTCTCTCTCATCCCTTTTTCCTGGTTCCTATTTTTGACTACAGTACATCCCCTTTGTACTGATCTCAGTCTCTCCCCCTTCTCTCAATTTCCTCATCTCTCTCTCTCTCTCTCTCTCTCTCCCCCTTTCTCCCTTGGCTCCCCCTCATCCATTTCAGGAGAGGAGGCAATGAAATATTTAAGGCTGTGCTGCTGTTTGAGCCCTATATTTAGATGATCCAGACCCCCCCCCCCCCCCCCTCATGTGTTGACATGCTCCCCACGCACAGCAGCTACTGCAGCACTCTCACCCGCCACTGCCAGGGTAGGAGAGCAGGGACACCCCACATCTGTCACATACAGTAGAAACACTGCAAAATCAGACGACCCCCAAACGGTTGCATGGCTATAAATGACACCCCACACTTTCTGTACCTCGATGTGCCTCACCACCATACACCTGCAGGTATTTATTCATTCTCCTCTCCTCCTTTCTTTTTCTTTTTTCCTTTCTCGCTTTCCTTTCCCCCCATTCTTTTGTTCCTCTCTCTGTCTTTCTCTCCAGAAATTAGATTTTTGCAATCATTTGATTGCCTAGGCCCTAGTCCCATAATGCAGGCTTGTGTGCTTTTTAGTGTGCCATACTGTATGTATATGAACATTCACACAGTGCCCTTTATACATTATACTGTACAATATGTACACATGATCATTTCTCACATGCATAATATAGATCTAGATTTCTACCATACTCGCCTGTGCTAAATAGAGCTATTATACTGTATGGATTATTATCAGCACTCTATCTGGATCAAAACATTTAGCTAGGTGCCCACTCAGGCTCACAGTAGGCATTCCTTTTCTAACAATGTCCCACAATTATTTGCTTTATGCTCAAGTCTCCCAACCAAATGCTGATCTCCTATATCGCATGCTGCCACTGGTATGGTATGGTACAGTATGGCATGTCTGCAGTGTTGACTTTGCACCTCCCTCATGTCTTTGTGATCACTGTGGTGTGAGCTGTAGGGAATTGGCTCTTGGAAAAGTGCTGTAGTAGAAGTGGTGTATTTGAAGAGGCACTGTCATCCCACACCTTTCAAGCATTATAAGTGTCTACTGTCTACAGTGGTGATGCTGCTCAACTCCTCCTTGATCTTTAGTCCTACAGTAGACTAGTCTGGATGTAAAAACCTCGCTCCCGAGTCTTCCGGCGCAAACACGCTTGGTCTTCCGGCGGGAAGATGCCGGGAACGACCCCAAAGAACAATTCTGCTCTGAAAACGGGGCGTCATAGTAACGTAAATAAATGTGATCCACTGTTATCTAGCTACAGTATGTAGCTACAAAAATAAAATGAACTAACACCATATAAAACCATCCTTCTGTGTGGGACAAAGCGGGTCTTCTTCTGCCTTCCTGCCTGTAGTGACGCATACCAGGCTCTCTCTCCTTTGAGAGAGCCTGGTGACGCGAGGTTAGTCCTAGACTTTCTAGGCAGACGGTATAGGGCCGTGCACTGGCAGATGTACACATCATACACATCTTTTTGAAAATCGAAAATCAAAAGGTATCATCCTTTTGAGTATACTAAGTGAAGGAACAAGGGTCTAAGTAAGCAGCACAGCATTATCTGTCCCATTATCTTGTGCAATTTTATGTCTCAGTTGGCATCTCCCCACTGTGTCGTAGTGCAATGCTGTGTCTGTCCTGTTTGTGTGTTCTTGTGTTTTTGTAACGCCGAATGTGGCTATGCGCACTTTTTGCCCAAGACAAATTTCCCTTCTGGGACAATAAAGTTTATCTCATCTCATCTCATCATCATTATCATAAAAACATATGAGAAGTGGGCATCTGACCAGCAGGTTGGCATTTTTAAAATGGTGTGATTGGGGCTTCATATGAATATACAGCTATCAGAGTGCCCAGTGTTTTCGGGTGGGAGTAGAGGTGTAGAGGCCACTGCCTACGCTCATGAAGCCCATGATCAAAGGAGTGTTTTGGAGATGAGCCTGCAGTCTGCATGCGGGAGCTTCCTGTGGAACAACTTGAGCAGAATAGCCGTGCGCATTATTATGGACTTACTGTGCCTCAAGCGCCCCCTGTGGCCAGTCTGTGAGTGGTTTCCCTTCTGCTGCTACAGCCTCTTTGAAGCTGCTCAAACCCCAGCTGCTCCAGTGGACCCACAGAGCAGAGGAAGACTCCGCTTGTACTGGGTAGATCTCAGGTCTAACAGCCAAGACTCCGCTTGTACTGGGTAGATCTCAGGTCTAACAGCCAAGACTCCGCTTGTACTGGGTAGATCTCAGGTCTAACAGCCAAGACTCCGCTTGTACTGGGTAGATCTCAGGTCTAACAGCCAAGACTCCGCTTGTACTGGGTAGATATCAGGTCTAACAGCCAAGACTCCGCTTGTACTGGGTAGATCTCAGGTCTAACAGCCAAGACTCCGCTTGTACTGGGTAGATCTCAGGTCTAACAGCCAAGAATCCGCTTGTACTGGGTAGATCTCAGGTCTAACAGCCAAGACTCCGCTTGTACTGGGTAGATCTCAGGTCTAACAGCCAATGCATATGTGACCCAGTGTATGGTGTGTGTACGGGGCTGGGGTTTCCTACATTTCTGCGTGATTATTTGCTCACTCATCGCCGCATCTTACAATCTTACAATTACAAAAATAGGTTGGTGTTGAATAATTCATCCAGAAACTGCTGTTTAAAAATGTAACTCCATTGAACGCAACACAACTCATCAAACTTCTGCAAAAATGCATACTTACTACTTACAAGCAAATAGCTAGAACATTTTGGACAGGTATTTGCTTAACCTGTATCAGGTCTGTTTAGACCTTGTTAGCGTGGTGCAACAGTATAGAGAGCCAAAGTGGAACGCCACTTCCTGCTTCAGCACTGTACCAGAGATTTTCATCCGGCATTTATTTTCCCATAGACATTTCGTTAAATGCTTGTAAAAATAGTTTTACTTGTTCAAACCAAACGGTTCATATTTAGAAACGGGAGAGATCGCATAACATTTCACTCAGACCAAAACATTCAAAGATGTTGGTTTAAAGATTATTATTATTTATTTTTTTATCCGAGGGAAATGTTCTATCTTTCCCGATTCTAAAGCTGAACCGTTTGGTTTGACCAGGTAAAACAATTTTTATAAGCATTTTACGAAATGTCTATGGGAAAATAAATTGCGGAAGAAAATCTCTGGTACAGTGCTGAAGCAGGAAGTGACGTTTACTTTGCCTCTCTATGCCATGCACATCCATATTGCACTTTTTTTTCTTTTTTTTTTTTATTATTCTATTACAGATACAGGCTTCATGAACAACATTCAGAGAGCCTAGCATTGATCTGCAGCTACTCAGATCATGCTACTCAGAACATGCTCTCTCTCTCTGTCGTTGCATGTGCATGTGTGTCATGACCCATGACCTAATGACAACGTTCCTTTGTGACGGATACTTGTGAGTTCACGGTAGCACATCGTGTCTCTCTCTCCTGGTCGTTGTAGTAGCTGTGTTGTGTGAGCAGTTACAATTGGTTTCTTGGAAAAGCAGTGTGGAGGGTTTCTGTGGCAACAGCTCGCCTCGGCTGTCCGCGTCCACAGTGACTAATGAAAAAGCTGCACAGGAGATTGATACTGGGAGGTAGGGATGTCACGATGCTAGAATCTCTACTTCGATACCGATACCCGGGAAAATATCGATACTTGATATCATTTTCGATACCACGGGAAGGGGGGGATGATGACACATCAGAAAGCATAAAAATAAAGTTAGACAGATGGACGGACAGACGCACACTTCTCCATAATCTAGGCCTGATACAACTTTGAATTTAGACAGCAGATTACCCCTGCCTGATCTAGCCATCAGAACACGTTTAGCTTGTTGAAGCTACAGATACCCACCAACGATAGAGAGTGAAAAATCTGTGATTAAAAGAAAGCACTGTAAAATCATATATCTACACACAAGGTTACATACATCATTATGCATGCTACACATTTTACTATATTATATACATGATGATACGACACAAATACAGCATATTTTTGGACTGTGGGAGGAAACCGGGGGGAGTACATGCAAACTCCACACAGAAGGGAGTGGGGTGGAGATTCAAACCTACAACCTTCTTGCTGTGAGAGGACAGTGCTCACCACTGAGCCACCATGTTGCAAGAATATAATCAATAATAATAAAAAATAAAAAAGCAATCATCACATTAGGAAATCAAATCGATGACTTCAACAGTGGATACTGTGCACCAGCAATTATACAGGGCTCATCTCAGACGGAGACGAGTCTGAGTACAGGCAGCAGGTCGACCATCTGGTGACTTGGTGCAGTCAAAACAACCTGGAGCTAAATGCTCAAAAGACAGTGGAGATGATTGTGGATTACAGGAGGAACACAGTCCCACCCTCCCCCATCACCCTGGGTGACTCCACAGTTAGTTAGTGCGAGGTCTGAGGAGTCCCTCTCTCTCCCCTGTCATATGAGTCAGCAGTAACATGGCAGTCCAAGGCCCTCCATCGATCCGATAGATTGATGCGGTCACATTGTGTTGCCCCCCTGCCTGGCCTGAAGAGAGCTAGTCCGGCCCCCCCTGGCCTGAAGAGAGCTAGTCCGGCCCCCCCTGGCCTCAAGAGAGCTAGTCCGGCCCCCCCTGGCCTGAAGAGAGCTAGTCCGGCCCCCCCTGGCCTGAAGAGAGCTAGTCCGGCCCCCCCTGGCCTGAAGAGAGCTAGTCCGGCCCCCCTGGCCTGAAGAGAGCTAGTCCGCAATAGTGGAAGGAGGGAGGGAGCTGAGGTAGTTTGAAGGTGAGAGAAGGGGATAAATTGAAGAAGCAAAAAGAGAGCCGGGGACCATGGAGATCTGTAGGACAGATCGGTGCAGGCAGAGACAGGGACTGTGGAGATCTGTAGGACAGATCGGTGCAGACAGAGACAGGGACTATGGAGATCTGTAGGACAGATCGGTGCAGACAGAGACAGGGACTATGGAGATCTGTAGGACAGATCGGTGCAGACAGAGACAGGGACTATGGAGATCTGTAGGACAGATCGGTGCAGACAGAGACAGGGACTGTGGAGATCTGTAGGACAGATCGGTGCAGACAGAGACAGGGACTATGGAGATCTGTAGGACAGATCGATGCAGACAGAGACAGGGACTATGGAGATCTGTAGGACAGATCGGTGCAGACAGAGACAGGGACTATGGAGATCTGTAGGACAGATCGATGCAGACAGAGACAGGGACTGTGGAGATCTGTAGGACAGATCGGTGCAGACAGAGACAGGGACTGTGGAGATCTGTAGGACAGATCGGTGCAGACAGAGACAGGGACTGTGGAGATCTGTAGGACAGATCGGTGCAGACAGAGACAGGGACTATGGAGATCTGTAGGACAGATCGGTGCAGACAGAGACAGGGACTATGGAGATCTGTAGGACAGATCAGTTCAGACAGAGACAGGGACTGTGGAGATCTGTAGGACAGATCGGTGCAGACAGAGACAGGGACTATGGAGATCTGTAGGACAGATCGGTGCAGACAGAGACAGGGACTATGGAGATCTGTAGGACAGATCAGTGCAGACAGAGACAGGGACTATGGAGATCTGTAGGACAGATCGGTGCAGACAGAGACAGGGACTATGGAGATCTGTAGGACAGATCGGTGCAGACAGAGACAGGGACTGTGGAGATCTGTAGGACAGATCAGTGCAGACAGAGACAGGGACTATGGAGATCTGTAGGACAGATCGGTGCAGACAGAGACAGAGACTGTGGAGATCTGTAGGACAGATCGGTGCAGACAGAGACAGGGACTGTGGAGATCTGTAGGACAGATCGGTGCAGACAGAGACAGAGACTGTGGAGATCTGTAGGACAGATCGGTGCAGACAGAGACAGGGACTGTGGAGATCTGTAGGACAGATCGGTGCAGACAGAGACAGGGACTATGGAGATCTGTAGGACAGATCAGTTCAGACAGAGACAGGGACTATGGAGATCTGTAGGACAGATCAGTGCAGACAGAGACAGGGACTATGGAGATCTGTAGGACAGGTCGGTGCAGACAGAGACAGGGACTGTGGAGATCTGTAGGACAGATCGGTGCAGACAGAGACAGGGACTGTGGAGATCTGTAGGACAGATCGGTGCAGACAGAGACAGGGACTGTGGAGATCTGTAGGACAGATCAGTGCAGACAGAGACAGGGACTATGGAGATCTGTAGGACAGGTCGGTGCAGACAGAGACAGGGACTGTGGAGATCTGTAGGACAGATCAGTGCAGACAGAGACAGGGACTGTGGAGATCTGTAGGACAGATCAGTGCAGACAGAGACAGAGACTGTGGAGATCTGTAGGACAGATCGGTGCAGACAGTGACAGGGACTGTGTAGATCTGTAGGACAGATCAGTGCAGACAGAGACAGAGACTGTGGAGATCTGTAGGACAGATCGGTGCAGACAGAGACAGGGACTGTGTAGATCTGTAGGACAGATCGGTGCAGACAGTGAACAGGGAAAGGAAGGAGAGAGAGATGTAGAGAGGATGTTGAGTGTGGAAAAAGAAGCGCAGTCATATTGATCTGCCAGTGTCATGTCTTATTTACCGGTGTGGGCCTCACACACTTTGATCAGGTAACCAATCAGGATAAACCGAGGTTTTTTTATGTGTGTGTGTATGTGTGTATGTGTGTGTGTGTGTGTGTGTGTGTGTGTGTGTGTGTGTGTGTGTGTGTGTGTGTGTGAGAATCAGATCTGTAACAATAACAAAATCAGATCTGTAATAATATCAAAATCAGATCCGTAATAATAACAAAACCAAAACGCTGTTGGTGAATACATGTGGCATAGTGCACGTTCTGCTATATATGGGGGTGGCGTTATCATTACTGATAGCAAGAAAGAGAAAGGGTGAAGAGAGGATGGTAGAAAGAGTGAGAAAAGAGAGAGAGAGCCAAGCTGCCTTTGTCTACCCCATCAAGGTCACCCTTTCTGCTGAATCAAATATTTCAGACTGAAAGCAGGGGGCTTCTCTCCTCCTCTCCATCCCTCCCTCCCTCTCTCCGTCTACCACCCTCTCGCTCGTACCCCTCCCCCTCTTGTTTTTCAGCTCACATTCCACCTCTCCCTCCCTCCTTTCTGGGGCGCTGCGGATGCAGTTCCCATGGCAACCATTGGATCCATGTTTGTCTGATACGTGATCCATTAATAACCCTGCTGGCTGGAAATAATAACGGCACGTCTCCAGAGAGAGAGAGAGAGAGAGAGAGAGAGAGAGAGAGAGAGAGAGAGAGAGAGAGAGAGAGAGAGAGAGAGAGAGAGAGAGAGAGAGAGAGAGAGAGAGAGAGAGAGAGAGAGAGAGAGAGAGAGAGAGAGAGAGAGAGAGAGAGAGAGAGAGAGAGAGAGAGAGAGAGAGAGAGAGAGAGAGAGAGAGAGCCCCTGCTAACAGAATCATATAGAGATGGCATATGACATTTACAGCTTAGGACAGGAATCCATATACGGAGTGTGATATAAATATGTGAAAGTGAGTGATATGACAGAGGATGTGTGGCCCAAGCCTTTACTTTAACACTTTAACACACCTCTCTCTGCGTTACTGTACGGACAATAGGGATTTTCCTCATGGAAACATTTGCAGACAAAGTCATCAAAGTGTCTTCAAGGAAGAGAATGTATCTGCAAAGTCCTTATATCACTTCCAGGTCCCAAATGGAATTTCATGCATGTGATTGCATTCATTGTCCTTCACACAAATGGGACACGTGAGCTGCAGTCAGTACGTACACACACACACACACACGCACGCACGCACGTCGCACGCACACACACAGCGCGCGCACACACACACACACATACTGTATATATACATGTATGTACCGTATGTATGTATATATATATATACAGTATATATATACATACACACACACACACACACACATATACACACATGGTATTTGAATATATATATATATACGGCATTTAAATATATATATATTTTTTGTTTTCAATGGACACATACAAAAACAACCTCTCTATCTCTCTCTCTCACACACACACACACGCACGCACGCACACACACACACACACACACACACACACACACACACACACACACACTTAGCCAGAGTCATTGTTATGTGGGCCAGGAGGGAGTCCTGCTCATCTCATTGGCACAGTGCTGCAGCCTGGGGGAAGGCTAGGTGGAGTGATGGTTGGGGAGAGGCAGGGCAAGCAAGTGTGTGTCTGTGCATTCGAGAGAGAGAGAGAGAGAGAGAGAGAGAGAGAGAGTGTGTGTGTGTATGAAATCGAATACTTAGACGTGACCAATGTATGCGTTTGAGTAAAAGGAGTGTGTGTGTGTGAATGTGAGTGTTGCTGTGACCTACTTTTCCTCACACTGCAGAGCTGTGAGCAGCCTGCCAGCCACTGACACACACACACACACACACACACACACACACACACAGGAAAGTGTGGGACCCTCGGTGTCACCCCAACAATACTGCCATATTGTGTGTTTACCATGTATCAATGCCCCACTCTTTAATTCAGTGGGCGAGCCTGCAAAGGATGTGGCACCCCCTTTACACACATCTGTCCAATAGGTCAAAATTTAAAAATTCAACTTTGTCCGAAAATTGTTGTCAGCTATCCTATATAATAATCTATAATAAACTATAATAATCTATGTAATTGAATATCCTTTGCATTACACAGATGGTTATTTTTCCAACATTGTGATGCTGCATGCAATCTGATGACACATGCAAACAACCAAGTTGCAACAAGTTGCTCAATCGTGGTTAGCTTTGTCCTTTTGAGAGAAACGGTTACTTTTTTATTAGTGTAGTCAAATTTTTAGACTTTTTTTTTTAATTCAAGTATAGTAATATAGTATAGTATCAATAATCCTAATCAGTATAGTCGTCAAAATGGGAAGCGCTATATAAACTGTAAATATATCGCGCCACACATACATGTACTGTATATACATACTGTGTCCATACTGTGTGCTCATTGAATCTGCTCTCTTGCCTCTCACTACAGGGTGGCTTCTGCTATTCCTGTGTAACTCAGTGGGTAAGAGGAGTGTAGCTGAAGCAATGCCAAGGGCAGGGCTCTGAGTGTCCACATGAGCTTTCTTCTCCTACTGAACTGTGTTACACTATGCACTATATTACACTATGCAGTGTATTACACTATGCACTGTATTACACTATGCAGTATGCACTGTATTACACTATGCACTGTATTACACTATGCACTGTGTTACACTATGCACTGTGTTACACTATGCACTGTATTACACTATGCACTGTATTACACTATGCACTGTATTACACTATGCACTGTATTACACTATGCACTGTATTACACTATACACTGTATTACACTATGCACTGTATTACACTATGCACTGTGTTACACTATGCACTGTATTACACTATGCACTGTATTACACTATACACTGTATTACACTATGCACTATATTACACTATGCACTGTATTACACTATGCACTGTATTACACTATGCACTGTATTACACTATACACTGTATTACACTATGCACTATATTACACTATGCAGTGTATTACACTATGCACTGTATTACACTATGCAGTATGCACTGTATTACACTATGCACTGTATTACACTATGCACTGTGTTACACTATGCACTGTGTTACACTATGCACTGTATTACACTATGCACTGTATTACACTATGCACTGTATTACACTATGCACTGTATTACACTATGCACTGTATTACACTATGCACTGTATTACACTATGCACTGTATTACACTATGCACTGTGTTACACTATGCACTGTATTACACTATGCACTGTATTACACTATGCACTGTATTACACTATGCACTGTATTACACTATGCACTGTATTACACTATGCACTGTATTACACTATGCACTGTATTACACTATGCACTGTATTACACTATGCACTGTATTACACTATGCACTGTATTACACTATGCACTGTGTTACACTATGCACTGTATTACACTATGCACTGTATTACACTATGCACTGTATTACACTATGCACTGTATTACACTATGCACTGTATTACACTATGCACTGTATTACACTATGCACTGTGTTACACTATGCACTGTATTACACTATGCACTGTATTACACTATGCACTGTATTACACTATGCACTGTATTACACTATGCACTGTATTACACTATACACTGTATTACACTATGCACTGTATTACACTATGCACTGTATTACACTATGCACTGTATTACACTATGCACTGTATTACACTATGCACTATATTACACTATGCACTGTATTACACTATGCACTTATGTAGCCCAGCGTCTTATGGTCACTTTGGATAAAAGCATTGGTTAAGTGCTACACCGTTAAGATGATGTAGGGGGCTACATTTTATATACATTGCTCTCCTCTCTGTCCTCTCCCTAGTGACCTCTATACAGTATATACAGTACCTATCACACCCCACACACACACACACACACACACACACACACCCTCTTGTTCTACCCAGCAACAGCGCCATATCGTCTCCCAGTGTCCATTTAATTATGATTAACTCCAACACATTCTCTGCTCCCTGCTTGGCCCCCTTCACCAACCTCCTCTCTCCCTCCCTGACATGACAGCACCTCCTCTCTCCCTCCCTGACATGACCTCCTCTCTCCCTCCCTGACATGACAGCACCTCCTCCCTCCCTGACATGACAGCACCTCCTCTCTCCCTCCCTGACATGACAGCACCTCCTCCCTCCCTGACATGACAGCACCTCCTCTCTCCCTCCCTGACATGACAGCACCTCCTCCCTCCCTGACATGACAGCACCTCCTCTCTCCCTCCCTGACATGACAGCACCTCCTCCCTCCCTGACATGACAGCACCTCCTCTCTCCCTCCCTGACATGACAACACCTCCTCTCTCCCTCCCTGACATGACAACACCTCCTCTCTCTCTCCCTCCCTGACATGACAGCACCTCCTCTCTCCCTCCCTGACATGACAACACCTCCTCTCTCTCTCCCTCCCTGACATGACAGCACCTCCTCTCTCCCTCCCTGACATGACAGCACCTCCTCTCTCCCTCCCTGACATGACAGCACCTCCTCTCTCCCTCCCTGACATGACAACACCTCCTCTCTCCCTCCCTGACATGACAGCACCTCCTCTCTCCCTCCCTGACATGACAGCACCTCCTCTCTCCCTCCCTGACATGACAACACCTCCTCTCTCCCTCCCTGACATGACAGCACCTCCTCTCTCCCTCCCTGACATGACCTCCTCTCTCCCTCCCTGACATGACAGCACCTCCTCTCTCCCTCCCTGACATGACCTCCTCTCTCCCTCCCTGACATGACAACACCTCCTCTCTCCCTCCCTGACATGACAGCACCTCCTCTCTCCCTCCCTGACATGACAGCACCTCCTCTCTCCCTCCCTGACATGACAACACCTCCTCTCTCCCTCCCTGACATGACAGCACCTCCTCTCTCCCTCCCTGACATGACAACACCTCCTCTCTCCCTCCCTGACATGACAACACCTCCTCTCTCCCTCCCTGACATGACAGCACCTCCTCTCTCCCTCCCTGACATGACAGCACCTCCTCTCTCCCTCCCTGACATGACAACACCTCCTCTCTCCCTCCCTGACATGACAGCACCTCCTCTCTCCCTCCCTGACATGACAACACCTCCTCTCTCCCTCCCTGACATGACGGCACCTCCTCTCTCCCTCCCTGACATGACAGCACCTCCTCTCTCCCTCCCTGACATGACAGCACCTCCTCCCTCCCTGACATGACAGCACCTCCTCTCTCCCTCCCTGACATGACAACACCTCCTCTCTCCCTCCCTGACATGACAGCACCTCCTCTCTCCCTCCCTGACATGACAGCACCTCCTCTCTCCCTCCCTGACATGACAACACCTCCTCTCTCCCTCCCTGACATGACAGCACCTCCTCTCTCCCTCCCTGACACGACAGCACCTCCTCTCTCCCTCCCTGACATGACAGCACCTCCTCTCTCCCTCCCTGACATGACAACACCTCCTCTCTCCCTCCCTGACATGACAGCACCTCCTCTCTCTCTCCCTGACATGACAGCACCTCCTCTCTCTCTCCCTCCCTGACATGACAGCACCTCCTCTCTCCCTCCCTGACATGACATCACCTCCTCTCTCCCTCCCTGACATGACCTCCTCTCTCCCTCCCTGACATGACAGCACCTCCTCTCTCCCTCCCTGACATGACAACACCTCCTCTCCCCCTCCCTGACATGACAGCACCTCCTCTCTCCCTCCCTGACATGACAACACCTCCTCTCTCCCTCCCTGACATGACAACACCTCCTCTCTCCCTCCCTGACATGACAGCACCTCCTCTCTCCCTCCCTGACATGACAGCACCTCCTCTCTCCCTCCCTGACATGACAGCACCTCCTCTCTCCCTCCCTGACATGACAGCACCTCCTCTCTCCCTCCCTGACATGACAGCACCTCCTCTCTCCCTCCCTGACATGACACCACCTCCTCTCTCCCTCCCTGACATGACAGCACCTCCTCTCTCCCTCCCTGACATGACAGCACCTCCTCTCTCCCTCCCTGACATGACAGCACCTCCTCTCTCCCTCCCTGACATGACAGCACCTCCTCTCTCCCTCCCTGACATGACAACACCTCCTCTCTCCCTCCCTGACATGACAGCACCTCCTCTCTCTCTCCCTGACATGACAGCACCTCCTCTCTCTCTCCCTCCCTGACATGACAGCACCTCCTCTCTCCCTCCCTGACATGACAGCACCTCCTCTCTCCCTCCCTGACATGACAGCACCTCCTCTCTCCCTCCCTGACATGACATCACCTCCTCTCTCCCTCCCTGACATGACCTCCTCTCTCCCTCCCTGACATGACAGCACCTCCTCTCTCCCTCCCTGACATGACAACACCTCCTCTCTCCCTCCCTGACATGACAGCACCTCCTCTCTCCCTCCCTGACATGACAACACCTCCTCTCTCCCTCCCTGACATGACAGCACCTCCTCTCTCCCTCCCTGACATGACACCACCTCCTCTCTCCCTCCCTGACATGACAGCACCTCCTCTCTCCCTCCCTGACATGACAGCACCTCCTCTCTCCCTCCCTGACATGACAGCACCTCCTCTCTCCCTCCCTGACATGACAGCACCTCCTCTCTCCCTCCCTGACATGACAGCACCTCCTCTCTCCCTCCCTGACATGACCTCCTCTCTCCCTCCCTGACATGACAGCACCTCCTCTCTCCCTCCCTGATATGACAGCACCTCCTCTCTCCCTCCCTGACATGACAGCACCTCCTCTCTCCCTCCCTGACATGACAGCACCTCCTCTCTCCCTCCCTGACATGACAGCACCTCCTCTCTCCCTCCCTGACATGACAGCACCTCCTCTCTCCCTCCCTGACATGACACCACCTCCTCTCTCCCTCCCTGACATGACAGCACCTCCTCTCTCCCTCCCTGACATGACAGCACCTCCTCTCTCCCTCCCTGACATGACAGCACCTCCTCTCTCCCTCCCTGACATGACAGCACCTCCTCTCTCCCTCCCTGACATGACCTCCTCTCTCCCTCCCTGACATGACAGCACCTCCTCTCTCCCTCCCTGATATGACAGCACCTCCTCTCTCCCTCCCTGACATGACAGCACCTCCTCTCTCCCTCCCTGACATGACAGCACCTCCTCTCTCCCTCCCTGACATGACAGCACCTCCTCTCTCCCTCCCTGACATGACAGCACCTCCTCTCTCCCTCCCTGACATGACACCACCTCCTCTCTCCCTCCCTGACATGACAGCACCTCCTCTCTCCCTCCCTGACATGACAGCACCTCCTCTCTCCCTCCCTGACATGACAGCACCTCCTCTCTCCCTCCCTGACATGACAGCACCTCCTCTCTCCCTCCCTGACATGACAGCACCTCCTCTCTCCCTCCCTGACATGACAGCACCTCCTCTCTCCCTCCCTGACATGACAACACCTCCTCTCTCCCTCCCTGACATGACAGCACCTCCTCTCTCCCTCCCTGACATGACAGCACCTCCTCTCTCCCTCCCTGACATGACAACACCTCCTCTCTCCCTCCCTGACATGACAGCACCTCCTCTCTCCCTCCCTCCTTCCATTTATCCCATCATCTCATCCTACCTGCTGTAACATCCAGTCCTAACATCCAGTGCAACATCCAATCCAGTCCAGTCACAGATGGACTCTACTGACCTTACATTCATTCATTCTCTCTCTCTCTCTCTCTCTCTCTCTCTCTCTCTCTCTCTCTCTCTCTCTCTCTCTCTCTCTGGTCCTCTCACCCACACACAGTAAAGTATGCCTACCACCCAATAGAAAACGGTGCCAATGCCAATAGATGAAAATAGATGAGCTTTTCATTGATGTATTGACTGCCTTTAATGAGCAAAAAAAACGGTCAGGAGGTGACTTCAGAAGTGAGCAGTCTCTCAGGAATAGCCAGCAGCTAATTGAGGCTGAGGCCCGTCTTGCTTTTCTATGTGGTCTCCCTCTGCGTTATCGACTCACTTAAGCCCAATTTATGCTTCGTCTGCCGACACTTTTGAAATGGTCGCCGACAGAAATGAGGACTTGAGTCGACACTTTCAAGTGTCGGCGAGCAGTGTCTGCTACCTAGTGAAATGTCTACTAGTGTCGCTGACTACGTCACGATGTGTCGCGCAAGTCTGATTGGCTATATAGACGGCACGCGCTTGACTTCCTTGTTTTGGTTTTCAATCGATTGAAATTAATGAACGTGTCCCCGCTATTTTTATCAGCCTGTCCTTGATGTGTGACTTCGTGAAAATCACAAAGAACGAGAGAGGAGGTGAGTTGTGTGGTTGTGTGCTGTTTATATGCGGCTGCAGCCAAGTACGTTACATCTTGCCTCCGAGGTGGTTTCACTGTGCGTTCCCTCTCTTCTCTTGGCTGTCTGCTTATAGCGTTCGAGTGTCACGTGACCGTTGAACCGAGGCGAACATTCACTGAAGTATAGATGCAACACCGTGAGCGACACTTTATTTTTCGTCTGCCACCATGTGCTGAGCGACACTTTCTAATAAGTATAAATTAAGCTTTAATGTGTCTTTAAGCCGACTCCATTCAGAGAGACCAAAGGCGTCCGCTGATGTTTGGGTAAAAGCCGGGCCGGTGGAATAGAGAAAAGAAGAAGAATAGAGCCAATAAAGAACATACCCCCTCCTCCTCCTCCTCCTCCTCCTCCTCCTCCTCCTCCTCCTCCTCCTCCTCCTCCTCCTCCTCCCATCTCTGTTGTTTCGATGGAGAAAAAAACACTCCTGCTGTGTGGCTATTGTGCCTCTGCAGTGTAGGAGAGCCTCCACCATCTGTGTAGCAGCCTCAGTGTCCCCCCAGAGAGTCGGGGGCTTTGCTTTGTACACTTCCGGGTCTCGCTACCTTCTCCCACCGGCTCCCCTGAGCTGAGCGGGCCGACCATGCGGATGTGACAACTGTGCCCTTTTGTCTGAGCAGGGGCATCTGTGAGCGCCCGACTCTCCAGACACCAGAGGAACAGCTTGGAGGAGGAACAGCTTGGAGGAGTAGCTGTTATCGATAGCTATCATTCATCGCCTCCCCGTGGGAATATCTCCGGTTTACCATGTGGACAACCGGCCCCGGCGGTCAGCCCACGCGTGTTGCCGTCCACTCACGTTGTCTGTCCCGCTCTCGTCTCCACACCGTCTTTCTTCCATCTCTGACAAACATCTACTGGATCTCTCCACAGCTGAAGCCCACTGCCACACATTCATTTACTGAGCAAATTAATTTCTCGTTTAAATGATGGGTTTCGCTAATCGGCTGTCATGACCAACTTTCACCTGTTAAAAAATCTGTCTAGAGAGAGGGCAACTTTGTTTTAGTCCGCACAGGAACATACACATTTTATTCCGGCTTGTTCCAGTTTTGAGTCAGATAAGGAATGTTATTATATTTTCAGTATGCTAGATTTCAGCCAAACCCTGTTTCAAAACCAGAGCAATGATACAAGTATAATCTATATACACTCGAGGACAACAATGGGCATGTTAGTCCGAACACTTTGGGGGAGCTCCTCCATCTTGGGGCCCTTGGTAGTTAACTTAATACCCTTATTCTCCCTGGTATGGCCCCCCGGATCCCACTTACTGTGCATACGGAAGCCAGAATACTCTAGTGTAGCACTAGCAGCAGGCGTCCTTTAAGCTTGTTGTGTTTACTGAACGCTGCAGCTTTAAAGGGAAGCCCATGGGAGTTATGGAGATTAGTTTTCACAATATAGTAAAGTCTGATGTGTGTTATGGGCCAATAATGATGCATTCGTACACCACCAGGGTGACGCGATGGCGCCTCACGTGGCGGAGAATGTGACAAACGAGTGGATTTACAGTATGATCCAACGGGGTCTTACTCCACAGCTCTTGACCTTTCTCTTCTTTGTCTGGATGGTCCTCATGGCTCAGAGCAGGACAGGGCTGGATAGGCCTCTCCTTGGCAGCTTCACCGCTGGACCCCTGCTCTCTCTCTCTCTCTCTCTCTCTCTTTCTTTCTGTCTTTCTTTCTTCCTAGAACCTCAACTTGTTTGGTTTCATCAAGACCATTCCTTGCAGGCGCACCGTGACACAGTGGTAAGTGCTGTCACCTCACAGCTAGAAGGTCCTGGGTTCGATTCCCACCTGGGACGCTGTGAGCGCTGAAGGAGTGCGTGCCCGTCCGCATGTCCTCCTCGAGTGCCCACCGCCCGGGTGGGGTCGTCAAAAGGGGCCTTTCTGTGTGGAGTTTGCATGTTCTCCCCGTGCCCCCTGGGGGTTTCCTTCATATAGGAACCCCTCACCAAAACATGCAATATCCTGGTCGCTGAAGTGGTGCCTCCTCTGGTTGTTCGGAGCGAGGGAACTCGTTGGAATAGCGTGATCCTCCCACGTGCTATGTCCTACCGGTGAAGCTTCCTCTGTCAGGTGAAAAGAAGCGGCTGGCTAACTGCCCATGTCTCGGAGGAAGCATGGAGCCAGCTTCGGCTCTCCCCAGATCGGCAGAGGGTGGAGCAGCAACCAGGATAAATAAATTTAAATTAGCACTAATGGGGGATAAGAATTTGATAAAAAAGATCGGGGGGGGGGATATTAACACAAAAAATAATGTTGTTAATGCAATTTCACCTTTTTTTATGACCTACTTAGTAATCTCTTCCATGATGAGTATAACTCGTCACTTTCTCGTCAGAGGAAAGAAATGATAATAAAGTAGAAAGACAAAGCAGAATGGGACATGAGATAAAAGGAAATATCCATACCTGCATTTGCTGCACTTTCTCCGCTTAGAAAACGCTGCGAGCAAAGCTCGTCTTCTCTTATAGTCTGATGATTACTATGTTGGCTTGTTGCCGGCGGTTTTCACTGGGTAGGGTTGCAGCGTTTGATCAGGTTTTTCTCCTTGCCTCCAAGCGTTTGATTCACTGTACTTTGCAGTGGACTAGTCAGGCGCTTTAACGCTGAATAAAACTCCTCTTGGCGACCAAGAGGAGGAATAGGAAATAAGAAGGTGTGGGGAGCGAATCATTTTAAAGAAAGGTAGAGATAGCCAAAGACATAGAGAATACGCATCTTGAGGAGGACTACTGTGGTCATTTGCTGGTGCATGGTTATAGAGGCATTAGCTAGAGAGAACTCTCTGTTGCTTTCAGTACCTTGTCTTTCGACTGATATAATGTCTGTTCTCTTGAGATAGCCTAGCTACAGTAAATCTTTATAATGTCTGTTCTCTTGAGATAGCCTAGCTCAGGGGTGGCCAAACTTTTTTGGTTGTGGGCCAAACAATATTAAGCGCGGCAGTTTTCGCGGCAAAAAAATTGGACCAGAAAACCCTTGTGCCATCAAAAATAGAATTTCTACCTAAATAAATATAGTTTATTGATGCGCTCACCTATTACAATGGGTATTTCTGTATGTTATCAAATTTTCTTTTCCTGTGCCAACAGGTTAAGACAGAGATAATTTAATATAACATTAGTATTAAACATTAATTCATTTTTTTTTTTTTTTTTAATAAATAGACCATGTCAGGGTGCCCAAGTATAACCCATTTTCAATGGTTTTAAATTGAAAAAACGAAATGGGGGGAATCCGTTTTTTTGTTTTTGTTTTTCAGTTTCTTTTTCTTAATGTTTTTCCGTTTTTTCCCCCGTTTTCGTTTTCGTTTTCCGTTTTAAACTTTTAAACTTTTTTTTTTTTCTAAATTCATGGCGGGCCACTTAAAAACGGGCAGCGGGCCGCAGTTGGCCCGCGGGCCGTAGTTTGGCCACTCCTGGCCTAGCTACTTCTTTATAATGTCTGTTCTCTTGAGATAGCCTATAGCTACTACTTTGTGAATCGATTCACAGAGAAATAGCGAGATCTAAAGTTTCACATTGCAACTATCGTGTCAATGCACACCACACCAACAGAACCAGAGGCGTAACTACCATATATATGCAGGTTAATGCAGTTGCATTGGGGCCCACGACAGTTTAGGGCCCGCACGCACGTCCCCTCCTCTTTATCTCACCACTATCGTATCATAAAACTCTCCGGATCGACTGACAGCGTACACGCAGACGCAGACGTACACGCAGACGCAGCCACTAAGCTTGTCACAGATACGTGTGTCACATACATCATTCATTCATCAAATCAATAACAATACAACCACATCAAAGCATTTTTACACAGTATTTTACATAATGTGTCAAGGTGCTGTCGTGGAATTTCCAGGTTACCGGGGAAGATGAAGAGTCCACAAACATAGGAGGCTACTTTAACTCAGAAATACTGTTATAACACTAAGAAGAATGATCTCAGTTGCGTATGGAGTTTATTTGCCTCCATGGTTATCTTCTGAGAGTGGGTGCCAGTAGCATTTCTCAGGCTGTGGTGCGAGAAGTGACCTTGACTGTTTCAGTCTTATCTTCTGCACTCTCCTATCTCACTGCTTCCTAACATACAGTAGTAGCATTTGAAGAAGGAGGCCATGTCTGGACTTCTCCAAACAGTGAACCCAGCTGTGCTCAGACTTGTCCTGAGTACATTGACCCTCAATAACCGTAACCTGTGTGTCTTAGTGAAAACTCTTCTAGAAGAGGATGTCAAATGTACAGAAAGTGTATCATCACCCAATATGTTTTCATATGGTGCTCCGACACCAGATTTTGGTCAGGTGTGCTATACCGACGGTCTGTTTTGCATTGTGATGGGCAGGGCCCACTTCACCATCTTGCCTTGGGGCCCAGCGTTGACTTGTTACGCCACTGAACAGAGCGGCTTGATGTCTGCATCTCTCTATTCAGACATCTCATCTGCACATGCATAGTCCAGTAAAAATGTCACTTGACCTCACACTAATTGCAACAAAACCAAACTCAACTGATTTTGTATCCTCAATATGTCCTCAATGAAGGAAAAAAAGTGTTAAGGAAATGTATGAAGGGACATTTTTGAAAATGACCCATATGATGCTACCAAAAACGTTTTTTTTTTAACATACTTTTTTAACATTTTTTTTTAACATTCCCCCCCCCCCTCTCCTTGAAGCAAAAAACACATACATATAAGTGATGAGATTTATGGCACATTAAAAAAAAAAAAAAAAAAGGCTTCCATAGGCTTCCATAGGCTACCATCATATTTAGGTCATTTTCAAAACTTTCCCTTCATACATTTCCTTAACACTTTTTTTCCTTCATTGAGGACATATTGAAGATACAAAATCAGTTGAGTTTGGTTTTGTTGCAATTAGTGTGAGGTTGACCCACATATTTGCGTAAAATGCCTGGACTAGCAGTGCTAGTGCTAGTGCTAGTGCTAGTGCTAGTGCTAGTGCTAGCAAACCAGTCTAACGTGGGCACAGTGATGCTGATGAAAGAACCTTCATCAGAAAGCCACTCAGGCAGCGTTCACACCTTCAACCAAGTCTCTAAAGCAAAAGCCATTACCTTCACATCTCCGCTCCATCCAGCTAGACTGGTGGGCTTCTTATTGCGCCTCCTACTGGATTCATGACGATCACCACGCGCACACACACACACACACACACACACACACACACACACCCCGCCCTACCTCATCCCACCGCATTAATATGCATACATGTGGTGTGCATATTTCCTCTCCTGTGGGAATGTGTGTATATGAGGGAACATAGTGTGTGTGTGTGTGTGTGTGTGTGTGTGTGTGTGTGTGTGTGTGTGTGTGTGTGTGTGTGTGTGTGGGGCACGTGAGACGTGTGATCCAGCCATGTGAGAGACAGAGAGAGAGAGAGAGAGACAGAGAGATGTTGCCTGGTTATTTCTGGTGTTAAATTCAAATCCCATGTGGTGGTGAGGAGGGTGTCTACAGCAAGAAAACTAGAGAGACAGAGAAAAAGAAAGAACAGGGTACACATACATAGGGAGTAATAATGCTCACTAGTATCTTGTGTGTGTGTGTGTGTGTGTGTGTGTGTGTGTGTGTGTCTTCCTTTAAACTAAGCATCTATGTTTGGCTGTGCTGTAGGGCAGGGCACCTGTTTTGGGGGAGGGGCACTGGGGGGCAATAGCGTGATCCTCCCACGCACTACGTCCTGCCGGGGAGAAACTTAACTCCTTGCTGTCAGGTGAAAAGAAGCGACTGCACATGTACGGAAGGGAGCATGTGCTAGTCTACAACTCTCCCCAGATCAACAGAGGGGGGGGGGGGGGGGGGCGACGACAATCTGATACATTGTCACCTCCTTGTTAATCTGTTGCTGTAGGATTGTGCCAAGAATAGAAATGGCATTTTCATTTAGCAGAGAGCTTCATGCACAAGTGATGTATAGAAAATGTTACCTAATGATTTGTCTTCAATATTTTGGACATGCAAGTCGCAGCGATCCTCCCGTCCTCCCGTCCTCCTGTCCTCCCGTCCTCCCGTCCTCCTGTCCTCCTGTCCTCCCCACCTGCAGCACTCGTATGTTTTTCAGCAGGCAGGAGGACTTGGTGGAGAGCCAAGATCACTGTTAGAAATGATGGCTCAGGTGTGACTGGATGGCCCAACAGACTTGAGGCTATCCTGGTTAGCTTTGATAGCTTTCACCCTCTTCCTATTGCCCCGTTAGTTCTGATGCTCTTTCTGACCAACTTCTTGTTCTTCACTGTGGTACCTCACAAAACCCCTGCTCCTACAGTAAGTGCCCTTACAGAAGTAAGTACTGCTCCTACAGTAAGTGCCCTTACAGAAGTAAGTACTGCTCCTACAGTAAGTGCCCTTACAGAAGTAAGTACTGCTCCTAAGGGCCCTTACAGAAGACTGATCCTTACAGAAGATCTGCTCATATTTGTGGCACAAGTGAGCCTGGACTCAACATGGCATGAAGGGCAGAGGCAGACACACAGAGAGCGGGGGCAGGGAGGAGGATTGATTTTCCATCCAGTGCAGGACTAAAGTCTGCCCCCGGGGGCCTTGGCTGACTCGGACCAGCGCCTGATGGAAAAGGCAAACCAGTGACCTTAAGATTCAACTGATCATCCTTTTCTATTCAGCAAATGAAAAGCTCCATTGCTTTTTATTAGATCGCTAAAGCACTTATTTAGTGGCCGAGGTTTTGTTGCTGACACCACAAAGAGATCAAATGGCCCCCTTGGTGTGTCCGATGGCACTGTTGTGAGACTGTACAGTATATTGTGTGTTTGTGTTTGTGAGCCCTTCAACAGACAAGTAGCATAGCATCCCCTCTGGCCATCCAGCCAGACAGTGAGATGGAAAAGTAAAGGGATGATTGAAAGAGACATACATGTATCACAACACACACACACACAACACACACACACACACACAACACACACCACACACACACACACACACACACACACACACACACACACACACACACACACACACACACACAATCCCATTGGCTGGCAGTGGCGGCTAAGACAGATGGAGGAGTTCAGTTCAGGAGGGTTTCCATGGAAACCAGCGGCAGTGCTACCCTGTGCTTCTCCCCACTGTGTAAGGCAAGATAGAAGCATACATACATACAATACATACATACATACATACATACATACATACATACAGTACATGCATACATACATACAGTACATACATACATACATACATACATACATACAGTACATGCATACATACATACAATACATACATACATACATACATACAGTACATGCATACATACATACAGTACATACATACATACAGTACATGCATACATACATACATACAGTACATACATACAGTACATGCATACATACATACAGTACATACATACATACATACATACATACAGTACATGCATACATACATACAGTACATACAGTACATGCATACATACATACATACAGTACATACATACATACAGTACATGCATACATACATACAGTACATACATACATACATACATACATACAGTACATACATACATGCATACATACATACAGTACATACATACATACATACATACATACCGTACATACATACATACAGTACATACAGTACATGCATACATACATACATACATACAGTACATACATACATACATACATACATACATACAGTACATGCATACATACATACAGTACATACATACAGTACATGCATACATACATACATACAGTACATACATACATACAGTACATGCATACATACATACATACATACAATACATACATGCATACATACATACAGTACATACATACATACATACAGTACATACATACATACATACATACATACCGTACATACATACATACAGTACATACAGTACATGCATACATACATACATACATACAGTACATACATACATACAGTACATACAGTACATACATACAGTACATACATACATACAGTACATACAGTACATACATACAGTACATACATACATACATACATACATACAGTACATACAGTACATACAGTACATACATACATACAGTACATACGTACATACATACATACATACATACAGTACATACATACATACAGTACATACATACATACATACATACATACATACATACAGTACATGCATACATACATACATACATACAGTACATACAGTACATACAGTACATACATACATACAGTACATACGTACATACATACATACATACATACAGTACATACATACATACAGTACATACATACATACAGTACATACATACATACATACATACATACATACATACATACAGTACATGCATACATACATACATACATACAGTACATGCATGCATACATACAGTACATACATACATACAGTACATACATACATACAGTACATACATACATACATACAGTACATACATACATACATACATACATACATACAGTACATACAGTACATACAGTACATACATACATACAGTACATACGTACGTACATACATACATACATACATACAGTACATACATACATACAGTACATACATACATACAGTACATACATACATACATACATACATACATACAGTACATGCATACATACATACATACATACAGTACATGCATACATACATACAGTACATACATACAGTACATACATACATACAGTACATACATACATACATACATACAGTACATACATACATACAGTACATGCATACATACATACATACATACATACAGTACATACATACATACAGTACATACATACATACAGTACATACATACATACATACATACATACATACGTAACGTCATTTTGAGGCTCACATGACTCATTTCACCAATAGCGCAAATACATTTGTGGCACAATCAGCACTCGTCAATAATTGTGCCAGTGAGAAAGTGTGTCAGGACGAGCACTTGACTGTGTGTTCTATTTATCGCACTCTGGACTGCCGTCGCCCCCCTCATCACTCTCCCCCCCTCATCACTCTCCCCCTCATCACTCTCCCCCTCATCACTCTCCCCCTCATCACTCTCCCCCTCATCACTGTCCCAACCAGAAGAGAATGATCACACATGATTCATGTGCGTTATATATATTACATATTCCTCTCAGCACCAAATTCTCAACCTCACAATTTAGGCCTTTTCCCTCTCACTCTTTGATTGCCTTCATCGATCGTGTTTAAGCGCAAACGAGGCAAAACGTCCGTTCACCCAGAAAAGGCCTAACTAGATGTGACAGCCACTAAGAGCCAATCCGCTGCTGCTGCGCCACAGGCCCGGCACCGCCATATGGACCAATTCTCCAACAGCATCCTGGCCTGGTTGCTGCTCTGTTATCCTAACTATAATGCTAGCAGTGTCTGTCTGTCCTTCGCGTACCTCGAGAACCATTGGTCAGATCGACTTCTAAGGGGGACCTGACGGAGTGCAGTTCCCTGTTTTCGTGCAATTCGGCATAGCGCCACCTACTGGCAATAAAAAAGCGGCTTATCTCGAGAACAGTTTTCGGCATAGTGCCACCTACATGTACTGGCAACACATTGCTGATGATGTCATAATGCCTATGACATCATCAGTCATGTGATAAGATGATTTTGGTCAATAATGATGTCACTGATGACATCACTGATGATGTCACAACTTTTATCACTTATGACATCACTGATGATGTCACAATACCTATTGCATCACTTCCGGGACAAAAATCACAGAGAGAGATTGCCCACTTGCTCTTTTATTGATGATGATGATGATGATAATGATAAAGCAAGGAATACAAATATCGTATGTCATTTGTAAAACATTAGCTGATGCTAGTAAAATTCATACTTAGACCTATAAAAATGGACATAAGTTGTAAGAGTGTTAACTGATATTTACTCTACTATGCTTTATTTTTATTTTATGAATAAGTCATGTTAGTTAGCCATGTTGTCATGCTGAAATTTGTATACACAGAGTGTTGTCGTTATTAGACTCTAGATTAGATGCTGATCTCCTTCCAGTTACCTCAGGTGTTCTGGTGGGTATGTCTCCTATGGAGATGCTGACGGGAGAGGATCGGTCTGAGGTGGAGCTCATCTTCTCGGGCACTGCGGGTGCCCTGCCTGAGGGTGGCGTCTCCACGCTGCCCTTCCTCCGCAGCTCTCTGTTCAGTTTGATCTTCCTCTGGGCCAGAGGCTTCACCCCTCCTGATGTTATGGGTTGAATTTGCCTCTTGATCTGAAGGTCCATGAGAGGTCTGATGGACCCTCGGTCTGCCTCTCCTTGGCCCATCTCACAGCTCCCTGTAATGGGAAGAAGGCCTGGCCTCTCTGAGGGAGGTGGTATTCTCTGGAGCTGGGGCTGAAGAGGCATGGGTGGGTGAGAGAGAACGTCCCTTCTATTCTCACCTTGCCAGGTGGAGGCCCCAGTATACTCCTGCGTTTGTCCACTGGGGAGGCGGGGCAGTGGATGAATGGGAGTCTATGTTGGTGGGGGAGTCGGAGACCACCGCTCTGGGGGAGATCTTGTCTCCCCCGAATGTCAGGGGCGGACCGAGGGCCATCCTGTCGAGTGGGATGGGGGAGAGGCAGGGCCTGGTCGGACAGCGGAGGGTCTTGAGTAGCGCAGTCCTCACAGTGGAGCTTTTCCCCTTGTCCTTCTTCAGGGCGGCTGAGTTGGGGGGATCCTCTGGTCTGGCCTTGGTAGTCTTTAAGGGTTTAGCGACAGGATGAGGACTCGCGACGTTGACCCTTCACTCTGTAGGGCGATGGCTCTCGAGGAGGTGGTTTTCTGCCACCAGGGCTGTGGCTCCAGTATCCACCAGGAAAGTGAGACCGTGACCTGGACCTGTAGGCTGCTCCTCCTTCATTTCCCTCCCAGCCTCCTCCCAAATATGGGCGAGGAGATCGTGGTGAGCCTGAGCGCCGATACCCAAAAGACCTTGAAGGAGAACGTGTACGTGAGCAGCGTGTACGTGAGCAGCGTGGGTAAGTCCTGTCACCAGAGCGTGAACGGGAGCGACTGGGCGCATAAGAGTATGAAGACCTGCATTTGGATTGAGTGTATGACCTGGACCTAGAATAGGACCGTCTTCTTCGTCTCTTTGGTGCATTCCTGTACACCATAACCTCTTTGTGGAAGTCTTTTTTAGTGAACTCATCCAGTGTGGAGGTCACTTTGTCCTGATGGTGGCGCCGCTGCCTGTAGAAATCTTCCTTGGAAAGGCGGGGCTGGGAGAGGGAGGGGGTCCGCGGGCCAAGAGGGGGCATGGCACCAGGGGGAACCCAGGGAGCGTTGAACCCTGCTGTTCCAGGGACAAAGACAGGCTGAGCCTGGTAACTGACTGGGGGTGGAGGAACATAGCAGTGGGCAGAGAAGTAGGGATGCGCATAGGACTGTGGAGGTAGTGGGTACAGGGAAGGTGCCAGATAGACTGGAGGGGCAGGTCCGGGAGGTGTCTGGAGGAGAGGGGGACGATGCTCTCCTCGAGGTCTGTAAGGCGTGTCCCAGTGTCTGCCTGCCCCTCTGTGAATGTGGTGGAGCCTTGGCTGGTAACCTGAAGGCGGTGGATGTCCAATCACAGGTACATGGTAACGCTGGTGGCTCACCTGGTGTCCACGGTCAGTGGTTCTAGAAGAGTCTGGTGTCACATTAGGCTCGTACTCAGTCTCACCTGGTGGAGGTGGTTCACTATGACTGGCTGAGTGCATAGTAGAATGGTGTTGAAGGGCAGGCCTGACAGGTGCAGGCACTGGCAAAACTTCTTGTCTCTCAACAGCGGGAGGAGCTGCAGCCTGAGTAGGCGGGACCTGTGCTGGAGGGGCAGTGGTGGCAGGTGCGCTGAGAGCAGGAGGGTGCGAGATGCTGGCGATTAGCCGATCCTGCTGTCTGCAGGGCAGAGTCCTGAGCAACTGAGGGCGGGGTAGGGGTGGCGCTGCTTGGTACAGCTGCTGGCGCCCATGTTTGGTGTAACCTGTCTCGTTCTTAAAATTTTTGACAGCCTGTCGAAGAGAATTGTTGGCAATGAGGTTATCGGGTGAAACATCAGGCTGTTTGCAAGTGAAGCAAATGTGCTCCGAGTCCAGCAAGGTGGTCCTGATGCACTCATCACAGTAACTGTTCCCACAGCAGGGTATGACGACAGCATCAGTCATCAGGTCATTGCAGATTGGACAGAGCAGTTCATCGGGAAGTGGGTCAGACTCTTTCTCAGAGGAGGACTGGTACTGAAGAAGGAACGGCAAACGCTCCTTCTTTCCTAGCGCATACACCTCCGCATCGATAGCGGGAAGAGCATATTCTGCACTGCTGGTTAACATGGCTCCCTTGGCGCCCGGGTCTGCTTTCATCATGAAGCTCTGAGGCTTAGGACCCTCCACGCTTTTATCCATCAGCATGGGACATTGCTGTATGTAGTGGCCGGCCTTTCCAAAGCTGAAGTACATATAGTTTGCAGGAGGTCCAATTGACTTATTGGAGTAATGTATAGGATCATAGTAACGGTTGGACTGAGAGATCACGGCTCTAATCTTGTCCTCCTCGGATGCATTTGCGTCAGCCAGGTTAGCAGTCTTGCAGAGTTGGTCCAGTGACAAAGGGGATGAATCAGTGGGTCTGGAAGATCCCACCAGAGCTGTGACAGAACGATCTATAATGAACGTCGTGCCTGGAGGTTTCACGCCACCAATCGGAGTGCGCCGGACAATCACAGAAGAATCTTTAGGGATGTGGGCTTCATCACCAGTGTACTCTTGCTGAGTCTGTGTATTGGTGATCTGCAGGTCCCAGTTTTCGGCCTTCATATGCTCCTGAGCCATAATCTGCCGTTTAAGCTCGCTGAGCGTGATATTGGGCCCATCAAAAGTAACTGTGTTGTACTCCAGTTTGGAAGGAAACCTATAGTAAACACACGGCATTTATACAAGACTAACTAAGCACAAGAAAAAACAAGACCACTCAGTGGCTTGGGCTTGCTTGATGCTCTATGTTGCTGCCACTGGTTGAGGCTTTATTTGCTATGAGCAAGAGTCGGCCAATTTATAACCTCAGCAGGGAAGGATTTATGACATCACTGATGATGTCACAATTTCTATGACATCATCAGTGACATCATCAGTGATTTATGACTTCACTAATGATGTCAATACAGTACTTAAAGGGGGACTAACCCCCTAGATATGTATTAGAACAGTGATTTGAAAATACCTATGGAAAAAACCAAGAAATGACATATACTCTTGTCTATACTAGACTCTTTGGCTGTGTTAAGTCAAGATTTTTTTTCGGAAATCGACGCCATTACAGTTTGCCTACTGCCTCAAAAATAATTTATTTGAGAGGGGCGATATCTTTATAAATATCAACAATTAGCCAACGCTGGTGGCCTGTATGGAAACAGAAAATCCTGAAATGGTTGATAGTTATATCAATTTGGCCATTCAGTGGCGAACTAGAAATTTAATTATTTTTGTCCCATTTTGTCCCATGTGTGTGTGCGTGGCTTGCATGTGGCTTGTCTAAACTTACGTTAAGAGCCTCGCTGCTCGCAGCACACAGCACACAGTGAGGACAAACCTCTCGCTCTGGGGTAACACAATGCGAGATTTCTCCACGTAATTCCCTCGTCTAACTAGAGATAAACCGCGCAATGAAATCCGTTTTTAATTTGCGTTTTGGGGCTTTTCGTGATTTACAGCATGACAGCAGCATTTTTCCTCTCAGGGTGCAGGAGAGGCAGCGCAGAGCTCTTCTCCTCTTCAAAGCCCCCGCCTCTCACTGCCCGCGCGTCCCCGCTGCCTGAGCACACAGCAGCTCGTGCTCGCACACAGCGAGTCAACCCCCCCCCCCCCCCCCCCAGTCCCCAGTCGCTCTACTCTGCTGACATTTCCTCTCCCGTTTGACTGGCCGAGAGACAGTGCTTCCAAGTCGGACTGATAGCCGCGGAAATGTCAGACTGTGCTCTCTCTGCTCTGGCCGAGTCCGAGAGAGCCCAGCTCTGCTGCGCGCGCCCGCGGAGCTTGGAGCTAGTGCATGAGGTTTACAGTACGACTCTCTCCCGCTCGCTCCCGCCTGCCTGGCTGGGCTGGAGACAGCTGCTTCCAACTCGGACTGATAATATATACATCATCATTCGAGCTTATCCAGGTAAGATATTAATAAAGTAGTGACACATTCAGCGGGAAACTAACTATAATTAAGACATGTGCCAACTTTGACGACGTTTGGTTCAGTATTTTAAGAGCAAACTTCAATAAGAATAGGCTTGGAGTTCTGAGGAGCTGAAAGGGTACAGGGGGGGTAGGGGAGTAATTATCTTGAAATCCCATAGTCTTTGGGAACACTGTGACGTCAGTGTGTTCCTAATCTCCCATTCATTTGAGAAAAGAAAAAAAAGCAGTGTTGGACCCTAAGAGGGCGCTTATGCCAGATATGCTGCTGAAAAATGATACAAATGGTAAAATGGCAACAGTTTGGTGTCAAATGTGGAAATTCTGACCAGAATTCTTCACACATCACCCCCAAAGTCATATATATTGGTTAAAAGCTGAAAAAAAGTGTTTTGGAGGTTAGTTACACTTTAAAGCCTCACTGATGATGTCACAATGTCTACGACATCATCAATGCTCAATGGCCATGTACAGATCTGAAAGAGGTCCGGGAAGACGGAATGACGACGTGGCCCTGAGGGAGTTTTACACTGGGACAGAATGTAGGCAAACAGTGGATGGATAAATCCAGAAGGAGGTGGTAATGCAACATAAAGGACGCCAACTGCCATAAAACACCACAGAAGAAGTCCGGCCGGAGGGAGGAACATTGAGGAGGGTGCGGAGTCTGCTGGAAAGCCATTAGAAGAAGAAGGAGAAGAAGAAATTGAACAAGGACAGTACAGTGTTGAATTTCATGCAATTCTGACATGCACATAGTCATAGCGCCACTAACTGGCAACACATCTCGAGAACCGTTCGTCCGATCGACTTCAAACTTGGGGAGTGCGCTGCTTGGAACCCAACATAGTACAGTGCAGAATGTCCTGCAATTCACCATAGTGCCACCTGCTGGCAACACAAAAAGCAGTTTATCTTGAGAACCGTTCGTCCAATCGACTTCAAACTTCAAGAGTGTGCGGCTGGGAACCTGTTGGGGCAGTGCCCCAACAGGTTCAAATTCATGCAATTCGGACATTCCATGAATTCAGCATAGCGCCACCTACTGGCAACACAAAAAGTGGTTTATATTGTGAATCGTTCGTCCGATCGACTTCAAGGTTGCGTAAGCTGACTTACGTTGCCTAATATCATCCTTGGGAAGCAGAATTTCCCTGCTAAATCCTCTATTAATTACCTAGGTTGCTCTTTAGATAGCATCCTGGGTGGTGAGAGCATGGCTTTAAAGATCATAGGTAAGGTGAATGGGAGAACCAAGTTCCTAGCTAGAAAAGCTCCGTTTTTGGATGCAGCATGTCTTAGGTTGCTGGCTAATTCTTTAGTTTCCTGTTGTTTTGATTATGCCATGTGTTCTTGGTACGGTGGTCTGTCTAAAGTATTAAAAGACAAACTACAGGTCTCCCAGAATAAATTAGTCAGGCTAGTGCTGGGATTAGCCCCAAGGGACCATCTTGGTAAAGTGCAGTTCCAGCAGCTAGGCTGGCTCCCCCTGGAGGCCAGGGCAGTTCAACTGCTGCTAAGGGTGGTCCACAATATTTATAACAGCCGAGCTCCCGAGTACCTCAAAGAGCACTCCCTGACGAGCGGTGATGCTCATGCGCACCACACCCGAGCCAGCATTGCTGACCTGTGCCTGCCGAGGTTTAAAACCAACATGGGGAAGTGTTCGTTTAAATCTTCTGGTGCAGTGCATTGGAACAAGTTACCTTTACATATAAAAAGTACCAGGAACCAGCATCTTTAAAAAAACAAAGTCAAATCCTCCAAAACACAAAAAGCGTTCGTCCGATCGACCTCAAACGTGGGGAGTGCGCGGCTGGGAACCCGACATGCAGTGCTGAATTTCATGCAATGATTACATTACATATTTTGATTAGTAGTATGAAGAGTAGGACTAGGACAGAGGTTGATAATGCTGTTCACTTCCTTTCTGTACCTTTCCATTTGCAGCAACCAATAGGCGACAACACTCTTAACAGCAATGTACAGTAAGCAGTGAAATGGGGGAAGGTTAATATTGCACCTGTGTTCATGGCAGAGTGGATACCTCTCTCCCTCTCACATTCTCTCTCTTTCCCTTGCTCTGTGTCTCTGTGTGTCTCTCTCTCTCCTGTCTTGTCACTGGTTGTTTGGAAGCTGGTGGAATCCCAGGTATGCTGACAATCTCTCCAGCCATTGACAAATTCCTGTCTTCGGGCTGGGTAAAACACACACTATTTGGTGCGCTCGCACCCACACACACACACACACACACACACACACACACACACACACACACACACACCTGTCAGCTTGTCAGTGTGCCGCACCTGTGAATGGTAACACGGAACGGAAGCTGTGGCTCACAGTGCTCTCATAGCTGCCTGACATACTCAAGAGATACATTTCCTCCAGCACAGAGAGAGAGAGCCTGAGAATATAGAATATATATATATATGTATATATATATACACTGTATATATATATACATACAGTCAGTGAATCAAGTGATTGTATGAACAAACCTTGCACCCCTCCCAACTACCTTGATGTGGCTGCTTTACCAAATGTGCAACTTCTCACCTGCCAGTATTGATGACCGTTCCTCTCCTCTCCCCCTTCTCTCTCTCTTTTCTCTCTTCTCCTCTCCCCCTTCTCTCTCTCTTTTCTCTCTTCTCCTCTCCCCCTTCTCTCTCTCTCTTCTCTCTTCTCCTCTCCCCCTTCTCTCTCTCTTTTCTCTCTTCTCCTCTCCTCCTTCTCTCTCTCTTTTCTCTTCTCTCTCTCCTCTCCCCCTTTTCTCTCCCTCTGTCTGTCTCTTTTCTCTCCACGCTGCCCCTCCGTCATCTCTCCGCAGTGAGAAGAGGAAGCTGCAGGTGAACATCTCCAGTCCCATTCAGTGCAGCATGAACGGCAGGAAGTGCACGGTCATCGTCGAGCCCAGGATCAACCAATCGCAGCCGGACTTCACCAAGAGCCGATCCGGTTACATACTGGCCGTGCCGGGAAACTAAGAAGGCCCGACAAACACAGCGACGAAACAGATCTCAGACCAGGCCCGGGATGATGATTCACTTCCGATTCACTTCACGTATCTTGCCGAGCTGCATGCGGTGCACTGTGTAGATAGCAGCTCTGCAGGAGGAGCGGGGTTATTGAATCCTCAGAGTGTAAAGCCATGCCAAATTTGACTTGTTCCATAGGTTTCTATGCAATGTTCTGACCAGCAAATGTACAATATGCCTACATGCAAAATGTCACTAGCTAAACAGGTTTAAATACATGCACTACAAGATAATCTACCAAAGAGTTATTTTTATCCAAAATCCAAACGCTTTGCATTGTACTTTTTTTTTCTTCTACTGGTGAGAGAAAACGAGGGTAGTCAAGTTGAGAGAGGAGATTATGACGGAACTGTTCTCAGAACCACTGACGTTGCTTCATGAAAAGAAATCCACAAGCCGGGCAGGGGGTTATAATCCCTGCTGCAGTGTCGGAGGAGCCCTATCAAAAGAAAGAGAACATTGAAAAATGAAGTGATATGATATGTAATGACTCGGATATTTCACAGATATTCAGCCAGCTTTAATTATTTGCTTTGAGTCAGAAGACAACAAACACATTGTATTATTGGTTATATACTAAGTAATAATAATGATGACGTATCTACCTAGATGGTAAAAGAATGGAATCAACTTCCTGTTTCAGTCACATGTGGGAACAGCCGGGCGAGAGAGCGTGTGATTCAGCGGTGATCTAACTCATCGTTACTTTGTTCGTCACGGGAGGTTGAGCAGGGTGTGTTGAGCACATCCCGAGCGTCACAAACCGCTTCGAGCCAAGCGCTAAAATCGTTTAATTTAAGTCCTGCATCTATACCCTCTGCTACAATGTCTGTACATTTATACTAATACTCTGATACTGCTTATATATTATAAGTTAGAATATATATGTGAACAGCATATAAGACTATAACTCCAAATATGTTCTCTGTACAGCACTTACGCCACATTTGGTGGACAAAGGGATGTTATAACTCAAACTAAAGACCAGAAGGGAAATATAGTTCATTTCCAAAAGAATTTTCATTCAAGAAACACTTTAAGGTTGAAGACTTTAAAGCTCTAACTAAGCAGGCAGGGTGTCGCTGTACTGTAGAGATCCCATGTGAACTACATGTGTTGTCTTTGTGTTGAGTCAATAGCCTAATGACTTGTAGAGGTCTTCAGTCCTTTTCAATGGGCTGCTTCTTGACAAATACCCCCTAATCGCAGAGGGAGAGAGTGTGCCGCACGTGCACACGTGTGACTGCAGTGGGTGTGTGTGTGTGCATGTGGGCCTGCGCATAAGTGTGTGTTGATTAGCTCTTTGATGCGTTGCCCTCTCCTTTGGCAGTGTGACAGGGAGCCTGGCTGGTGGCCATGGTGAAGGAGAGTGGAGACAGATCCTGCAGGTCAGAGGGTGTGAAATCTCAGATGGCTAGTCCACTGTCCCTATTGCACCTCCCAGTCCAGAGCTCAGACAGGGCTAACCGCTTTTGCTTAAGGATCGAATAATAGACTATACTATTTTTTTTTCATTTTTAATAAAATGAATTGGAGTCATAAGCTGATTCCGGGCTGATCGTGCAAAATTCCCTTCACTTTTATCAATAAGGAAAGCCAAAACACACTAACCAAGTCACCATGGGCACTAGACTCTTCAAAGGTTAGATGTCTGCTCTCCAGCTGTCAGCTGTGTTGAAGCATTTCACTGTATTGTCATTGTTACCAGATATAAATTAGTATATTTACACTATGTTGTTCTTCCTACCATCCAAAACTCGGATCTAATGCATTTTACAGCCTTTATAAATATTAATATCCCTCCAGATACAGCATGTAAGCCATACATGTCTTTTGACATTGTATAAAAAAATATATTTGCTGCTTGCTAACCAACTATTATTTTTGCCTCTGTGCATATTTGGACTTTACATTCCCATCACTGAATATGGAAGGACCATATTACTGTACTCGTCCATGTAATGCTAAACCTTCAGTTATCAATCCTCTGGCAGGAATCAAGTTATTCCTATACTTTATCCTGTAAAATATGGGATCTTGGTGTAAATGTTGTCATAAGGACATTTATGTGATGGTAAATGACAGCACACGTCGGTATCTTAACAGCCAGAGACCATTGGCTTTGTGTGTGGAGTAGTATTGAGAGTAATCTGGGGAATGATAGGCTAGTAGTTATGTGTTGAAGCTCCGTGGACGCTTGGCCTATTACAGCGGCAGCTGACTGGTCGACATTACTTTAACAGGCAGGAAAAACGTGTTGCCAATCAGTTTCACAAGTACCACAGTCCTGCTAATAATTGATTGTTATTAATAATTGCACCCGAGTGTTGTCTGAACCCGTCATTTATCTTAATTAGTTCTTAATTGCCCCCTGTCTTTTGAAGAAGCTTTACCTCGCAGCTCTGTGGCTGAATGACCTTGTCCTGTTGCTTGATAAGGCACTGTAAAGCCGAAAAGAGTTGTTTGGGGGAAATGGTTTATTTATAGTGAGGATTAGCCAAGTGGAGGCGCTAATAGGTTTTCATTGGCACTGGGGGCTGTGTGTGTGTGTGTGTGTGTGTGTGTGTGTGTGTGTGTGTGTGTGTGTGTGTGTGTGTGTGTGTGTGTGTGAGAGAGAGACTCCATAGCTCCTCATATCCTCCAGCATATCTCCTAACTGTTTCTCCCTCCTCTCTGCTCTGCTATTTACTCATTAGAATGGACCCACTGTGGCTGTCTCCTCTCCGGGGTGGGTGTAGTGGAGTAGTGTTAGACAGAGAGACTACACCGACAACATGCTATTTCAAACAATAAGCAGGATTTATTTTTTTTGCGCGTGATCGTTGCACAGCGACTTTTTTTTTTTTTTTTTTTTTTTTTTTACTGTAAAATTATGTTTCTCAAAAATTGCAATGCAATTTGCAAAGTTTTGAGCTTTTGTGGTCAAATTGCGGAGGCTGGCAAAAATTGCAAGAGGAGAAGGAACCTGTTGTGAGGGACTGAATAAGCGACCGATATACAGGGACAAAATAATTAAATCATACAAAGTTGTTACGCCAATTTTTAAATACAGTTAATCTGCTATGGTGCTTGATTTCTTTTTGGTGTGCAACCTTTTAATCGCCAATGATAACGTTTTCCACAATAATGATTGTCTTTGCTGTGGAACAGGAGAATCTAATTGGGACTCCCTTGGGTAGTCATACGGTGAGTGTACAAAAAAGTAATCCACTACAAATGGGGGGGGGGGGGAAATGCTGTCAAAGATAAAGGTACAAATTAGGTTACCTGTGCCATTGTGTTCTTCCCCTGATCGTTCTCTCCAGTGAGATCTTAACAAGTTCTTCTCTCGCCGTTCACTTCTCCCCAAACCTTTGACCCAAGACTTTGTGATCAAGGTCATCCATACATGGGGTTACTATCACTATCTTTACCCCTAATGTATTCCATACTCTCTGGCTTTACACAAAATACAGAAAAGGCTACATTTATACACGTCATTCCATTTACTGATCCAATATGTGCCTAATTTTATATTTTGCATATTTGTGTAATATAATTTATCAATATTACATATCCATAAATAAAAGAAAACATCCAAATCGACTTTACTGTTGTATGAACTATTATGTTACAACTGTGTTCCGTGCAAATGCAGGTTATGCATTCCATGATTTTCCACAATGAACGTTATTTCATTCATCGTTTTCTTATTAATAAATGTATTTGCTCCAATGGCTCCTGCTCTATCTGTGTGGCAAAGTAGGAGGAGGTGGGAGGGGTTCCAGTCTGGACAGCAGAAAAGCGGAGTTGACTCAAAGGTTTTCTAATGCCAGCTGTTGTCTCCTGTGTGTGATGTGGTAATAGCTGGGTAGAGCTCAACCTTAATCCGCCCACTAACAGCTGGTTGCCCGGGTGACGTTGAGATGATGACGACACGGCACTGCTTCTCTGTCAGCCATCAGCAGCTACCTCCGCGCGGTTTGCCAATGATAATCTACTGGCTGATGGATGACTATCTAGTGAGAAGAGTGGGATGATCCTTCCCACCAGGGCCGTGACTAAATACTGGCTGTTAAATGGATGGAAAATGGGTGATACATATGGACTTTCAATGACCTGAACAAAGCAGATGTAGGTCTGCCTAACCACATGTACATTTGATGTAGCTTAGATGATCTAGATACATACAGTACTTTGTGGAGCTGACCAACAACACTTGGATATTCTTCCATGTGTGAGAGTAGCAGACTTGATTTATACTGGCTGCTTAAGACATTACCAGAATATATGGAGTGCTTGAGTGATGTCACTCAGCGCACAATTGATCAACTTCACATCACTGATGACATCACAATTGCTCGAGTGACCACCACTGATGTCATCATCTAGTGCTCGAGTGACATCACTGATGATGTCATAGACATTGTGACATCATCAGTGATGATGTAATGGACATTGTGACATCACCAGTGGGACAATTGAAACAGAAACAAACAGAGCCCACATATTCCCTTTTATAGGCACAATTAAAGCAATACAACTGTGCCTTTTGCTTGGCCGGAAATTATGGTGGTGTCCAGAGATGGTTTCCAGAAGTACACAACCTGCCTATGACCGTCCCCTGATCACAACCCACCGCCATGCAAATATTCAGTACAATGCCACCTGGGATGTGGGTGTGAGGTGTTTTCCAGGACTTTCCAATTGGTTCCAGGACTTGATGAAGTGCCCATGACCTTCCCCAGATCACTACCCCCTGCCATGCAAAATTCCAGCCCAATCCAAACTGGGTTGTGGGCGTGAGGTATTTTCCAGGTCGTTTCCAGGATTTTCCAGGTGATTCCAGGACTTTCCAACCTCCTCATGACCTTCCCCAGATCATAACCCACCTCCATGCACATTTTCAGCCCAATCCGACCTGTGGTGTTAGAAGACAGACATATACACATATAGACATATACACATATAGTGGTATGGTCAACATGCTCTGTTTTACTCAGCTGAAGGGATAGCTGAGTGGATAAGACAGAAGGCATCCTGCTGAAAACGTAGAGGCCCTGAGTTCAAATTCTGCATGGTCATACTTTTTCCTTACACTTTCCTACTAGTATACATACTTAGTATACTACTAGTATACTGAATTGGGCCAATTTAGTGTCAAGAAGCATTAGGCAAGTATACTTTGAGTATACTACTAGTATATTGATATTAATATACTTGGTGCATAAAGTATACTTGAGTATATAAGTATACTTGCATTTAAAGTACACTTGGAAATACACTTGCTCTTTACTTAAGTTTACTTAATAAAATAAACTTGAAGTATACTTCTTTTTGCTAGGCATCGGGCGCCATGTTTTTTCCCCCCAACCAATCATTATAACAGCTGATTTCGATTATTAGCTCACCATCAACCAGAGAGGAGGAACTAGTCAATGAAATCAACTGCTGTAGTGTTTCTGGAGTTGAAATGAAAACCTGAATACTGAATCTGTTACACCCTCTAAGTCTCAATAAGAAGGTCTCGGCACTCCTAGCAGATACTGTTAATAATCTCTAGAAGAACATTCGCTGGGATTGAAATCCAAACACACCCAAGAGTATGAAAAAAAAAATTGACAGCAAGTGTCTCCACAGCTGGAGTCACAATGAACACAAGCGGGTATCTTGAACGATCAGTGCATTTTATTTCCCATCACAGTACAAAAATAAATGAAAGTAAGCAGAAACCAACTGAAAAAGTTCCAATTACAGCGACAGCTTTTTTGTCTTTTTCAAAAAGAACATTTTATTGAACAGCATCGACGCCCCTCCCTCCCCCGCCAACGGGAAAAAGGAAAAAAAAAAAGTCTAACCGGTGTGGTCATGTCGCCTATTTTTCACTCCTCCGTAAGAAAACAAAGGTTCACACATTCTTCTGTACAAATAAAACTCTCCAGTCACGCTCACATACGTTCCCACATTCACGCACACATGCAGCCATCGAATGCCTCTTTTTGAAGTTCTTAACCACTTTTTCCTCTCTTTTTTTTGTTTGTTCTACAAAGTACGCAACAATATACAGAAAAGAATTTGACAGAAATCTTAAACTATCACTTGAGTATTTTTTCATATTTTTATAAGCTTTTGAAAGTATTTTCTCAAACAACTACCCAATGATGCAAGTGGAAAAGAAATGGCACATTTCAGTGAGTTGGGGGCAAGTGGACTGACAGAAGATCGGATTCTCTTCTTTAGACCCCTGACCCCAATGGCCAGCTTTATCTGCCAGAGCAGAAGCCCGTCAAAAGTGCATGTCCCCCCTATTGCGCATACATGACCAACACTCCAAATGAACTCTCTCATTGCTCTCACATGCCTATATGGCAGCTATTACACCATGGTAGAGATACCCACAGATCACAACCATTTCAACTGCTCATGTTCACCTATTCACACGAATACAGCAGCGGAGAGGATGTATTCCTTCCAATCATTTTCTAGGAGCATCACGTGACAAGCCTTTTTTTTTGCATATGGCTGACACCCCATTATGCTTTTCTAACCAGGCTATTTTGGGTAACACTGCTATTGAAAGAAAGCATGCACAGTTTGTCAATATTGAGATGAGATGTGAAAACCATAAATACATTTCTCGTAGTTATTTATACTAGGTTCTTTCTTTGTTCAATTTTAACAGTGATGAAGCCGTTTACCCCTGTCTGCCCCTATATGCTTGGAGAAGCTTAGAGGATGACAACAGCTTCTCCGGTGATTGGTGACCATACTGTTAGTGGGCAGTTATAGCTTCAACTACCCTCCTATGCAAATGAAAAAGCCATGCGCACCTCAAACGTTCTGTACGCTCTCCAGGTTGGTTGTCATGGTGTTCCCATTGCCCTCTGCAGGCTGCTGTCATTTAGTCTGGTGGTTTGCCTGATTGAAAATGTGATTATGTCCATGGAGGTCAAAGAGAATCTAACCCAATGCCTCATCTCATCTCCTGCAGCTTCACATTTTTGATTTACACAGAAAAAATACCGATGGATTATCCTCAAGGTACAGTAAAGCTGTGAGTATGCTTTCTCTACTGATATGTGGAACAGGTTGGAGGGTTGGCGTAGCTCCTCATGCAGGATCAGTGTTGGCTATGTGCATGTATGAGGAGGGGGCTGTTTCAGGGCCTTTTCTTATTCATGAGGTCAGCGATGTGTTGTTCCGTCAACGTCTCCTTGATGGTGTCACTTTGGCGATGGTCAGATTTAACATTGGTTTTAATCTAAGGGCTTCAATTTGATATTCATTTCTAAATCCCTGCAACATTCATTTGCATAAACCATAATCAATCTTCATTCCCACCAAAGATAAGCTCACCAGCTATCCCGGCAAAACCACCATCCAGATATCCTGTCCCTTCCAACGTTTTTGACATGATCCTTCATTTACATCGAATGTGCCGAGAGAATAAATAAATGGCAATAAATTAAGTGTCAGTAAGTATTAGTAGATGAAAATCCATCCCCTCATTCAACCGCCGGACATCTCCCAAAGTTTTCTCAGACCTACGGGATTTTCATCGAAGATATGGCACTGTTTTAACATTTTCTATGCTGAATCATAAGCACAAAATGAACCACCATTCCAAAGTGGTTTCAACACAACCTATTGACAAAAGTACAAAAAGAATTCCTGTGTAAACAAATAGCCTATTTTAGCAAGCATAGCTAAATAAACTAGTTTCACTTTGTTCACAGCATTCTCTAATGCAGATGCAGTTCGTTTACAAATCAAGTAGAAAGAAGAAAAGTAATTGCTCCTGCCCCCCCCAGAACTCTGTAAAATTGCATGGCACACGTGCATTAGATTACATTTCTAAGTAAAAAATAAAAATAAATAAAAACAAAACCAAAAGAAAAAAAAACTTTCATAAAATCAATAAATAAGCCTCCATAGGTATAAGCCTTTGGGGAGTAAAACATCCATTAACTTGTTTGTTTTATTTTATTTTTCTCAGATGAAAATAAAGTAGGTCTTTCCCAACACACCGAGTATGACCACTCATCATTGGCCATACGTCCTCTTCCTATTGTCTTTTGATCCAGATTCTCCCAATGCAATGCTGGCTTACTGGCAAGTCCATCCAATCATCTGTCCAATATGTCCTGTTGCACCGCCACAAACGGAAACCGACAAAAACATGGCTCCATCCGGCGGCGTCGGTGGCCCCTCCACCTGCTCTTCGCTCGATGGCCACATAATATGCATCGCTGCAGCAGACATGTCCGCTCGTATCCTTCCAATGGAGGGGATGTGGGTGTTGGCGTTCCAAAGAGCCAGGGTGTGTGCAGCCCGGGATGCCTGCCCCATCCATGATGCATGAAGAAAGCCAGTCACGCGATGGCCCTCACCCTCCTGCAGCACAGTAGGCAGTGCACATCATCACATCATCAAACAGTCAGAAGGTGACTGCGAGGCTGCAGCAGCCTCAGTCCTCCTCACATTCATTGCTGTAGATTTATGCTTCCATTTGCTTTTGTTTTTTTCTTTTTGTCTGAATTGTTTTTTTGGAGAGTTTTCAGTGTTTTGTATCGATATACTACCTGTATGTTAGCAAAGGGCGGACCCGAGTCTGGCATTTTTTGTTTACATGTAGCATTGTCAAAAAAGCTTTCCTTCTCAAGTTGACAGGAAATCCACTCCTTGCTCATTTGAAGATATACTTTGGCCTTTTAAGTACACGTCCTCTCGAGGCAAGAAATGGTGCCATGTTGGTCTTTCCTGAACTAAATCCCCACACTGCCTTGTTGGTGGCCATTGCAGCTGTTATCTCTCAACATAGCAAGATTTTTTCAGTTCAATGAACCCTCATACAATCTTCAGAATTCATCTTCCCCCCCACACACACACACCTCCAACACAATGTAACTGTCTTATCACGCTTACACACAAAGCACAGTATTTGTAAATCTCAAGTACGTCAGAATGGGCCTACTCCCTCCACAATTTGGACAATACTCAATAATAGTGTCAGAAGTCAGCTTTGAAACTTTGAAATGCCAGACTGGAGTATGCCCCGCCTTCCCTCTCTCCTCTCCCCCAGCGTCCCCTCACCGGTCCAGGCCGATGAGCAGGCGGCTCCTCTCCTCCTCCTTCTGGCTCTCGTTCTTCAGGTCGGCGAAAACCTGGGTGAAGTAGTGCGGGTCGGAGTTGATCTGGAGCATCTTGGCGCTCATCAGGTTGATGATGGACAGGCAGCGGTCCCAGAAGGTCTCCTTGGAGGTCTCCACCAAGAAGGGCTTGAGCGGGTAGGAGATCTCATTGCCCATGTAGGAGTAGGACAGGTAGAGGCAGGTGAGCAGGACAGCCTGCAGCTCGTGCTCCGTGGCCACCTCAGAGGAGACCACGTCGCGGCACAGCATGTAGACGAAGACCACGTTGGCGGGCGTGATGAAGCCCTGGTCCTGCCAGCCCTGGAGCAACAGGGAGCGGTCCACGCTGCGCAGCCACAGCACCGGGTCGGTGGGCGACAGGTTTTTCAGGCGGTAGCAACGCCGGCATAGAAACTCCCCCAGGCAGCGCAGCAGCTCGCTGGTGGAGGCCTGCACGATGACCCTCTTTGGGGTCCCGGGGACCACATTGGAGTTGGTCAGAGGGGCCTTCTTGACAGACGACACGGTGTTGTTGGCATTCTTGGTGAGGGCCGGAGTGCTCTGATCCTGGGCAAAAGTGGACAGGTTAGCGCACGACTGCGACTTCTTCAGGTTCTCGTTGTTGAGGTGGGTGACATTGTTCTGGTAGGTGCCATTGGGCTGCACCTTCTTGGAGCCTTTCTTTTTGGCCGACACCGCCACGATCCGTTTCCATGGCAGCACGTTGATGAGCGAGTGGCGCTTCAGGTTCTTGTCTTTGGCGTTCTTGCTGTTCTGGACGGCCGTGTAGTGACCCACAGTGGCCGGGCCATCTTCAAACAGAGCCGCCTTCCGGTAGCTAGGCGACAAAGACAGCACGGTTCCCATGTTGACTGTGGGGAGGTGTCCAGGGGCTTTAGCCGCGCTGGGTCAGAGGAGCGTCTGCCAGGGGAGATCCTGAGGCTCTCTGCCTCAATGCCTTCTGGGAGCTGGGGGACCTGGGCTAGAGGCTGCCGCTGGTCTCAGACATCTAAAGCCGGGCTGGGGGGCGGCTGTCGTCCCTAAACTGCTCTCTGAGGAGATACAGATCATGGATCAGCATATAGCTTATGCTATACTAATTAAATGCAAACAGTAGCCTACAGTATAGATCCCTCCTTTCTGCAAATGATCAATGTAATCAGCAGACCAAACATCCAAACATTTAAGACATTTTAATATAACTAGAATTTTCTAGGGTGGTGACTCTGGAGAAACTACCTTTTAATAATAATAATAATAATAATAATAATAATAATAATAATACATTTTATTTGGAGACGCCTTTCAAAACACCCAAGGTCACCGGTGACCCAAGGTCCCCTTAACTCACTCGTCCACTCCTACCACGTAGTATAGCCTCAGCCAGGAAGGATTCATTACATCACTGATGACATCACAATTGCTCAAATGACATCAGTAATGACATCACAATTGCTCGAGTGACATCAATGATGACATTACTGATGACATCACAATTACTCAAGTGACATCACTGATGACATCATAATTCACTGATTTATGAGATCATAAGCCCACTTAGCCAATTTTAACTAACAGATATTGTAACCTACATTAATTTACAAAAGACCTAGAAAATAGGCTACAGAAGAAAAATATTAAGATGCATCACTGTCCATTAATTAAAGCAGTTACTGGCCACATGTGATTGAAACGGGTCCACATGTTAATTCATCACTATCTTACAGTGGGCTAGTTGTATGGCCAATGGCCACTAGTCAGTGTCAACTGACCAGCACACTCCTCTCTCTAAAATGGAAGCCTGAAACGTAAACACCATAATAATAAAGGTCGGTTGCTGCCTGTAGGACTCAGCCATATATGTATGCCGTTGAAATTAGACTAACCAACAGAAATCTGAATCTTTTTCCACAACGCCATTTTCTTCCTCACTGCAGTAGCCTACTTATGCACAGCTGAAAGACAAACAGTGAATGAATCGACTATGCACACTTGCGCAGTGTTCAAGGAGGCTTCATTCCATCACCTATCAATCTGATGATTTTCCCAATAGGCCTATAATCCAAAATGATCGAATAGAATGTGACTTTATTGATATTTGAGGCAATTAAGGGATGACCGTATTTGCTTGGCAGCTTGCTGTGATAACGAGCTGTGTGCACCGGTGCTCTCCATGGTGCTGAAGCTGAGCGACTGCGTCGAAATGAGGATACTGGCAATAAGGCGGTGGTTTCATAACGAAGACATTCTTCATGTTTTTGCTCTCTTACAATATGACGGAATATGATTGTATTCCATAAAAATCACATGCTAATTTTTTCACTTTATTATCCTCAAATTTCCCCTAATTGACATAGCTACGCATATCAAAAACGTCGGCTAAAAAAACACCCGCAAAAAACTCTACAATCCAAAACGACAATTTCAATACGAATAGGCTACCAAAATGAAACATCCATAAGCAGCTTACCAGATGTTTATCTTCTGCTCAATAGGACAATAATTGCGCATGCAGCGATGCTCCTCGTCTCAATCACTGTAGCCTATAGCGTTTCTGTCCTTGTAAGACACGATTCAAGGTAAAAAACCATTCCGGGGCATACGACTGAATAATACAAAATAATCCGATCCGAGGAAAAGGAAAAACAGGGGGTCAATGCGCCTGTTGGGCTATCGGTGGTGTGAGGATGAGGCAACTGTGGAATGGATGCTGAGATGAAGATGTGCTCCTGGTCCTCCTGGCCGTGAGATGCGGATGCTGCGAGAGGGTGCTGTGTGACGCAAAGGCGGTGGAGGGGCGCCGCTCTGCGCTGTGTCCGCGCCGCGCTGCTGTTTCAACAACTCCGCCCAATCACAACAGGCGCACAGCACTCAAGCAAGCAACCCAATGAAACCACAGCATCCATGTCTTGACAACATTCACATTATCCGAACCATAAATCACCTTATTAGGCTATTTAAATAATACTACCATGAAATAAAGACTAGTAGGAGGCTATTTCTGTGGCAAGCGTCTCCTCACTGCTTGGAGCTCGTAGCAAGCAGTGACAGTTGGAAGGGGCAAGGGCTATTGTTTTAATTCCTATAAGATAGCCTACATAGGGACTTCGAGTAGTCTGTGTAGCCTACTAATTATTAAATAGGGACTTTATAGGGACTTTGTCTTATTTTTTCTAGATTTTGTCTAAATTTGTATTTATACTGACCATGCCATATCATTTTTGATCTCATAGGTTTTATTTTCTTCACCTATTCATAATAGGCATAGGATAAATGTAATAAATGTTGCATTATGCCAATCATGCTGTGAATGCTGTGGGGTGTAACTTGTTCCTGATCACAGCTATAGCCTAGGCCTAGGCTATATCAAAACAGTCTGCCAGGAAAAAAAAAACCCTGCCAGGAAATATTGTTTCCACATTTTTTTTTAATTTTATTTAACCTTTATTTAACCAGGCAAGTCATTAAGAACAAATTCTTATTTACAATGGCGACCTGACAACATCATATGTTTCAGTTAATTGTTGCCAATGCAAAAATAGATGTGTCAGCCAGCCAGCCGTCAAAAGAACGCACCTGGACCGACGGACGAGCTCAGTTTGATAGAACTACATTTCCCAAACGTCTGTAGATCCCGACACGCAAGCTAGTGTGGTAACGTCGTCCTCGCACGTAGTTTTCGTACAAGCAGCATTTGAATAAGGAAGATGGCGGCTGCAGCAGTGGTTGAATTTCAGAGAGCTCAGTCTCTCATTAGCACGGATCGCGACGCCTCTATCGATATCCTCCACTCAATAGGTAAATGCTAAAAGGCCTTTTTTTTTTATTAACACCATTCTGATATTTCTCAACCAGCGATAGGTTGCTAGGTTAGCTTGCTAGCTAGGAGCCGGTCCGTGTGCCGTGCTGACTCACTGTTGAATGGTGGGGTAACTGTAACTGCTAGTGTTAGTTAGCTAGCGTTGGTTAGCATGTTTGCTAACATTAGAGGCCTGCCGTGATTAACAAGCAAATAGCTATGTAACGTGAACGTGTCTCGGTAATGTTATGTTTTAGGCAAGCTAAATAGGTCTCACGTGTTGTTCATAGCAGTTCCCAAGCTAACTAAATAGCTAGCTAGCCAGCTTAGCTGATTACTGTTGTAGCTAACGTTGTTAGCTTCTTGAAAAAAGCTCCTGACCCATCCTAGCCAGCACTGCTGTCAGGCAAAGTGAAGGAGACCACCCATAATGCCAACCATTGACCGCTAACCTGTTTGGCAAGCCAGTGAGAGACATTGTATTATCACTTATCAGTCAAGGAACGTATGTATGTTTGTGGTCACACACAATGACAAGCTAATGGACATGACTAACACTCGGCTAACATTCCCATTGGCGTGTCCTCAAATTGCCTTGTCACATTGGCCTACTACTAACAAACTGGCCTGCTACAATCTGTTCCTCTGACAGTTTCAAACATTTTCACACAACAAATGCTGTCACGTTTTAAAAGCCCTTAATACTGACAGGATGCCCCAATATATAACTTGATTTTTTTTCTTTTTTCCCTGTAAAGCACTTGGAGCTGTATTTTATTATATTAAATGTATACAAAGTTTATTTTATCATTATTATTTTTGCCTTGCCCCATCAGTGAGGAGAGATGTTCAAGAGAATGATGAGGAAGCTGTCAGGGTTAAAGAACAGAGCATCCTGGAGCTGGGGTCACTCCTGGCCAAGACTGGACAGGCTGCAGGTAAGTTGTTTTTTTTCTTTTCTTTTTTTCGGGGGGTTAGCAGCAGTTTAGAGTTTAATTTACTCCCAAACAAAAAATCACTGTAATCACGGCCTCATGGTGCTTATTGCCGTTAGGTTACTATGTATAGGCTATTGACCTTATGTAGCTCACCCATTGTGTCACGACTTCCTGTTCAAAACACAAGCTGTTTTACCTGCTCAAACTAATGGAATTACATTACATTAAAATGTATTATATTTTATAGACAATTTACATTCTAAATCTAACAAACATTTTAAAAACAAAAACACTACTCTTTTATCTGCTTAACAGTAATATTATTATAATTAGATTTAGAGTTGATTACGGTATATATATATATATATATATAAAAAAAAAAAGCATAAACATATTTAAAGGGAAAGACACCTTTCTAACAGAGTGCATGCAACTCAAGGTGCGTATATCTACTCATAGAACCCATTCTCAATTGGATATCTTGAGGTGAGAGGTCTTTGAGAATGTCCATGTCAGTTATTTTGGCGCGTTTAGTTAGTCCCCTTCCTGATAAGCTAGGTTGACCTGGTTAGTACCAATGGATTCCTTCGGTCTTCTAGTTTCATATGCTATGGGTATCATCACTAGCTTTAAAGATGAGCCCGCCACAGCATCTGAAAGACAGTAATATCTGCCACGGATTTTATTTTATTTATTTATTTATTTATTTATTTATTTATTTATTTATTTATTTATTTATTTATTTATTTATTTATTGATTGTCAAATCCATGGTGGGTCCAAAACAAATGGGAGCTGGGCCCCAAATTGGTCAGCCATGGGCCAACCTAACTTAAACTTAACTTAACTTAACTTAAATAATTGTTCTTCCACCAAGCAATGTAGTCCTTCATCACACATGGATGCAATTAAGAGAAATGGGATGTACCCAGATACGACGTCTGGTGCAGTAATACAGTGATGCGGTCACAGGATGTGTGTTTATAGAGTATATTACAGCTGCTTCGAACGTGGCTCAGCCAATCATAATCAAGGACCGGAACGATCCGTTTTATAATTAATCATTTACCACAGTTGCTTGATCTTCTTTAACTTGTGAATTAAGCCCAATTAATAATCATAAATAATAATTAAACAGAGCTCATGCCCGATCGCTGATTTTATGCTATGTACATTTTTACTTTCTGAGATAATCTCATCATATTTCCTGTCACGGTTGTCTCCAGAGCTAGGGGGTCTGCTGAAATTTGTGAGGCCTTTCCTGATCTCCATCAGCAAGGCCAAGGCAGCCCGGCTGGTCCGTTCTCTGCTGGACCTCTTTCTAGATATGGAGGCAGCAACGGGACAAGAGGTGGAGCTGTGTCTTGAATGCATTGAGTGGGCCAAGGCCGAGAAGAGGACCTTCCTACGACAGGCTCTGGAGGTAAGCAGGTTTAAAGAGAGTGAAACTGTTACCAGAGGTGGTGAGGGAGGAGGACATATGCCTATCTGGAGTTAAAAGCTTCAGCTTATGGCACATCTTAACAGCATTCTCCCCCTGTCTCACCCAGGCTCGACTCATCGCATTGTATTTTGACACCAAAAGATACCAAGAGGCCTTGACACTTGGTGAGTGACTACACTGGCTGTTTGGACAGGACAGACAGTCGCTTTTTCCTTCGTGGGGGATGGCAGCATCTGTCTTCTGCTGCAAAAGCTTTACTAATGTGGACATTATGTGCCCCCGACCTACTGTATTTACCATCAAACATACAGGTACATACCTCACAGAACATGATGTATGATTTTTCTGATCTACCAACTTGGTAACACTTATTTCTATAAAGTCAACTTTGACAAGTTGCCTTGTATTCCTACAATCATCCTTCACCTAAACACACCATGGCAAAGACACCTTACATATCTTACAAAGAAAGAACAGATCCGAACTACAAGGTATTGTGCACTTACCCCCCCTAACTGTTGACTGAGCTCCTCTGAGTAAAGGCTAATGTCCACCAGCTCCGGAACAGATGCAGTATGGCTGCGAACAGAACCACACTCATGACACATGCGGGATCTGACGAAAAATAGAACCTGTGCCTGCCTAATTATTCCGCACCGCATGTATTGCCCATCTATTAACATGGGCGAGAGTCTGATCCAGCAGTTTGACCAGCTCCGCAATGCAGCCGTAATGCATCTGCTGTACATTGGGTGTAAGAGTTTTGGACAACGTTATTTACAACAGTTAATGCGCATGACATGACCTCTCTTTTCTTTTCTTCAGGCACCCAGTTGCTCCAGGAGCTGAAGAAGATGGATGACAAAGCTCTGCTGGTGGAGGTTCAGCTGCTGGAGAGTAAGACATACCACGGCCTTAGTAACTTGCCCAAGGCCCGTGCAGCCCTCACTTCAGCCAGGACCACCGCCAATGCCATCTACTGTCCCCCAAAGCTCCAGGCAGCGCTGGACATGCAGTCAGGTCAGATGTCTTTCCCCAGCCTCCTTTCCAAAGCACACATGGGTCAAACAGTGGTTGCAATATTTCCTAGTGTTTGTGTGGAGTACCAGGACCATTTCAAGATACACTTATGCTGTCTCCATGGGGCGCAGGTTGAGAAACATTGGTCTAAAAGAATATTTGATGTCATTTAAAGGGGTACGCCAACATTTTGGAAGTTTAGGCCATTTGTCATATTGTCGATATCAAAACTAGAATGTGCATGCTTTTATTTTCAATTGGCCTGCCCGACAAAGAGCGGTACAGCCATCGCTGCTACTTAACTAGCGCTACGATGGTAGTTACCCGGTACAGCCGCGTACTCCCGTTGAGTCGCCCAAAATACACATTGCAACAACGCCACAAACACTCACATGTGACTCGTGTACTCAGTCACCACGTGATGAAATCATAATCCAAAGTTCCATCAAACATAATTTTCGTAGTAAATCCACACACTAAGACCTAAACAAAGATTAACTCAAGTTACTTCCTCGTTTGCCATGAGCAAACGAGGAAGTAACTTCGGTAATACGCCGTTAGTTCGGTTACTCTTTGTCTGTAACTTACGCCCCAAAATTGCCTAATTTAATGTTGATGTTTCCAGCTCAGCAAGTGTATCCAGTTTTGTCGACATTTGACCGATGCACTTGAATGACTTCAAGTTCACTTTGAACTTTGAAAACCCTCTGTCGTTGCAGGGATCATCCATGCGGCAGAGGAGAAGGACTGGAAGACGGCCTACTCCTACTTCTACGAGGCCTTCGAGGGCTACGACTCCATCAACCACCCCAGAGCCATCACATCACTCAAATACATGCTTCTCTGCAAGATTGTGCTCAACTTGTGAGTGACGCTAAAAACCCAATGGTCATGTTTTAGTGATGAAATGGTATGACATTTTCATATGACAATTATAGTGACAAATGATCACAGTTATCAGTATTATCGCGGTATTGTTAAAATGTGCTGAAAGGGTTGCTAACTTTGGTTGATGATGGACAGTATTTTACCGTATTTACAGTATTTTCACAGCGCTGTAATCGCTGTAACATGGTTTTAATTATAATAAAAAATTTAAACCGTAAATAACAATCAATCAGTAATTCTATCGTGGTTTATCATTAAACTGGTAATCGTTTCATCCTTGAATAAAAAGTAGAGTCCGCACACTGCTGTTGGAATCTCCCAGTAGATTTATTTTTGCCGTTTCGGTCTCACGACCTTCTTCATCCTTACCATTTTTTATTATTTGAAATTCAATCAGCTTTTTTTTGTTTGATTTGTCTTGCCTGGTACACAGTTTGGATTTCTCCAAAAGTGATTTGCCTGATGCTGTATATCACTGTTGTTCTCCATTTTTAAGCCACTTGCCTATACCTGTCGATGCTGCTCGTATCTGATTTGTTAGTTTTCTGTTACCTTTCTGTTTCAGACCAGAGGAGGTACAAGGCCTGATCAGCGGTAAGCTGGGCCTGCGGCACGCCGGACGCGAGGCAAGAACTTCTCACTCTTTACACATAGACCGGGCCCAAATAGTAGTTTAATTTGTTGACAAAACATTTTGAGATGTATTTATTTTTTTACACCGCTTTTTCTTTTACATTTTTGAAGGAGGAAAAAAAAGCTAAATTAACATTGAAATTGAAATGGTGATGCATAGTATTTGTCATGTCTGAATAAAATAAAACCCAAGCAACTTTATTTGTAAGGAATTCTGCGCAAAACCCATTTGTCAATATTGCAGTTTCCTCTTTTTGGTTAGATTGCTATATCCAGATCATTCTCAAAGCAAATGTCCTTTCCCTCACTTAATAGACATCTATCAGCTCTAGAGTGATCCATCTCATCATGTTCTCTTCCTCTCTGCAGACAGATGCACTGAAAAGTGTTGCCCAGGCCTGCAAGAACCGATCATTAGCAGACTTTGAAAAGGTACTTTTTAGTTGGATCAAATCTATGTTCCTGCATTTCCATGCTGATGTGGCACGCTCCATTCAGCCTTACATGGTTTCATTTTCTCTTCTTGCTCTGCCCTCCTTAGCTTGGTAATATGTGTAATACTGTCAGAAATGAACAGTCAAATTAAAGTCATACGTAGTATGCTTAAGTACACATTTGAAGTTTTTTTTTTTTAAGTGAAAGTTGTGCATCTTCCAGGCCCTAACAGAGTACAGAGCCGAGTTGAGGGACGACCCCATCATCAGCACTCACCTGGTCACGGTGTATGACAACCTGCTGGAACAGAACCTCATCCGAGTCATCGAGCCCTTCTCCAGAGTACAGGTGAGGACCAGCTTGGCCTAGCTTTACAAAGGAATCTCACCACGATGACGCTGGACAAACGGAGAAGCGATGAGGGTTTTAGTCCATCATACCTCAGCGTTGTCTTTGCCTTCATCTGAGCACAAACCACAAAGGACGTCTTAAGCTGTCTTTGGGCGGCATCAGTCTTGCCAGGGGAGGGCTGGCGATGGGTCATTTATTTGGCCTCAGGAGTCAGGACCATGGGAATTGTATCCTGTCTGGAATGAACAGCTGCTTTAGCTCCCTTGACCACATCACTGAACCCCAAACAGCTCCAGGGGTGCTGCACTGCAGGCAGGCTTGCACTCTGACCCTTCTGATGAAAAACATATTTGAAGATGGCCATGTGTATTTATAGGAGGGATGTATGGAAATTAATGACAGTTACCTCTTGTAAATGATATTGATAATAATCATGAAGAGCCACTATAGATTATACCTCATGTTTAATTTCACTTTCCGTCTGTTTTCAGATAGAACACATATCAGGTCTCATCAAACTGTCAGAGGTATGGATGTTTCTGTTGCTCCAAGTGTGTTTGTGTCATGTTGAAATTAGGGGTGCACAGATCGATCGGCACGCAATCTGTATCGGCCGATTTTGACCTCAAATATGCGATCGACTGATTGCAGATATTTCTTTATATTATTTTTTTATTTTATTTTTTTTAATAAAAAAAAAAGCCCTATCACTAATCATGCTTTCCAACGATATAAAATACAATCCCAATTGGTATTATTAAAGGGGAGAAATAATCGACCGAAATAACGTTTCCAAACTTTTTTTGAGGAGTTTATATATCGGTGATCGGTCGATGATCGGTTGGGCAGATATTTCCCATAGGCAATCGGTGATCGGTGGCAAAAAAATGTGATCGGTGCACCCCTAGTTGAAATCAACATGACTCTTATTCCTTCAGCTGTATGTGTCTAATGTTTTTTTTTGTTTGTTTTATTGATGTATTTATAGGGGGATGTTGAGAGGAAATTATCGCAGATGATCCTGGATTCGAAGTTTCACGGTAAGTGAAATTGTCTGCTCCATAACAGACTAAATGTCTTTCTGTAAAAAGGAAGAAGAAAAAGGTGTGTGTAGGGAGTGAGAGACTCATTGGTGTCCTGTAATATTTCAAAGTACCTTTCTTGACACTACTGCAGGAATCCTTGACCAAGGTGAAGGTGTCTTGATCATATTTGAGAAGCCCCCAGTGGACAAAACGTATGAAGCGGCCCTGGAAACCATTCACAATATGAGCAAAGTTGTGGATTCACTCTACAACAAAGCCAAGAAGCTAACATAGGTAAGGATATTGCATGAAGTGCATTTACATGTTACTGTTTTAATGTCAACTTTTATGCCAGGACCAGTGGTGTGGAACAAAATGTATTTCTTTCCTTCAAAATGTTCCAAAGAGTGATTTAAAATATTTATTTTGGCCATATTAACAAACTCCGTAAGACTTAAATGCCTACCTAAATGCCATACCTGCTTAATAATGTCCTATTTCATATTTTGCCTGCTTTCTACCAATGCATATTACAATTCAATTTCACAAGTGACAAAGTGTAGCCAGTCCTGATCCAGGGCTTTTGTATAGTCTTTTGCAATTAAAAAGGCACACTGAATCAGTCAAATCTATTGCATCATAATGTTTCTAAGCCTCTATTCCTGATATATGAAAGGTCAAATTGTTTTAACCCCATGGCTTTCATAATCCCCCCCCCCCCCCCCCCCCCCATCCTCAGAACAAATGGTGACCCCAGCAGGGCGGTGGAAGAACTGCGTGTGTGTGTGACCAGCGTGTGTAACATTTTAAGAAGGGGGACAAGGGAGAGCGACAAAAGTACCACAAACTGCAACAAACATCAAGTCCCCCCTCTCCTTCAACGGACAATTTCATCACTTCTCTTCTTGTCCCCCCCCCCCTTCCTCTCTCTCTTTCATTTTGATATCCATTCAGGATTCTGTATAACACTCAGAGGCCAGAGCAGGCCATCAGGGAATATTGTACAACCACAATAAAAAGATTAACAAGTTAAAGTATACATATGTTTATATCACCTGTAGAATATACTGTATGTTGGGCTTTCAAAGCCTAAGATGACTCCACTGCAACCTCAAAGGTGCGACGTCGACCTCTGGAGCCTCCGGCCCTGCTACCAACTGGACATGCAGGGACCAGGCTTTCTCTGGAGCCTCCGGCCCTGCTACCGGCTGGACATGCAGGGACCAGGCTTTCTCTGGAGCCTCCGGCCCTGCTACCGGCTGGACATGCAGGGACCAGGCTTTCTCTGGAGCCTCCGGCCCTGCTACCGGCTGGACATGCAGGGACCAGGCTTTGTCTTTCTTCTGGTTCATATCTTTCAGAAGCACCTTGAGTTTTTGGGAGGATGGGATTCTCCTTGGGATGCTCTGGCAATTGAATTTTGGTCAAAGAGCTCCCTCTAGCTCTTAGGTTTTTGCTCAACATATATCAATGCCAACAGTGAGTCGTCATTGTATTTCAAATAGCTGTTAAATTACTTTATTTGGTTTGCGTTTTTGTTTGTAAGTCTAAAAGAAAATCTAATTGATTGGTCCATTTCTGCCCCCCCCACATGCACTCACATAAGTACATAGAGCAGATAGGATGCCATTTCACCACCAGTGCCCCTTTTTTTGCCCTTCTGTTTGCCTCAACGTTTGGGTGCAATATAAATTAGGGGTGCCGAAGTGGAGATGTATTCATTGCCTTTGAGCTACTATGTCTTATGAGTGAGCAATTCTCCATTGTTAGTTTCTAGCACTAGTGTGGAATGCTAGTAACCAAACAATTTGTATGGGTTTGATTTTTTTGTTTTGTTTTCATTTATAAAGTCATTTTCAAAATAAATATTTTGTATTTTAAGAATTTTGTCTTGCCTTTTGCAAAAAAGAAAAGAAAAAGTGATTTGACCTGGTAACTGTTTGATTGGCTACTTATCTGTGGTGTTTTGATGGTAAGAAGACTTTGGGGTTCTGGGTTGAAAAGGTATCTTGAAATTGAAAATAATATAATCTATGGAAAATCAAACAGAAGATATGTAGACCGTAAGAAAGAATCCTTCAAATCGGACCCCACAGGAATTGAAATGTTAACACTGATAGAATTAACTTAAGATTCTCTTCCTCCTGTTGGTAAATTGGTCACCTGATTGAAAAAGCCACATCACATTAAAGGGCATTAAATCACAGTTGAAATGACAGCTTTGGATTGTCTTATTTTTTATTAATATTTTTACACAAAGCACTTAATTGGCATATATTCCAGAGGGGAGTTAGGTACAGTAAGCATTACTGTGTATGTTATGTATTTAAATGAGGGTGGAGACTATGAATGGATAGTGGAATTTTAAGTTGCACTCCCATAGGCTATATGATTTAAAAAAAAAAGTCCCATTAAATAAATGAAGATTGTCTCCAGAGGTTTGAATGATGCTAGAAATCAGCCGGAGGGGCCTAACACCAACCAATCATCCCTCCCCATGTCCCCCGGCCAATCCATTCTAGCAGAGGCATTTCTCCTTCCCTCCCTCCCACCCATTCCTCCCACCAGAGCAATGTAGTAGTGCAGCAACGGAAGTCCAAAACGCTTGAGCATCACATGCCCACATAGGTAGATCCCCAAAAGCTCCAGTGACTTGGCGGGAAATTTGAAACCATTGGAAAACAACACACAGTGACCTTGACCTCTGCTGTCACCGGGTAGCCTACTCTGCCTTGGCGACTCGACCTGCCGGGCAAACAGCCGGGGAGCCCGGTGCGTGCCTCGGATGCACCAAACAGTGGAGATGATTAAAAAAAATAAAGAATTGTAGTTTGCACAATGACTGTTTTCACGTTGTCGCCTATTTTGATTTTAGAGACCACAATCAGAACGAGCCAGGGGTGAAACCTATCCCCACCGCACCAGAGATATTAACGAATGCCCAGAGGGGTGGCATCAAAATCAGTTCTAATTTGGCATCTGGGCCAAATACGCTCAACTGGCCCATATCTTGTCTGCCGCCTTAAAACCGGTGCACCCCTGCCTCACCTGGGCCATGTTCAGTTCATATGACGCAGGGATGACATATTGTTGTAGGTTTAACCAGAAATCGCTGCCATGTTGGTTCTTAGCTGGAAAAGGCTATGGGATTTTAGAATGGGTATGTTTGTTAACAAAAGTTTATGGAAGTGATCATTTGTCTTCACAAACGAGGACCACTTATGACTTTCGAAATGTAAGTTTCGAAACGTATGTTTAAAAAAAGAATCATTGAAGTTCTGAGACCAATAATGAGTGTCAGGTTTTCATGATTTGATTGCACAGAGAACTATTCTCAGAGTCATCAGTGTTTAAGGAGAGCGATGTTGTAAAAGTGATTCTGAAATCTCTGTGTCACTGGCTTCTCTGTGGAGGCAGTATCCTTCTCCCTGTGTCCCCCAGTGTTTCCTTTCACATTTAACTGTCAGCATTGGTCAGCATTTTTTGCCTTTATGGCATTGGCAAAAACACAAGCAGTTTCCAAATAGGCTGTCAAGGAACTACTGGTAGCACTTTACATTACAGCTTAGTAACAACATGATAATAGTGGTAATAGTGTGATAATAAAGATGTAATAATATGATATACCATATAGAAATATGATATACCATATAGAAATGTAAAAGTTGTGTTTCAACTTAAAAAAAGGAACACCTATAAGATCAAACAGGCTACATTTTCCTCTCACCTGTCATTTTCCTCTCACCTGTAGTGCTATTTATCCATCTCTAGATCGTTTTGTGAATAGCTTATGTAAAATACGCCAAATGTATGTATTTATTTACTTAGGGGGCGTGCTCTGTAGGGGCGTGCTCTGTACTGGCCCCGGCTGGAGCTGGATAATATTGGGTTCATTGGTTACTGCATCTGCATCATCGTCGCGTGATTTCTATTCGCACATAGGATAAGCAATAACCACGCCCTGTGGCGCCGGGATTGGCCAGGAGCAAGTCTTTTGTCTTCTTTTGACAGCTGGAATCTCCCACACCACAAACACTGGAGGGCACGCAGCCCAGCGATTTCATGAACCAACTGAATAGCTCTTGAGAACGGACAGCGATTTCGAGAGTAATAATAATAATAAGCATAATAATTGCAATCTACACAATGTAGCCTACACAATCTACAAAAACATGCAATAATATAAACGGTGTTGTGTTCACGTTCATAGCTCATATAATATAATGTATCATATCGTTAATTTCAAGCAATAGTTTTTTAAACATCTTTATTTTAAAAGATGAAAAAACCCAGGTGCTTTAGTCCCAAGCTTCAATGCTCCTGGCCAATCCCGGCGCCACAGGGCGTGGTTATGGCTTATCCTATGTGCGAATAGAAATCACGCATCATCGTCATGTGCGTGATGACATCACAGGAGATCCTGACCGGAAATAGGAAAAAAAATGTTGCTAGGTCTATCCTGCTAGCTGTGGACCGGTTGTTCTTATGTCAGCACAGCGTTTATGCCGAATTGCACTTGAACTTTCAGAGGGAAAATATAAAGATGGCCGGTCGGGTGAGTTTACAATTGAGAAGCACAAGTACGAACCAAAACAGCGAATGTAAAACGTAACGCAGACTTGAAGCCACTTCGCGTCAGCCAGCACAGCATTAGACTGTGTGGCAGAATGGCACGTCATTCAAAACTCCGCTGGCAGTCCCGGAAGACGAACGAAGTATCTTATGACTGCTCACACTGCTGCTGTAACGTTTACTTACTGTATTTAGTACACGTCGAGCAGTCTAAAAGTCACTCAATTGCGTTGTCGACTGTGTTGTTGCTGCTCCAAAGGGCTGGAAAAAAATAGCCCGAGCTAAAGCTAAAACAATGATGACACTGAAAGCTGCAGTTTAACAAACTTATGGAATTCAATGCACCATATACAGTTGTACATCATGTGGTCTTTTAAATGTAGCTAGCTACGGTGTTCAGTGTTGACTGTTGACCATGACAGTGTAGGTGTGTGTGTGTGACTTTGTTTACGTCCCTTCCTGCATTTTACAGCCTCCTGCTGGACCTGAATGCAATTGTGTGTGTCTTGTTCAGTATGATGATCTTATCTAACATTAAATTAAATCAAGTCCAGGTGCTTCTTAGCATGCTGTGATGCATTGTCCAGACTCCAGATCATGGTCACCATAAACAAGTCATCCAGACTACGTTTGAGCTGATTACACCAGAACAGCCTGCAAGGAAAGGCCTTTACACAATCTCTGGCACATAGTAGAACAGCTTCCTTAAAACAGTGATTAGTTTGTCAGCACAAAGTAGACCGTTTTCCCAACAGTTTTTGAAGACCAGTATTTCAGTGTAATGTTGTGCGGTCTCTGTCTGTAGTCCGCTATATTTTGCTCACAGATTTTCATTCGTATGCCTATTTGCCAATCCCCTTTACTATCTTCCTACTATCCCCACTAGCTCTAAAAATGACCTCAAGAGATCTGACCCTGCCAGGGTAAGAATTGTGGCTCCCCATTAACCTATATGTTGAAATGTGAACTGGGCTAGCTTTCATATTTTGAGAAATAGAGGCCAGTAGTGATTCTCTCTTGGTTTGCTGTGGGCTAATTAGTGTATTGGAAATCATACCATATGGGGATTGAGTTTGTGTGGCAGTTTCTTAGAAAGGATTGGTTAGACAGTGCTTTTCTTAATATGTTAAACGATTGGGTTGGCAGAACTTGGCACAGCAGCCAGGTAGGCCTCAGCCAATCTTATGCTGCTGTAGTGTGAAACAGCTCTTTGTGTGATTTACATTTTATGATATGATATGATGTAGATGTAGACATAACCTGGAAAAGACTTGTTTCTATAACTGTATTATTACTTGATTACAAGGCAATGCTATAACACCCTCTTAATACATTTCAGCTATACACGTTTAAATTTAACCCATGGGACCAGCTAAGCTCATACCTACTGTATTGCTGCATTGATATTTGTTTTGTAAATTGAAAGCAGGTTGACAATGAAGAATAGCCATGGTGATTGGTCTGGAGTGAAATTGCCACAATTAATTTATGTTGGCTTGGCTTCATCCAAAACAGCCATTAGCCAGTGTTCTTGCGATCAATATATTCAGAAGATAGGTGGGGCGGTCACCATGCTTGCTCAGTATAGGTTATGGAAGCCTATGGATTTTAAGTAGGCGTTCATTCATCATTTGGCCTACATTGTGAGCTCAGCTTCAGTTCAGTCTGCCCTCATTTGATATTTGTATCTCATTAATGCACTGAATCAGGATGCTGCCTGCTTCAACATACTGTAGCTATTTGGGACACTGATTTACATAGATATTAGCTAGTAGCCCTAATTGTCACTAATCAATAATGCAACACTGCTACAGTATCTGCTAAGCACGTTAGTCCCTTCAGTATTTAATTCAGTGAATTGACATTTTCTTTTAGTGTTGGTACAGCAGAACTAACTCGAATGTGAAAATAATAAAGTACAAATAAATAAAAAACATTTCAAATCAAGATTTCTCTGGTATTTCTACTTTTTTGCTCTAACGAAAATGTATGGAACCGTGTCGCATCGAACCAAACCGTGAATTTCATGAACCGTTAACACTTTGAGTGCCACAGCCCTTGGGCAAAAGGTGCTGTACTGTGCCACATAGGCCGCAATGCATTTTAATATAGCCATATCATTTTTTGTGTTCCTCTTATATGGACAACCAATAGCCTCAATGAAACTTTGAACCCTTCTGTTTCATTTTAAAAAAAAAATGTGTTTATAAACCGTTCCATTTTGGAAATATACCCCTCTGAAAAAGAGTGTTTTCGATCGAAAAGAGCATGCTGAAAGTAGTTTTTGAGATAATCACATCTTTATGTTAGAAAGGCGACAGAATGAATTCTGCTTTGAGTTCGAGCCTGCTGCTTGCTGCCTGGGTGTGTGTGTGTCAATGGTTGTATGCTGTTAGTGCCCTGCGTGCCCACCCCCCTCCTCCCCCTCCTCCGTGGTGGGAGGAGTCGAGTGTCTCTGCTCTGCGGTTTGCTCTGTTTGCTCTGAACTGAAAAGTCCGCTGCCTGCATCCCCCGCTCCTTCACAGCGTGTCCTCGGCTCCCAGCCGAGAACAATGTAACCCCTCAGAAAGACGCCGCTGTCGCCGTGTCGGCAACTAAATCATATGGATGGACCATCGCAGCCGACACGGATGGGGCTCAACCGTGGCAGCAGATGACTGCTTTTCACAGGCACAGCCAAGTAACGTTATGCTTCAAGCATATCAATGGCGATTTCCGTTTCCTCATTACTTCTTCTCTCTTTTCTCCTGGCCTCTGTCTAATCGGGAGGGCACTGTCGCCACCTAAGGGTTCTGTAAAATAGGCTAGACACATTCAACAGCTCCCATATTGTAAGAGGCGATGTAAGAGGCTTAGATCGACATTCCCCCGTCAAAATATGAATTTGGAGTTATTGACGCCATTTGGCGTCGCTGGCAGTCTACGGTAAATTTCTCTTGACGCCATATGGCGTCGCTGGCACTCAATGTGTTAACTTACACCCATGCAAATCCTTCCTGCTGAAGAACTCCCCGCTGGCTCAGGCGCACCATGGACCCAGTGGAAAACCCTGAACCGCCTGAGAACAAGAACGGGACGATCCAGGGTTGCTCTGGAAAAATGGGGCTACAAGACTGAACCAACCACCTGTGAATGTGGTGAAGCAGACCACACCATGGAGCACTGCCTCATCTGCCCTCTACTACCCAACCCCTGCAGCCAAAAAGACCTTGCAGAATTCAACACACACGCAAAGATCTGTGTCAAGAAATGGGAGACTGTCGTATAACATCGCTTTGAAGAAACGAAAAGAAGAAGAACCCATAATAGTGATTGTTTTAGAGAGCAGAGTCGACACTTGCCTTAGATTTACTACGTGATTGCTTATAGGTAAAGAATTCCTTTTTAAGGACAGTGAGCCCTAAAGTTGCCCCAAAGTTGGTCAAGGATTATATTATGCAATTTTGAAGCAGGCCATCATTTGGACATTACATTTGTGGCCATCACACCTCGTCTTAAGAGAAGATATACTGGTAGATCTTAGTATACAATAGTGCTAAAGGTTTCATTAATCCTCTGTAGAAGCTAGTGTAGAAAGCGATCACCATGGCAACTTGAATGTAACGGCAGTGAGGGTGAGAGTGGTCTCTATGTTGGTGGAGAGTGGGGGTGAGACTAGGCTATTTTCCCCAGAGTGCTTCAGAATCTGCTTTTCTTTATAGTTTGGAAATCTATAGGGAGGGAGGGACTGCAACGCATACAGTGTGAATCTTATCCATTAGGTTGTAATCAATGGCAATATTCAGGAGGTCAGTAGCTATCATCATCATCACATAAGATTGCCTAAGTGGGCGGGCGGTAGGGGTGGGACAAAATATCGATACTCACGGTATCGCGATATTTCCACTTGCGATACGTTATCGATACACTGGCACCAAGTATCGATATGTTTATTAAAAAAAAACTTTTTTTTTTCTTTTTTTTAATAAACAGGCTAAAATATTATGCTGTGTGTGGTAGTTGAATCATAGTTTCAAGTTGACGTTTATTTATGTTTGTAGTTGAAACAAAAACATAAATACTGTAGGCTACATGAATGGAAATGTTTGATCATTAATATCTACTTTTAGAAATTATATAGGTAGGTAGGTTATATAGGTTTTCTTGTTTTAATAATAATAATAAAAAGACTTAATGTGTCACTTTTCCTCCGTGGTATCGAAAATGGTATGAGTGAGTGAGTGAACTCTGAGAGAGTTCATGTCAATTCTGCTAATAAATACATAATACCTGCTTCTTGCCTTTTAGGGGTATTTTTTTCTCTTCAGTTACACAGATATCGTGATGTATCGTAGGTTAAATCTCTTCCAATATATCGATTATCGCAGAATCGCTGTATCGTGATAATATCGTTATCGAGGGCCAAGTATCGTGACCATATCGTATCGTGAGTTACTCCACGATTCCCACCTAGCGGGCGGTGTTAGTCATGATTTGCGGTGTCTCTTAGTCACGATTTGTGACTGATTTGTGTGTGATCAGTGATGTCTTAAATCAGTGAATTAGTGAATTGTGATGTCATCAGTGATTCTTCTTCTTCGAATGGTTTTCTGGCAGACTGGATGCCTTGCGGCACATTGCTGCCTCTCACGGTTGGATGGTCTCTCACTCTAGACCTGGTTCTTCTTCTTTTTCTTTCAAGTTTCCGGTGTTTCTCACACCTCCTCAATCTTGGCTGTTGCTCCTCGTCTCATGTTCCTCCGCTCCTCATCCCTCCTGAGCAAAGTGCCTTCACCTTCATGAAGGGCTCCTCCGTTAATAGAGAATTCAGCCCAGGGGCGGAAGCCATCGTCTGGTTCCAAAAAAACTGCTGTGTTGCCTCGCCTAGGGATGGGCATCGAATTTTCGAATAATCGTTGTTATTATCAAGGTCGACTTTTATTATTGAAATTCGAAATTCGAAAAAAAAAAAAAAAAATTTTTTTTTTTTGAGTGAAATGTTGCATTGTCTCCCCTGATTCTAAGTATAGTCAAATCGCTTGGTTTGAGCAAGTAAAACAATTTTTATAAGCATTTTAAGCAAGGTTTATGGAAAAATGAATGGCGGATGAAATCCCATGAAGAGGGAGAGGGGGTGACTTTGACACCCCTTTGGCACTCAGACCTGAGCCTACTAAATATTTAATGAACCACTCATGATTGTCAAAACTGTTTTTTATTTTCGAAAATGTCAATGTCATGTAACATGTTCTTTACTTCAGTGGTGCAATGCTTGTTTGAGCTAAAAATCCACAGCAGAAGCTTTTTATATTAATTAATAAAGCCGTAGACTTAGAATCAGGGGAGACAATGCAACATTTCACTCAAAAAAAAAAAAAAAAAATTAATTTTTTTTACATTTTTATTTTTATTTTCGAATTTCGAATTAAATTCGAATTTGGCCAGCGAATTTCGAATAGTGTTTTTGCTAGAAATGCCCATCCCTAGCCTCGCCTGCTCTCGTCATCAGTGATGTCACTTGAGCAATTGTGATGTCATCATCAGTGATGTCACCAGTGATGTCATCGGTGATTTCACTCGAGCAATTGTGATGTCATCAGTGATGTCACTCGGCAATTGTGATGTCATCAGTGATGTAATAATACCGCATTCAAGACAACTCAATGAAAGCAATGTCATTGACAACCGCGAGTATGGGGGCGGCTCATGGATCGACAATAAAATCAGTGGATCATAGCGTGACTCCGGTGGAACTGATAGCGAAACGCCCGGCCTACTGCCATGAAGTGGAAGCCAACATAAAGCATCACAGAGCCAAGGACATGAGCGATAAACAGGTGGTCCACCGAGCGAAAGAGAGGGAGGTCCTGGGGTGGTTTCGGTGAAGGGCCCATACTTACTCGGCTTATTTGAATTTTTTGATGATAGACAGAATATAATAAATATAAAATCTCAGGTATCAGCAGCTTCAATACATGTAGATCATTATCAGTTTTCTAAACCCATATCCGTCAAATGCTAATAATATTGTCTATAGGAATCCATACCTCAGTTTAGTTATTTCCTGTTCTTTCTCTCTCTCATGTTTGCAGACTATGCAAGCGGCTCGCTGCCCGACAGACGAACTGTCACTGACCAACTGCGCCGTCATCAGTGAGAAGGAGCAGCAGTTTGACCAGTGAGTGGCTTTTCCTCTGAATGGCTGTTGTTGACTTGTCACCTTGTTGGCTAATTCTCCCTACCATAACATATGCCTATTTAACTAAATGCCTTATCTATAAAGTAGACAGTATTCTGATATTATTGGGCATGTTAAATAGCATACAAAACAAGCTAGGAAACTCTGACTTCAGGAAAGGGGTCATTTTCAAGATGGCGGCTGCTGGGGGAGCTTACAATGGCTACAGTATATATATCTCAATTACTATTCAACCTAGAAAGGTGGTTCTGGTGTCTACCCCTAGGTTCTAGGGCTCAAGGAGTACAACTGAATCAGTAAAATGACCACCAATTAATTATTTATTGACAAATCTCGAGACGTCATCTTGCATTTGTCAATAAATAATGAACTGTTGGTCATTTCACTGATTCAGTTGTATTCCTTGAGCCCTAGGACAAAGACAGTGGTCTGCTGTATGTACAGTATACTGTGCTGACTGAGCATACTTGTGCATAAATGTGCTCATATATACAATTGACTTGACCTTTTGCTAATCAAAATTGGTGCATAGACCTCTTGACCTCATCTTCTCTCCTCTCTTATTGATCTCAATGCAGTCATGTGACCGTGCGCAATCTAACCCACAAGTATGTGTTTACCGTGAAGACCCACCCCAGTGTGGTCCAAGGGACCATCGCCTTCAGCCTGCCACAGGTAGGCCTTCCAGCCATGTTTAACGCCACATGTTCCCAACAATACGCTGTATGTCTTCTGCCACCTGTTGGTAGCTGTGTATCGTCACAAAACTCTCTGCAGACTAGAGCCCTGCGTTCTGGCCCGAGCCCGAGGGGGCCCGAGGCCCGGCCCGACCCTAGGGCCGGGCTAGGGCCGATTTTCACATCACTAGCTACTAGGGCCGGGCCTGGGCCTGCCTGTTTTTTGTTTTGTTTTGCTTTGCTTTTTAATGTTTGAACTGACATATTGTGCCGGTGTTCAAAGTGTTTTAATGTCGTTTTTATGCCTCCACCGGCGATAGCCAGGCCAGAGGCATTATGGATCCGGGTTGTCCGTCTGTCCGTACGTCCGTACGTACGTACGTATGTCCGTCCGTCCGATGTTCGTTAACGCGATATCTGAGGAATGCCATGACGGAATTTAATCAAATTTGCCTTAAACATCCACTTAGACTCAAGGATGATCTGATTAGATTTTGGTGGTCAAAGGTCAAGGTCACTGTGACCTCTCGAACGCCATTTTCAAGCTTGTTAAAGCGATATCTCAGGAATGCCTCGACGGAGTTTCATCAAATTTGCCTCAAACATCGACTTGGACTCAAGGATGAACTGATTAGATTTTGATAAAAGGTTTGTTAAAGGTCAAAGTTCATGGTCACTGTGACCTCACACACCCAATTTCCAAGCTCTGTAACGCAACATCTCAGGAGTGTCTTGATGGAATTTCTTCCAATTTGCCTCAAATGGCGATTTGGACTCAAGAATGAACTAATGGCGGGGGACATAAATCTGCGGTGCGGTCATTCTAGTTTGTATAGTGTTGATAGGCTTAGGGTATTCTAAATTGATCAAACACAAGGGGAGGGGGAAGGGGGTAGGGCCGGGGCCGGGCTCGAGCTCGGGCCTGAAATTCTGACAGGCCGTAGGGCTCACATCGGGCTCGGGCCCGAACATGTAGGGCCCGGGCCGGGCTAGGGCCTAGATTTGAGGCCCGTGCAGGGCTCTACTGCAGACAACTTCAAGAATATTTTCCTATATTGAAGTCTCATAAGTGATATATTTAGTTAGTAGTAGTTAGTTACTAGGTGATATTCATAGTTCTCATTTACAAAACGCCTATGAACACTTGCACATTCATTGTGTTGAAGGCAGCCAGCCCATCTGTTTTCCAAGGAACACTGTCTGCCATTGTCTGTTTTTAACCTTGATAACGATACATGAACTAATGTCCTCTAAGCCGATTTCTTAGCTGTCCTGCCTTTTCTGTGGGCTCTTTGCATGCACCTTTCTCTCTGTTTGTCTCAATCTGTCTGTTCTTGCTTTTTCCTCTTTCACCCTGCCTGTCTCTGCCTGTCTCTGCCTGTCTCTGCCTATCTCTGCCTGTCTCTGCCTGCTTCCTCCGTCTATAAACTTGGCAGCCACAACGGCACACAGGTACCACTGTAACCTCCTCACATCGGTCTTATTTTACCACAAGAGTTTATGTTTCCCATCGATTGCTCATTTGACCAGTGACGACCATCTCTCATGCACAATTAGTTAACGAAGGCAGTAAATTGAACATTAACGGTGTTGGATTTGAGTTATACTTGTCAACCTACAGGATAAGAAATGTTGTGAAATAAGACCATCTTAAGAGAGGAATGTTACACTACTGTCTCTGTCAGAAACGCCTCGTGGTGTTAATTGTGAATGTGTCTGTCCTGTGTCTATTAGCTTTGGTCAGTTTCTGGGAGATCTGTCAACACCTTGTTGCTGGGTCACCAGATGACACAGATAGTAACCCTGTACTCCCTCTAGTAATTGGTTCCATTGCTACAACTCAATACAGTACAAGGGAAATGGTGACCTGTGGAACTGAACTGAAATGTTTCTTCTCTTTTCAGAGGAAATGGGCAGGCCTGTCCATTGGTCAAGAGGTGGAGGGTAAGTAACTGATTTAACTTTGTGTCATTATCAATCCATTATACCGAGGGTGCTTACAGTCAGCGTGGCAGACCAGGCACTGTAACTGTTAAATGGCGGTAAAGGACGCCTGCAGATTTTCTGCAGCATGTGAATCACACATGCTGTAGCATGCAGTGTAGATCACACTGTAGCATGCAGTGTAGATCACACTGTAGCATGCAGTGTAGATCACACTGTAGCATGCAGTGTAGATCACACTGTAGCATGCAGTGTAGATCACAGTGTAGCAGTAGCATGCATTGTAGATTTTTATTTTATTGAACCTTTATTTAACCAGAAAGTCACATTGAGGTTGAAACCTCTTTTACAAGTGAGACCTAGCCAAGACAGGGTCAGCAACGTGAAAAAACGTAACATGACAACATCAAGTTACAGACACACAGCAACATAGATGGGACTAAAACAAAACATTAACAGGACTGCATAAATCACAACACAGCTACAATAGTTACAACGAAAGCACCTAAAAGCAACGACATTATGTTACAATGTAGATAAAACAACTAAAATTACAATGGCTACAGTGAAATAAAAGGGCAGCAATATTTAATTGTGTATTTACATATTAGTTGAAACAATTGCAACCAAAAGTAGCCACTTCCTTAATTCTAAGTTTAAAATCATGCAAGGAGATAAGGGTCTCGAGTTTGAGTTTGGCTTGCAGATCATTCCAGGACCAAGGACCATAGTAGAACAGACTTGCTTTACCAGCCTCTGTTCTGACAGGAGGCACTTTGTATTGAAACCAACGATGTGACCTAAGGTTATGGGTGGTTTCCAAGGGTGTAAACTTACGGTTTAAATAAGAGGGTAATTTACCTGAAATAATCTTGTAAACTAAAATGTACCAGTGTTGAAGCCTGCGCAAAGTAAGAGATGACCATCCTACCATGCTGTACAGGTGTGCAATGATGGGTCCTGAAACCAGAGTTATGCCTACCCCACACTACAGGATTTTCAAATCCTTGAAGATTATAAAAATCTTGAGAGCCCACACACTACAGGACAGAGAGAGCCGATTTTTTAACATTTCAATCTTGGGACACACACACAATCGCGTCTGTTCAAACGCAACCCCACACACTAGAAGATTATGCCGAAGATTCACCTTGGAAGCAGGGCTCGACGTTAACTTTTAAAATGCCTATTCAGTGTGCGCACCGGGTGTAGTAGTGTCATTTCGTTTTCTAAACAAATTTTATTTTTTGTTTTTATAATGCATTTGCACTGAAAGGATTTGTTTAACTAATATTTGCGCGGACAGCCGCGTCCATTCGGGGTGTAGGCCTACTGTGCACGGCCAGGCGAAAACCGTCTGCACAGGTGTCTTGTGGAGGGGCGCGTCTGCTGATTTGACTCACTTTTCCGTGCGGACACTCGCCGATGCGGGAAGCTGAGACCTAAGCGCTTGTTGTAGGCTACATGCTTTGCAGTATAGCATTTAGTTTTCCGTCCCGTTCAAAGACGCACGGGTATTTCACCTCGATGACAATTTCCTCGTTCTTTGTTTCTGTGCGGGGCTGCGAGCGGACGCGGACCAGATTATTTTGCGAAAAACTGTAATGGAAACGCAGCTACTACTGGCTCTCTGCTCAAGATGCAATCGCCTGTCAGGTTGTAAATATCTAACATGTTAGATATGCCCGATTCACAATCGGGAAGAGGCAGTCTTCCCGATTGTGAATCTTTGAACCCCACACACTACAGGATCATTTGGGAAGATTATCTGCCCGACGCGCTTCAAATCGGGAGCACCCCCGAGAAAATCGGGAGGGGGGAATCTTGGCCATAATCTTGCAAATTATCCTGTAGTGTGGGGTAGGCATTAGTTACATACCTCAATGCTGAATGATACAGAGGATCAAGTTTGGACAAGATGGAGGCTGAGGCAAACCTGTATATATTATCACCAAAATCAATCTGAGAAAGGAAAAGTGCAGTAACTAAGCGTTTTCTCGAAACCATGGAGAAACAGGACTTGAGCCTGTACAGAAAACCTAAAGTGAATTTTAATTTCTTCACGAGGTGGTCAATATGGAAATTGAAGTTTAGGCTTTTGTCCAACCAAATACCCAGGTATTTATAAGTATCGACAGATTGGATAGCGACACCGCCTAAGGTATTGATGGAGAGGGTTGGAACCTTTGCTCGTGCAGAGGAAAAAAATCATAGTTTTAGTTTTGCTTGAGTTTAAGAGCAATTTCAATTCCGATAAAGCAAGCTGCAGGGTGTTAAAATCGGACTGCAGATTTGAAAAGGCAATCTCGGCAGTGGGAGCACAGGCATACATATGAAAAAAGGCGAGACACGCACAATCCAAAACCTGTATAGGGCAGGTGCAGAGCTCGAGGCAGGAATAGTAGAAAAAATAAATAAAGCTCGCACACTGCAAAGGCTCCAGTTTAGGTGTTTTTATTTGACACCGGTGGTTACGTTTCGGGCAGCATGCTGAGGATGCTGAGTAAGGGCATGCTGGTGTAGAGCCACATGTGTGAATCACACTGTAGCACGCGGTGTAGAGCCACATGGAGCGGCAAAAGTGGGCAAATCTGTCCCTGCCATCTGACCCGGGCATTTAGACTGGCAGTGAATCAAACCACAGCAACTGTTTTGTGTTCCTGTTAGCCTGTCACAGTGTTGGCATTATCAACCTCACTGTCCTATTTGGCTACCTCTGCTGTTGACACTCAGACTTGTAAAACAGTAAGAATTCATACATAATTACAAACAGACATAAACAGAGACAGCAAGGTCTGAAATTACCCCTGCTGCCAAGTGGTGATAAAAATGTATCTTTGGCCGATAAATGAATAAGGGTCACCTGCCACATAACTTTTTAAGATGATACCATAATGCTTTAAAGTGCTCTCGTAAATTGTAAATTCTGTTGCATTCACAATGAATCATAAAAGCTGGATCTGTTGTATCCGAGTAAACAAAGTATCTGAAACAGGTAGGTTGACATAATGTCTGTGAAACATGTACAGTCAACGATTATTTTGATCATAAAAATCATTCTTGGTGTTTACCAGCCCAGTTCCAGGAAATGCAATCTCTTTCACTATAATGCTGACTTCAGATGCACATATATAACTGTGGAATATTAATGATAGAGGTGGAGGGGGGGTAGCCATTATTTAGATGTCACAGAGGGCGGGGGAGACATGATTGTCTCCAGCACAGGGAGAGATGGTATAATACTATTGGTGGGTTGATGCTGCACATCTGTCTGCGAGGTTGGCCAGCAGCCAGAGGAGGAGGCGGCCTATTCTTTGATATTAGCACATAGCTCAGTCCCCTTCGGCCAAATGCCCACAATGATGAGCCCCCATTATGGCAGTGCCTGCATATCAGTGAGTGAAGAGGACAGCATGAAAATATGATCCACTATGAAACGTATGAAAACCAACCATGCCTTCATCATTCCTGACGGGCTCCGTTTCATCCGCTCTGAAAAGCCACCTGTTAATAAGCCTGAGTGAGACACGTGAAAGATGGTTCTTTTCATCATTTCATCAAAGGAACCATCTCTCCTTACTATACTATCTATGCAAAGGAATGCGCTGGACAAAGAAAACACATCTAAATATTCAGTTCATTTCCGCAACGGGTAGTAGAATGTTTTTGGCACTGACCTTCGTCACCGTCTCCTCGCTGTTTTCGAGCCGCTAGCTAAGCGTTGGCGTGCGTAACCATTTGTGCGACGGTGTCACGATCATTTTCCGACCTCTAAGTGTCAACGCAACCTGGAAATGAGTCGCTAAAGTCCGGCTTCCGTAATGGCCTCTGTGTCTGAACACAAAGTGCAGTGTGTGTACTGTGAAGCTATGCAGACTGTTAGCAGAGTGCAGTGTGTGTACTGTGAAGCTATGCAGACTGTTAGCAGAGTGCAGTGTGTGTACTGTGAAGCTATGCAGACTGTTAGCAGAGCCAATCAAATCCAGTGCACCGCCGAGCTTTTTGTCCAAGAACAATAGGGGAGAAAATGGTGGCGGGGGGGATCCGAAAAAAGTAAAGATATTCAAGAGGACCCACAGGAACAAGTCTAATATATAAGAGTGGACACTTGATTTCTTATTAATTAGGCCACACACAAATGTACAAGACAGGTTGAAATCCTTTACAAAAGAGAGTAGAGCGCGCACATCCAGTCAAAAATGCAGGTGCAGGACAAGGGGTCAAACAATGCAGAAAAAGAGTAGAGTCCGCACTCTGCTGAACAAGATGTCTCCCAGACGGATAGATTTATTTCTTGACGTTTCGGTCTCACACGGTGACACGACCTTCTTCAGAAAGAAGACCTTCTGAAGAAGGTCGTGTGAGACCGAAACGTCAATAAATAAATCTATCCTTCTGGGAGACATCTTGTTCAGCAGAGTGCGGACTCTACTCTTTTTCTGCATAGCTACCCAATCTCATAAAATGTGGTAATTAGGACAACAATTTGGTCGTTCATAAGTTCAACATAATATACCTTGTAGTGCCCATTTCAAGTCCGAGGAGAGGAGCTGTTGTGTTAACTCATCTCGCCATCTCTCCCCATCCATTGTCTCTTCTCCCTGTAGTAACCAACTACAAGTTTGACAAGTCCAAACAGTGTGTCAGTACCATGACGGTGGAGATTGACTTCCTGCAGAAGAAGAGCGTGGACAGCAACCCCTACGACTCAGACAAGATGGCCGCCGAGTTCATCCAGCACTTCAACAACCAGGCCTTCAGTGTTGGCCAGCAGGTGCTTGGTGCTGCGATGGACCGTGAGGCTCATTGGAAGCCTCACTAGTCTCCCATTCACTGTCGTTGGATAGTTTTCTGCTTTGACATAGAGCATCCTCACTGTCGTTGGATAGTTTTCTGCTTTGACATACTGCATCCTCACTGTCATTGGATAGTGTTCTGCTTTGACATAGAGCATCCTCACTGTCATTGGATAGTGTTCTGCTTTGACATAGAGCATCCTCACTGTCATTGGATAGTGTTCTGCTTTGACATACTGCATCCTCACTGTCATTGGATAGTGTTCTGCTTTGACATACAGCATCCTCACTGTCTTGGATAGTGTTCTGCTTTGACATACAGCATCCTCACTGTCTTGGATAGTGTTCTGCTTTGACATAGAGCATCCTCACTGTCTTGGATAGTGTTCTGCTTTGACATAGAGCATCCTCACTGTCTTGGATAGTGTTCTGCTTTGACATAGAGCATCCTCACTGTCTTGGATAGTGTTCTGCTTTGACATAGAGCATCCTCACTGTCATTGGATAGTGTTCTGCTTTGACATAGAGCATCCTCACTGTCATTGGATAGTGATCTGCTTTGACATACTGCATCCTCACTGTCATTGGATAGTGTTCTTCTTTGACATACTGCATCCTCACTGTCATTGGATAGTGTTCTGCTTTGACATACTGCATGCTCACTGTCATTGGATAGTGTTCTGCTTTGACATACTGCATCCTCACTGTCATTGGATAGTGTTCTTCTTTGACATACTGCATCCTCATCTCCTGACTTGTGTTTGTCTCCCTGTTGTTCATTGCAGCTGGTGTTTAGTGTCTGTGAGAAGCTGTTTGGCTTGCTGATAAAGGATATTGAAGCCATGGACCCCAGCATCCTTAAGGTGGATCATCCTGGCAAGAAACCAAAGGTACCTGGAGAATTATCTATTATTGTCCCATGATGCGCGCACGCGCACACACACACATGCACGCACACACACACACACACACACACACACACACACACACACACACACACACACACACACACACACACACACACACACACACACACACACACACACACACACACACACATTTTAAATATTTATTCATGTCCACATAAATACAAGTATGCAAAGGACATAAACAGTAATAGTGCAGTCAAATGCTGGGAGTCAGTCAGTTACATGAGTGCCCAGACGGCAAACACAATAATGCATACACATAAGAAACACACAGGATGATAACATGGCAGGTTGATATATACAGTTATACTGTAATGCAAGATAGAGGTCAGTATCCACTTCATGGGTACAAAAAGCAGCGCCTCCTCCATATTGAGCGGCTGCCGATAATAGTAGATATTGAACAATATCTCGCTGCTTGGCCCTTCTCTTTGGGAGACCAGCCATCTGAAGGCCTCTCACAACCAGCTTATGGACATGACCTAGGCTACCAAATACGAAAACTAGAGGTTTACACCTGTAGCCCAGCTGTGAAATGGTCTGTTCTAGCTGTTGGTATTTCATCATCTTGGTTAGAAAGGCCTCCTCTAGGCTGTGGTCAAAGGTACAGCCAACCTCTAGGATGAACACCTCTCTACCATTTTCATTGACAACAACAACATCAGGAGTGTTAGCTGGGATTTATTTTATTTTATTTTACCTTTATTTTACCAGGCGAGACAATTAAGAACAAAATTCTTATTTACAATGTCGGCCTGCCGGGATATTCGAGAACACATCTGAATCGTCACTACACAGACTGAACATGCTCGGCTTCACCATAGAATGTTTCAAAAGCGATATTGAAGACCCGAAAATAGAAGAGATATCTTTTGATATCAGATCCACTAATCTGTCATGCCTAAACCCCTTTGTATGCATGGCAACCATTTAAGATGTGAGCCATGGTTTCAGTAATCTGTTCATGACCATGATGTATACAGTGAGGAGCATGACTGTCAGGAAGCCAGATGGAAAGATTCATCCATTCGGCCTCGGAAGTTGGACCTGAGGACTCGGGACTTGTTCATTGATAATTAATTTATTTCTTTGTTTTTGTTATTTGTTTGTAATTAGCCCTAATAATTTGGCATAAGATATTGTTAGCTATAGTAATACTGTGACATTATTACATTTTGTGAAAGGGCACGCATGTGTGTATGTTTCCACCTATATGCGGATTCACGCTCATGTTCAGTAACTAACAGAGCAGTATTCATTGTGGTTAAACCTCCCTAGCTTTTGATAGGTTACTTATATAAAGCATTTGGCTCAATACATATCTTTAATGCACAAGCTCTGTTCTTTGTTATTCCTCAATCTCAGAGCACTAGTGATTTAACTGGATATTTTAATGCTATGTATTTTGTACATTGTCTAATGTCATATCATTGTTCCATTGATCTTATGTTTGTCAACTCACTATGGCAAATTGAAAAACACGTCGTTGTTAATTGAGTTGACCAGCTCCTGGTCCAGTCACTTATCATCTCCCGCCTGGACTACTGCAACGTGCTTCTGGTCAGCCTTCCTGCCGCTGACATCCGTCCGCCTCAGCTCATCCAGAACGCTGCAGCCCGTCTGGTGTTCAACCAATCCAAATTCTCTCATGTCACTCCCCTCTTCCGGGACCTTCACTGGCTTCCCATCTCGGCACGCATTGAATTCAAAACACTGGTTCTGTCCTACAGGGCAGTACACCAGACAGCCCCTCTGTACTTACAATCTATGGTCAGGCTCCAAATCTCTCACCGCCTCTGCTCCTCCACCAGCGCAGGATGCCTCGCCCCTCCTCCGCTACGGGGGCTCAAAAGTCGCTCATCCCGTTTCGCGACTCTTCTCGTCCCTGGCACCTCAATGGCGGAACGAGCTTCCACCTTCTGTCAGGACGGCCGAATCACTGCCGATCTTTCGGCAAAGATTAAAAACACAGGCTCCATCTGGGCCCTTCTTAAACTAACATCTTTTCTCTGTCTCTATCTAAAATAAAATAAAATAAAAAAATAAAATAAACTTTGCCACTATTCCTTCAGAAGTTGTAGCTGTCATAGACTGTGTTGCATAGTTGATTGCTCTAGTGCTGACAAAAATGTGTTATTGTAAGTCGCTTTGGATAAAAGCGTCTGCCAAATGATGTAATGTAATGTAATGTAATGTAATTGAACTGGGTCCTGATTCTGATCTTGTGTTTGTTTGTCTTTCGTTAGGTTGCGATCGCTTTGTTGCTGGGCAACAGTCAGGTGATTTTCGAGAAGGCAGAGAGCTCATCGCTGACTCTGGTTGGTGAGTGTCAACTGCTGGCTGGAATAGCAGTTCACTATTTTCACCCATCGAGGAAAAACTAAATCAGGGCCATTTTACCTCTCAAGTAATTGTGAAAATGTGGATGCTTGAAATAGTTTTTAGCTGTATCTTTAGCCCTGGTCTACTCAGAAAAGATTCAACCTCTTGACTGATTTCATGAAACAAAATCAATGTGTTTACAAAGCAAAACCAGTAACATGTAGCTGCTGCTCTGACCATATCATTGGCTGACAGTGTTTTCTCATTATAAGACCACAAGGGGGCAGCCATCACACATTTTTGCTTTGCTTCTTTTCCCTCTCAGATTTTATTAGTAGTATAAAAGCTTTACTGTACAATGACCACTTCAGATGCCGTTTATCTTTTATAACAAGGGTTCTTTAGTTATTTTACATGTGAGGATACATTCCGATCATATGAATATTGAATTTTTTTTATTCCATAAATTATTGGTACAATTAAACATTTTAATTGATTTTAATAATAATTGATTGGATTTATAGCGCCTTTCTAGACATTCAAAGCGGAGGGAGGGTGGAGGGAACTCAACTCATCCACCACCAATGTGTAGCACCCACCTGGGTGATGCACGGTAGCCAGTTTGCGCCAGAACGCTCACCACACATCAGCTACCACGGTGGAGAGTTGAGGACTGAATGTGCCAATTAAGTAACGAGGGATGATTAGGTGGTCATGATTGAAGGAAGGCCTGTTTGGGAATTTAGCCAGGGCACCGGGGTTACACCCCTACTCTTGTGAAGAGTGCAGATGACCAGAGAGAGTCAGGGCCTCAGTTTAACGTCTCATCCGAAGGATGGAGCTCACTCACAGGACAGAGTCCCTGTCTCTGCCCTGGGGCATTGGGGAGAATATTCATCAGACCAGATGGGAAGAGCAGCACCTCCTCCTGGTCCTCCAACACCACTTCCAGCAGCAGTCTCCCATCGAAGGACTATCCTAGGCCAGACCTGCTTAGCTTCCCCAGGAAAGCCAGTAATGTAATACAGGAGCCACTGGTGCTGATAAAGTTTAAGTTAATTGCTGTTATTGTTAGTCATTTGGGGACTCAAAATGGCTTGTGTGAAAGCCTCCCATAACTGTTTAATAGTATGAAGGAAAAAAAGTAGGAAAAAACTAAATAAAAGAAACCGTTCCACTGGGATACACATATCAGTAGGCGAGAAGCGCTTTAGTACTCAGGTTTTATTTTATTTTATTTTCAACTTTTTTGAACACATGAACAGGACAAACAGTCTCAGACACAGGAAAACAAAAGAAAAGAAAAGAAAGAAGAAGAAAAAACATACCTATTATTGACATTCAGTATTAAGTCGTGCTACCAGTCGCATAAGGTGCTTAAATGGAAAATGGCATTGACATTTGTCTGATTTCGGCCCATACATTGTGCTTGAGTCTCTGTGTTCTCCCTACAGGAAAGGCTAAGACCAGGGAGTCTCGCCAGTCCATCATCAGCCCAGACTGGAACTTTGAGAGGATGGGCATCGGCGGCCTGGACAAGGAGTTTTCCGACATCTTCCGCAGAGCCTTTGCCTCCAGAGTCTTCCCTCCTGACATAGTCGAGCAAATGGGTGAGTTCCACTTTAAAGTCGAGGTGAACCCGTTCGTCACGTGCATCTGAGTCCGTTTCAGACTGAAAACAAATTGAGAGGCGGACCATATATGGTGTCGATTATTTGATTTGACAATTCTGAGGACTGGCTTTGGCATTGGCCAATCCTGGCGTGTTCCACCCCCAAATCGGGTGGGATTCAGCGTGTTGTCGTGCTACGCGAGTGGGATCCGCGGAGCGTGTTGAGCGAGCGCACCTTCCGACGCATGGGTGCTGCCCGCCCGCCTGGAATCTCCGAGAGACGACCCCTGACAGCCAGGGAGGCTGTCAGGCTCGGAAATAATATTCCTAGAATGCGTGTTTTAACGAGCCAGTTAAATTTGTTTGCATTCTTAGACATTACCGTTTGATTTAGTTTGCATAATTGCTCAAGTTAGTAGTTAGTTTATGGGCTAGAAACTCTGCCAGATGACAGGCACTAGGCGCTATTTTCCCCTTCATTTGGAAGAGAAAATTATCCTGAAATGAAGATTTGATTGACAGCTGCATGTCGTGAAAGGATTGGTTCAAATGGGGTAGAAATTTTATAGTACTAGGTAGGGATGTCATGATACTAGAATTTCAACTTCGATACCGATACCCAGGAAAATATCGATACTTGATACCATTTTCGATACCACGGGAAGGAGGGGATGACGACACATCAAGAGGCATAAAAATAAAGTTAGACAGATGGACAGACGCACAGTTCTCCATAATCTAGACCTGATCAAACTTTGAATTTAGACAGCAGATTAGCCCTGCTCTAGCCATCAGCCTATCAGAACACATTTAGCTTGTTGAAGCAACAGATACCCACCAATGATAGGGAGGGAAAAATCTGTGATTTTTTCACTTAAAGAAAGCACTGCTGGTATTGAAACTGTTGCAAATGAGTATTGTATCCATTTCAAAGTTTCAGTATTGATACTATCGATACTTTTGACAACCCTAGTACTAGGTGACGTCAGCAAATTGTAAATTACTGTTATCAATGAAATCTTGAAAAATGATCTTTTGATGTGAAAAAGTGTGAAAAACTAAAGAAATTAGATTTTTGTGATTCTTTTGGCATACATTATTAAATAGGTGCACTGCATACCCAGGTATTTGAACTAAAAGAAAAGAAAAGTCATTTTTGGGTTCAGCTCGACTTTAAGAACTTCCTCTATATTAGTCAAGTCAGGTGATCATCTCTATAATAGTCAAGTCAGGTGATCACCTCACAAGACTGTTTGGATGACGAGGACATTCTCTTTGTACATTCATTGCAGATAGTTTCTCTCTTTCTAGTTTGATTTGCATCTCCTCATTATAACGGTTATTTAAACAGGGAGGTGGCCATCGCGAGCTAGCTCTCTTTTACAAGGAAGGACGCCCTGATTACAGTGCATGTCAAAGCAATAAAAGCACACAAAGTTACAGTATATATCAACAACAAATTATTGATATAAAAACAATAAAAGTAGATAGAAAAACAATAAAAGCACACGAATAAGAGCACACAGAACAGATTTGACAACAAACAGGACGAAGACGTCAACATAACGGACGCCATCAGTTCAAATACAACACATGCATTCACACTGCTCTGTGTCAGTCAAAAGAGATTTCAATGGATTTAATGGGATTAGCTTGTTTAATTTTGGAAATTTCTGCAGATTGCTCCACTTGTGTGAAGCATGTGTGAAGCTAAAAAGCCAGTTTCCCAATCTCAGTACAAACATGATTTTCCAGGAGCAAATAGTCTTGGGAGCTATCGCAGTGTGACAAAGAACTATTGTTCAAAAAGGCTCGTGAGATACCCAGGAGGTTTGCCAAGAAGTGCTTTGTAAATAAATAGAATACAGTGCCGTTCTCTTCTCACTGCCAACTCCTGCCACCCAGTTTTCTCATATAGTACACCATGATGCCTTCTAAAGACATCCCCAGTTATGGACATACGGGCGCAATGATAGACTGCATCGAGTGGTGTAAGAGCACTCAAGGATGGCTTTCCTCATCCACAGACGCACTTAATTTTTTCCTCTGTTTCCTTCTAATGTTCCTTTTTTATAACCCCAAATTTATGACCATACCTTTCATCACATCCTTTCCATGAGCCCTGATTTATCATTCAGATATTTGATATAGGGGCACAGAGTCGTTCCTCAGCACAATAAATGTCAACAGCAGGAACCAAGAGGCACAAGGGGCTGCAATTAGTAGAAAACAGATGATTTCTTTCTGAGGATCGTTGTTGGCAACATTCAAGAGGAGCATAAAGTCGTCTCTCTCCGAACTGGGAACCTGTGCTTCAGCATGCATCTGGTTGGACAGACTGGGAACTGGGAACCTGTGCTTCAGCATGCATCTGGTTGGACAGACTGGGAACTGGGAACCTGTGCTTCAGCATGCGTCGGGTTGGACAGACTGGGAACTGGGAACCTGTGCTTCAGCATGCATCTGGTTGGACAGACTGGGAACTGGGAAGCTGTGCTTCAGCATGCGTCGGGTTGGACAGACTGGGAACTGGGAAGCTGTGCTTCAGCATGCGTCTGGTTGGACAGACTGGGAACTGGGAAGCTGTGCTTCAGCATGCGTCGGGTTGGACAGACTGGGAACTGGGAACCTGTGCTTCAGCATGCATCTGGTTGGACAGACTGGGAACTGGGAAGCTGTGCTTCAGCATGCGTCGGGTTGGACAGACTGGGAACTGGGAAGCTGTGCTTCAGCATGCGTCTGGTTGGACAGACTGGGAACTGGGAAGCTGTGCTTCAGCATGCATCTGGTTGGAC
>NC_139626.1:7592436-7597436 GCF_964638095.1 Poromitra crassiceps | reverse complement strand
CTTGCTGACAGTCAGTGGACTACAGGCAGTAGAATGCAGCCGGCGCGATCCGAGTTTTAAGAAATGGAGACCGGCTGCGTCAGGCAAGTAGAGCTGTCTGCTGAGTGTGAACAGGCTCACAAGCAAAAACATAGAAAAGAAAAAAACATAAAACGCTTCCATACTGCTCACTTGGCGTAATTAAAGTCTCCACAAGCCCTGAGATGCCAAGTTGACTTGAAAAGATGTCATTTACAGCCTGTTTTTAGCTGAAATCTGCACTGTAGCCAGGTGGTGGGAACCTTGTCTTTCTGTCCTTCCTTATTTCCATCCATCCATCTTCAACCGCTTATCCGGGGTCGCATCACGGAGGTAAAGGTAGCAGCTCCAGCAGGGGAGCCCAAACTTCCCTTTTCCTGGCTACATTAGCCAGCTCTGACTGGGGGATCCTGAGGCGTTCCCATGGCAGTGTGGAGACATAATCTCTCCACCTAGTCCGCGGTCTGCCCTGTGGTCTCCTCCCAGCTGGACGTGCCTGGAACACCTCCCAAGGGAAGCTACCAGGTGGCATCCTTACCAGATGCCCGAACCACCTCAACTTGCTCCTTTCTACACAAAGGAGCAGCGGCTCTACTCCGAGTCCCTCACGAAATGACTGAGCTTCTCACCTTGTCCCTAAGATGCCAGCCACCCTCCTGAGAAAAGCCATTTCAGCCGCTTGTATCCGTGATCGTTCTTTCGGTCATTCGGCCATCCTTCATGACCATAGGTGAGGGTAGGAACGAAGATCGACCAGTAGATCCAGAACTTTGGCTTCTGCCTCAGCTCTCTTTTCGTCACAACGGTGCGGTAAAGTGAACGCAATACTTCTCCCGCTGCTCCGATTCTCCGGCCCATCTCCCGGCCGGAGGATCGTTCCTTATTTTTGAACCCATCATATTTTCACACATCTGATTGAACTTTTTTAGCTGGAGGATACAGCTGGCAAGCTGAGCTGGCTGCAGCCATGTTGACGACGATTGACTGGCAAATGGGTACCGTACCAATAGCCCAGGTCTACTCGGGACGATATCCATTCTCATGTTACGATGTTCACGATTATACAATTGATGGAAATTCACCGCGATACAATTATCTTGAGTGTTTATTATCGCGATAGACGATAATATCTTATTGTCCCATCCCTAGTCCCAGCTGTGAGTGCGTGTTGACTGTATGAACATGAAGTGGAGCAGTGCAGATGCACGAGACCTTACATGTTCAACAAACCTTCCCTGGATAAATACGGATTTAAACAAAATGCACAAAAGCTATTTATGTTCAAGTCCTAAGTCCCTTCTTCTCCCTCCCCTCTTGCAGGTCTACCAGACGAGAAGGGCCGCGTTCAGATCCTCAACATCCACACGGCCGTGATGCGTCAGAACAACCTACTGGACGCGGACGTGGACGTGAAGGAGCTGGCCTCGGAGACCAAGAACTACAGCGGCGCCGAGCTGGAGGGCCTGATCCGAGCCGCCCAGTCCACCGCCATGAACAGACACATCAAGGTCAGAGTCCTCAAGGGGGCACTGCTGCTCACATTGAGATTCTCTACAGTATTTATACTTTTATTTCTGACGGCGCATTGTGATTGGACGAAAGGCCTGTCAGAATAATCAATCGAATGATCACAATTATAACGTAACTTATTGTAACCTCAATCATTTTTCTGACCTCAATTTTTGGCCATTGTGTTTGTTTGCACATTTGATTACCGTAAATTCCGGACTATAAGACGCACCGGTGTATAAGCCGCGGGACCAAAATTGACTATTTTTTTCTTCTATAAGCCGCACCGGACTATAAGCCGCGGGTGTTTTGATGTTTAATTACCATATGAAAGGGTTCGTGCACAGAGAGGAATGTCGGGAAAGCGATGGCTGTTTGGGGAAGCTCCCATTTATTAACATTTCAACAAAACAAAACAAAAGTCAGGTCACTAATCCCCAGACAAAATCACACAACAATAGGCTATATGTGCAGCAAACCTGTAACCAGAGAAGTCAAGTCACTAATGCTCGTCTTCCTCTTCTTCCTGCGTACTGAAACCACCAAAGTCCTCATCTTCAGTGTCGGAAACGAACAGGTTCAGGGTGGCTTCGTCAACCACTCTCCTCTCTCCTTCATTGTCACTCAAAACCAACGAACTCCTCTTCATCTATAGCTGTGTTTCCATTACAGTTTTTCGCAAAAGAATTGCGATATTTCTACAACTTCGACAATGTACAATTGCGACTTGTAGGCGTTTCCATTGAAGTTGCGTTTGAGTGATTCCCCGTTGCAGCAGCTGCCACAGTGATTACGCACGGGGATCTGCCCCATATCCCGTCCCCTGCATGCTCAAATCCAACCAATGGTCAATGGAAATCCCAACATGAAGTTACAATGCATATAAACGAGCCTGATTATCAATTCAAAAGAAAATGAGTCGCAAAATGTGGCTGGCTGCGTGAATGCAGTCAGCGCGACAGGCAGAGGAAAAAAGGTAGCCTAATAGCCTACAACTGGTCCGATTTAGAGATGGAGGGGGGAAAAGGCTGATTTGGTTCTATAATTGCACCTGAAACGTGTGCAATGTATTAGCCTACTCACAGTCACTGTATTCACTTCAGACAGCACCACCGCACCAGTGTGTGCTTTTCATCCTCTCATCTCGATAAACTGCTATATCGACACGTCTGAAAAACCACCTCATGATCATCTACTGCTCGTTCTCATGCTGTCGAGAACGAGCAAAGCTTTTTTTTGGTGAAAGAATCCTCCAGGGCGCTTCTTGTTAACAGTCCGAGTGAGTGGCAGGTCGAACGTCAAAGGCACTTCATCCATATTTATGATCTGCTCCGGTTCGATGGAATATTCCTTGATCTTCCTTTGTGTGAATTCGCCGAAGTTTGTGATTTTCTCCTGGTAGTCGGGGGAGGGAGTTGATGGCCGAGTGGCCGTTTGCTTACCGTAATTACCATATGTAAGTGGTCACGCACAGAGGGGATTGTCGGGCCCATTGATGGCTGTTTGAGGAAGCTCCCATTTACCGTATTACCGTAACATTTCAACAAAACAACATAACACAACACCACCGTTGTTTATTTTTACAGTGCACACAGTGTCCGCGGTGTGGTGAAAAGAGGGCAAGAGAGGAAATTAAAACAGAAGTGGATTTATAGTTAGAAAGAGTGCTAAAAAAGAGAGATTTTTTTTTTTTTTTTTTTTTTTTTCTGAAAAAATCCATAGATAAGACGCACCGTTATATAAGCCGCAGGGGCCAAAAAACGGGAAAAAAGCCGCGGCTTATAGTCCGGAATTTACGGTACATAAGGAAAAACTATGATGAGCCCCATCCCCCCCCCCCCCACACACACACACCCACACACATACACACACACCCACACACACACACATGCACGCGCACACCCACGCACGCGCACACAGACACACGCACACACACACACACACACACACACACACACCCACACACACACACACACACACACAGTGAACACAGTTTGTTTGGAAGTAATTTTTGTGTACTTGCATTATTATGCTATTATATTATCATTATCAGTGGCAAAAAAGTCTTAAAATTACAATAATATAATTTATCGCAATTATTTCTGGGATAATATATCGACCAACAGACAGTAGTTATCGTGACAGGCCTAGCGTTCCGCAAGGGCTTATAACCATAATAATTGGTTTTGTTTTATTTTTTTGTACCCTAAAACTCGTAGTGTACATTTTATTTATTCACTCCAGGGAACTCATATTTTGTTGGCAGAAGGCAAGAATGATTTGACGTTTGATACGATTGTAAGAAGGATGTAAATGTTGTTCAAAAGCAATAACGGGAATAGTGGCTTCTGACTGAGTTGAAGGTGTCGGCCACACACTGGGTGGACATGGTACTACACTACTACTCCCAAGACTCTGCTCTGGCCTGTAGGCTGGATTAAACCATGTGTTGTAGCACGCAGTTTCAGTTGATCTCTGTCTGTGCGTGCGTGCGTGTGTGTGTGTGTGTGTGTGTGCGTGCGTGTGCGTGCGTGCGTGCGTGCGCTATGATCCATTTACCTTGCGTGTGTGTGAGAAAGAGAGCGAACAGATTACAGAGGCCAGGTGTGTATGTATGTGTGTGTGTGTACTGTATATCTGCTTAAGTGTCTTATCAGGTGTGCGGGCTCAAACCCCCACACAGCTCACTGGGGCACACAGATAAGGCGAGGTGCGTGCCTGTTAAGTGTTCTGCCCCCACACACACACACACACACACACACACACATAGACTCAGTCATATTGGAGGGTGATGATTTGTGACGGACAAGGGCTTTACACATGTCTGATGGCTGTGGCGCTTTCCCTCTCTCCCCTCAGCACCCCTCCTCGCCCGCCCGCCCTCCCTCTCTCCCCTAAGCACCCCTCCTCGCCCGCCGCCCTCCCTCTCTCCCCTCAGCACCCCTCCCCGCCCGCCCTCCCTCTCTCCTCTAAGCACCCCTCCTCGCCCGCCCGCCCTCCCTCTCTCCTCTCAGCACCCCTCCTCGCCCGCCCTCCCTCCCTCTCTCCTCTCAGCACCCCTCCTCGCCCCCCCCCCTCTCTCCTCTAAGCACCCCTCCTCGCCCGCCCACCCTCCCTCTCTCCCCTCAGCACCTCTCCTCGCCCACCCTCCCTCCCTCTCTCCTCTAAGCACCCCTCCTCGCCCGCCCGCCCTCCCTCTCTCCCCTCAGCACCCCTCCTCGCCCGCCCTCCCTCTCTCCCCTCAGCACCCCTCCTCGCCCGCCCTCCCTCTCTCCTCTAAGCACCCCTCCTCGCCCGCCCACCCTCCCTCCCTCTCTCCTCTAAGCACCCCTCCTCGCCTCGCCCGCCCTCCCTCTCTCCTCTCAGCACCCCTCCTCGCCCACCCTCCCTCCCTCTCTCCTCTAAGCACCCCTCCTCGCCCGCCCTCCCTCCCTCTCTCCTCTCAGCACCCCTCCTTGACCGCCCACCCTCCC
>NC_139626.1:7579936-7587436 GCF_964638095.1 Poromitra crassiceps | reverse complement strand
CTACAGTGTGAGGGAGGTGATACACACAGCTACAGTGTGAGGGAGGTGATACACTGGAGGACAGTGTGAGGGAGGTGATACACACAGCTACAGTGTGAGGGAGGTGATACACACAGCTACAGTGTGAGGGAGGTGATACACACAGCTACAGTGTGAGGGAGGTGATACACACAGCTACAGTGTGAGGGAGGTGATACACACAGCTACAGTGTGAGGGAGGTGATACACACAGCTACAGTGTGAGGGAGGTGATACACACAGCTACAGTGTGAGGGAGGTGATACACACAGCTACAGTGTGAGGGAGGTGATACACACAGCTACAGTGTGAGGGAGGGGATACACTGGAGGACAGTGTGAGGGAGGTGATACACACAGCTACAGTGTGAGGGAGGTGATACACACAGAAGGAGGTGATACACTGGAGGACAGTGTGAGGGCGGTGATACACACAGCTACAGTGTGAGGGAGGTGATACACAGGTGAAATGATAGAAGGCCAGGGGCCAGTTAATAAACAAACAATACAAATTTTTCTGTGGCGGATTGTAGGTTTTTGGGGTGTCAGCCGGCGTTTAGTCTGACAATGTTGTGCACACCGGATAGTTAGTTAGGTTAAGTTAGTTAGGTTAAGTACATACATACTGTAAGTGCCTTACAGTATGTGCTACCCAGTAATTGATAATTTAGCACCTAAATCATACATTATTGAAAGATATTCCATATTCCAGACTGAAATGCTACAACAGAAGTGGAGTATTGGCCAGAATTACATGAACATTTGGACACTTATTTAGTGGGTATCTTGCATGTTGCGTTCAGGTGCACTGTAAAAAAAAAAAAAAAAAGTTTTTGCAATTCCATCACGGGCCACACAGAGTATCACTGAGTATGAGTATCACTGATCACTATATCACTATAGATCGTGAGTAGTAAGATGTTTGTAAATTGACCTAAGAGGACGTGATCAGAAATGGATGTTGTGTGTGTGATGTTGGTGTTTCAACAGCGTGTGCTTGATGCATTTTCTGACCTTTTGAGCAGCATCCCAATTTGATGTGCCAGCCCACACACACACACACACACACACACACACACACACACACACACACACACACACACACACACACACACATACACACACATACACACACACACACACACACACACACACAACACACACATACACACACACACACACACACACACACACACACACACACACACACACACATACACACACACAAACACGCACACACGCAGAGCAGGGCAATAAAAATTAGCTCATTAAACATTCAATCATAGTTTCACTTGACTGAACTAAGCCAGCCTCCTGTGCTGCCCTTCCTCCTCCTTGACATCTGCTCAGCATCACATGATCACATCATCATCATCATCACACACCAGTCAACACAATCTGTCTCAGTCAACACAATCTGTCTCAGTCACAACAAACTGCCATCAATTAGCCGCAATGAAAAGCAGTGTGGCTTTGGCCATGATTTGTCACGTGGAGGGATCCAGTAGATTCACACTTCTCACAGTGTTCTCTGCATGGAGGGATCCAGTAGATTCACACTTCTCACAGTGTTCTCTGCATGGAGGGATCCAGTACATTCACACTTCTCACAGTGTTCTCTGCATGGAGGGATCCAGTAGATTCACACTTCTCACAGTGTTCTCTGCATGGAGGGATCCAGTAGATTCACACTTCTCACAGTGTTCTCTGCATGGAGGGATCCAGTAGATTCACACTTCTCACAGTGTTCTCTGCATGGAGGGATCCAGTAGATTCACACTTCTCACAGTGTTCTCTGCATGGAGGGATCCAGTACATTCACATTTCTCACAGTGTTCTCTGCATGGAGGGATCCAGTAGATTAACACTTCTCACAGTGTTCTCTGTATGGAGGGATCCAGTAGATTCACACTTCTCACAGTGTTCTCTGCATGGAGGGATCCAGTACATTCACATTTCTCACAGTGTTCTCTGTATGGAGGGATCCAGTAGATTCACACTTCTCACAGTGTTCTCTGCATGGAGGGATCCAGTAGATTCACACTTCTCACAGTGTTCTCTGCATGGAGGGATCCAGTAGATTCACACTTCTCACAGTGTTCTCTGCATGCAGGGATCCAGTAGATTCACACTTCTCACAGTGTTCTCTGCATGGAGGGATCCAGTAGATTCACACTTCTCACAGTGTTCTCTGCATGGAGGGATCCAGTAGATTCACACTTCTCACAGTGTTCTCTGCATGGAGGGATCCAGTAGATTCACACTTCTCACAGTGTTCTCTGCATGGAGGGATCCAGTAGATTCACACTTCTCACAGTGTTCTCTGCATGCAGGGATCCAGTAGATTCACACTTCTCACAGTGTTCTCTGCATGGAGGGATCCAGTAGATTCACACTTCTCACAGTGTTCTCTGCATGGAGGGATCCAGTACATTCACACTTCTCAGAGTGTTCTCTGCATGGAGGGATCCAGTAGATTCACACTTCTCACAGTGTTCTCTGCATGGAGGGATCCAGTAGATTCACACTTCTCACAGTGTTCTCTGCATGGAGGGATCCAGTAGATTCACACTTCTCACAGTGTTCTCTGCATGGAGGGATCCAGTAGATTCACACTTCTCACAGTGTTCTCTGCATGGAGGGATCCAGTAGATTCACACTTCTCACAGTGTTCTCTGCATGGAGGGATCCAGTAGATTCACACTTCTCACAGTGTTCTCTGCATGGAGGGATCCAGTAGATTCACACTTCTCACAGTGTTCTCTGCATGGAGGGATCCAGTAGATTCACACTTCTCACAGTGTTCTCTGCATGCAGGGATCCAGTAGATTCACACTTCTCACAGTGTTCTCTGCATGGAGGGATCCAGTAGATTCACACTTCTCACAGTGTTCTCTGCATGGAGGGATCCAGTAGATTCACACTTCTCACAGTGTTCTCTGCATGCAGGGATCCAGTAGATTCACACTTCTCAGAGCGTTCTCTGCATGGAGGGATCCAGTAGATTCACACTTCTCACAGTGTTCTCTGCATGGAGGGATCCAGTAGATTCACACTTCTCACAGTGTTCTCTGCATGGAGGGATCCAGTAGATTCACACTTCTCACAGTGTTCTCTGCATGGAGGGATCCAGTAGATTCACACTTCTCACAGTGTTCTCTGCATGGAGGGATCCAGTAGATTCACACTTCTCACAGTGTTCTCTGCATGGAGGGATCCAGTAGATTCACACTTCTCACAGTGTTCTCTGCATGGAGGGATCCAGTAGATTCACACGTTCTCTGCATGCAGACGTGCTCTGAATCAGAGGGATGTTTCAGACACCTTTTAGACACACATAGGGCACGCTTCAAAATAGAGACATGTACATAAAAATCACCCAACAGTGGTAACAGAAAGAACACGAGGCCACCAAGGGTATAGCAGCTTCTTGGCTTCTCATCATCATCGCACTAGTTTACAACTTTTATTTTATTTTATTTTATTTTAATTCTTTATTATTCTTTATTTTTTAGTTGGCAAGTTTTTTCTTTGTGGGAGTAGGCAGTGGAGCGTGAAATATAATGGAGTCAGATAGGTTTTGTGGTTTGGCCCAGGAGTTGTGCTTGTTGTCCCTGTTGAAACGTGCGTGTCAAACTGTCAGCTTCTTTGTGTGTTGTGCTTTGGTCGTAACTGCCTTGTCTACAGCTATATTTCAGCACAATTGTTTGGATACTTTTTCCATTTCACTATTTTCTTTCTTCTTTTTTGAATTTGTTATGGAGCTAGCGGATGTACACAAAGTCCCTGGATTCTTGAGAAGATAAACTAATTGATTGAACTTTTTTTTTAATGATTGTCATAATTGGATTATATTAGTTTAGATTAGCCTTTAGTTTATTGTCTCCCTTTGGAGAAATATGTCGGCATTTGAGAGAACACAGGTGGCGCTGCAGCACACACATACACGCCAGGGTAGGAAATTCACTTATTTTATTTTATTTTTTATTTTTTTTGCCCTTGTGAAATACTATGTTTCGGGGGCATTTTGGATAATTTCCTCAAATGTTGACTGAGCCGGAGGGGTGTGGCTACGCAAGATTAGGTCATACCTGACAGAGCAGTTGAGTTGCCCGTTCTCCAAAGAGATGCTTCGTTGAAAAAAGATCAAGCTACCAGTAGAACGCTTAAAGGTTGATGGCTTTAGCTAATATTTTACATCGCTATTCCGAAATGGATTGGTCATTTGTCCCACCCCGCGCTGCAGTCTGCAGAGAGAAGGGAAACAGCCTTGTATATACAGTACAGTGGATATGTATACAGTGAAATATAACGTGATATTGTCATAACACAAATTGATGAATGGAAGTGGAATAAACTTGTGTAAGAAGTTATTTGGCCCACGGCACACGGCATTCATCAAGAGCCAAATTCATGTCGATCAGTCAGTCAAGTGGCGCTCTCTCACCTCATCGTTTTTTCCTGTTGCAAAAGAGCATAATGCTGTGTGCCAAATCTTTTGAAAGTTGTCTAAAACCTGCCCTTTACAAGGGTTGGTCGGCTTGTATGCAGACGTTACGATAAATATGTTTGCATCTAGTTCATGTAATTTCATTCATTTCCCTCTAATTTATATATTTTTTTTAACTCTATACGTCACCTCCGTAATTTAATATTGTTTACCTACTAATTTCCATCAAATTGAGGTTTCCTTTTGCTTGAAGTAAAAGTGCCATACCTTTGTTTTGCTTTAACGGGAACACAATAATCATGGATCAAAGCTAGTCGATATGTTTGTTTATTCACCCATGATGTGTTCACATGTAGCAAGCTTGTAACATGTCTGCCGGTGTTCACTTGTTTCAGTTCATTGAGTAGACTGTTGGAAAGTGGAGGGGGGGAGACAGTAGACTGTTGGAAAGTGGAGGGGGGAGACAGTAGACTGTTGGAAAGTGGAGGGGGGAGACAGTAGACTGTTGGAAAGTGGAGGGGGGGAGACAGTAGACTGTTGGAAAGTGGAGGGGGGGAGACAGTAGACTGTTGGAAAGTGGAGGGGGGAGACAGTAGACTGTTGGAAAGTGGAGGGGGGGAGACAGTAGACTGTTGGAAAGTGGAGGGGGGGAGACAGTAGACTAGGGCTGGGTATCGTTCAAAATTTTTCGATATCGATACCGTTTCGATACTTGGATTTCGATACCGGTTCCTGAACGATACTTTTTTCGATACCAATTTTTAGAAAAATCCATTTTAACAAAAATAAAACAGCATTACACATTGAAATTATTTTACAAATCTTTAGTTTTCCCCCCATCTTAAGTTTTACAGCAGAAAAAAATAAAACCTACTGTATTTAACATAACTTTAAGTTCTCTAAACGTATTGCCGTCCCTACAAAAAATATTGGAAGTACTACAAAGGAAAGAAATGTAAAACAAATAAATCAGTGGAATAGTTTTCAGTGCAAAACAGAGAGTTGCAAATCAGGGTTTAATGCTCACTGATGCAACAGAACTCTATTCTTGTCCAAACTGATGAGATGGATCCACTTCATGCATGGAAGAGTTGAGCTTTGACTAGCCTATCAATATAGCCAATGGCACAAAGTGAATCCCATTTATATTCAACAAACTATCATGACATCAGCGTTTGTTAACGAGTTGCTAAAAATACATAATGGGCGATAACGTTTGCACATAACGTTAACGCTAATTAATTAAACATTAACGCTAGTGTTGCAGATCAGTGTTTAATGCTCACTGCTGCAACAGAACGGCATTCTTGTCAAATCTGACGAGACAGCTCCACTTCACGCATTCACTGACTAGCCAATCAATATAAATGAATCGCATTTACATTCAACAAACTATCATGACATCAGCGTTTGTTAACGAGTTGCTAAAAATACACAATGCCCGCTTGCGCATAACGCTACGGCGGCAATTAATTAAACGATCTGCTAGCTACAACTCACAGCCAGATGCATGGATTTGTCAGACTGAGGGATCTGATAACCGCTAACTTGCGGTAAGCTGACCCACCTCTCAATTATTTCTCTTATCTGTGGAAACCAGTCCGTGTTGTTTCTGTTTCTTTTCCTGCTTTTCATCATCTTCGCCATATGGTACTCCAGGATAGGAGTAGCTTGAGTGGCTAACTTCTTGTATACTATATCCGCACCGCACGCCTGGCTCACAGTCACAACAAACACACCGGCTAAAGTGGGCGTAACGTTTCCTGCATGCCTCTACATGACAGCCAATCACCAGCCGTATTAGAGCGCGGCGTGCAAGCATGTCGCATGCTTATAGGCTCAATGACGCTGTTTTGTTTTGGTATCGAAAATTGGTATCGATTGACAAGGGAGGCTTCGATACCCCTTAGTATCGATGTTTCCATTTCGGTGCCAAGTAAGTATCGAAACTCGATACCCAGCCCTACAGTAGACTGTTGGAAAGTGGAGGGGGGGAGACAGTAGACTGTTGGAAAGTGGAGGGGGGGAGACAGTAGACTGTTGGAAAGTGGAGGGAGGGAGACAGTAGACTGTTGGAAAGTGGAGGGGGGAGACAGTAGACTGTTGGAAAGTGGAGGGGGGGTAGACAGTAGACTGTTGGAAAGTGGAGGGGGGGAGACAGTAGACTGTTGGAAAGTGGAGGGGGGGAGACAGTAGACTGTTGGAAAGTGGAGGGGGGAGACAGTAGACTGTTGGAAAGTGGAGGGGGGAGACAGTAGACTGTTGGAAAGTGGAGGGGGGAGACAGTAGACTGTTGGAAAGTGGAGGGGGGGTAGACAGTAGACTGTTGGAAAGTGGAGGGGGGGGGAGACAGTAGACTGTTGGAAAGTGGAGGGGGGAGACAGTAGACTGTTGGAAAGTGGAGGGGGGGAGACAGTAGACTGTTGGAAAGTGGAGGGGGGGAGACAGTAGACTGTTGGAAAGTGGAGGGGGGAGACAGTAGACTGTTGGAAAGTGGAGGGGGGAGACAGTAGACTGTTGGAAAGTGGAGGGGGGGGTAGACAGTAGACTGTTGGAAAGTGGAGGGGGGGGAGACAGTAGACTGTTGGAAAGTGGAGGGGGGGAGACAGTAGACTGTTGGAAAGTGGAGGGGGGAGACAGTAGACTGTTGGAAAGTGGAGGGGGGGGAGACAGTAGACTGTTGGAAAGTGGAGGGGGGGGAGACAGTAGACTGTTGGAAAGTGGAGGGGGGGAGACAGTAGATTGTTGGAAAGTGGAGGGGGGGGAGACAGTAGACTGTTGGAAAGTGGAGGGGGGGGAGACAGTAGACTGTTGGAAAGTGGAGGGGGGGAGACAGTAGACTGTTGGAAAGTGGAGGGGGGGGAGACAGTAGACTGTTGGAAAGTGGAGGGGGGGGAGACAGTAGACTGTTGGAAAGTGGAGGGGGGGAGACAGTAGACTGTTGGAAAGTGGAGGGGGGGAGACAATAGACTGTTGGAAAGTGGAGGGGGGGGGGACAGTAGACTGTTGGAAAGTGGAGGGGGGGGAGACAGT
>NC_139626.1:7544936-7574936 GCF_964638095.1 Poromitra crassiceps | reverse complement strand
TTGTCAACCAATTTATATTTTGTCATTCTCCCGTACAGATTGGGCTCTAACAAGGTTATGTCAATCTAGCGGAGCCACATAGTCGAGCAGAGGCATCCTCTCACGGTAAGACTGCATCATTGCTACATTGCACCTCCTACAGAGGCCTGACTTCATTATCCAGCACCTCCTACAGAGGCCTGACTTCATTATCCAGCACCTCCTTCAGAGGCCAGCTGGTGGAAAAACATGAAAGTCAGTGTGGAAATCCCTACTCTCGCCTTGGCAAACAATCATCTGTGCTCTCAGTTTTGAAAACCATGAGTTTGGTTTAGTAGTCTGTGCCCTCAAGGTAATTGCTCTCGCACCAAGTGGACATTGATATGTAGTACGAGCAGCGTCAAGCTAGCCAGAGATAACTAGAATAATACTGGGAGATAGGCTAGTTGGCCTTCAAAATAAAGGCACAGCATTTGCCACTTCTGAAAAAAGAAACAAATGTGGGTGCATCAAACAGCATAAAAATTATATTCTAAAACAGTAGAATAGAAGTGAAAATGTAGCTGTAGATGCTAAAACAATGATGTTCTGTTATGGTGCTTTGTGTTATTTGATGAATGGGTGGTAACCATATTATGCTCACAACTACATCACCAAACTCATATCAGAAAACTCAGAGCACAAAGTAATAGAGCTCCTATTCGATTCCTAAAGGCTATAGTATTATTAGTATTATTAGTAGTAGTATACTATAGTATTAGTAGTAGCAGTATACTATAGTATAGCCTTTAAACTCAGAGCACTAACTTAAGTAATAGAGCTCCTATTCTATTCCTAAAGGCTATTCACCTTATGTAGCCCCGCCCACTTGACCCGTTTGTGTTATGACTTCCTGTTCAAAACGCCGGCTGTTTTACCTGCTCAAACCAGAGATGGTCTCTCTGGTCAAAGCTAGTGACTCACTGGGAGCAAGCTGCGGGGATAAGCTCTGCCACAGGAAGTGTAAACACAATCGGTTTCCGATTCCGAACATAACGTAACCTAAACTCAACTGCAAAGAGCACAGCGACGGCCCGTCATTCCCGAAACCCCGTCTGAAAACTCCACGCCTGGCTCGATCCACAAACAACTGTGGCTTCTGACAGTCTTGAGCGTAAGCTTGCTCTAACCCTAACCTCAGTGACCCCATGCCTAAACCCAACCACCTCTGGGATAACTGGAGGCATTTTTCGGACTATAGAGACACTGCGTGCGGAGCGCGTCATCATTCAGAAACCACGCCCAAAACGGGGGAAAACACAAACTCCTGTCCAATCCTGGCGTTCTCCGATGTCGCGTGCATGGTCGGGTCTTGCACAAAAAGATCGTATATACAGAAGATAAACACTCCAACTTACTTCATTGACAGCAACATCCACATTTTTCTTCTCGCCAATTCTCAATGGCTTCCTTGTTTTCCTCGGGAGTACAAAAAAACGTTAACTGTCGATTTTTTACAATTGTTGTCTGCGCAGCCCACCACACAACAGCTTTTAGCTATGTTTAATTCAAAACGTGTGAATCACCGCAGCCACATAAATGTGCACAGAAAATATTCTCTTGATTGGGCCAGATTAGCGAGATTAGCTGCGGACAGATACAGACACGCACACACACACGACCAAACACATGATCTCCTCCCAGGCTCAGCCTGGTGAAAATTTAAACAAGAACATTTTTAGAAGAGTGCCTTGGACCTTTCTTCTTTTTTGAACCTTTGTGATCCTCACCAAAGAGCACCTTCACCACACCAGTTTTGGACTTTCGAGCACTCTGGACTCTTTTTTTCTTCCTAAGAAAAAATAGGTGTTGGCTTATTCTGGGAATTTCTGTGTTCTATATTTCTGATTGCTTGTTGATGTTTTTTATGTAACCGGATGTGTTTTGATGCCCGCTGTAGACCCGATTTCCTTCGGGATAATAATCAAGTCGAAGTTGAAGTTGAACTTCTCAACTTGCAGCGAGAGCTGTGTCGCTTATCGCGGCCCGAGAGACTTACGCTATGCAGTAGTGTGCAGCACATCGCGCCTCAAAATAGGTCGGCTAGACAGGCGCTCTCGTGGCAGCGTGTCTCCTTTGCCTGCCTGTCTCCTCTTCTCACTTTGATTTGTCTTCTTTGCTCAGTTGCTGAGGAGCGGCAGCCATGAAAGAAAGCAAGCAAGAGCTGGTTTCCATCTCCCTCTGCATCCCTTCCATCCTGGAAGCTGTGGGCGTTCCTCCCTCTCTCTGTACCGGAGTGCCCAAACCAAACAACCTCCTCCTCCTCTCCAGCGCAATGTGGCCACGTGTCAAATAAGAGAAATTAGCACTGATTATCGTCTCTGTGTATATTGTAATTTCTGGATCAATGAAACTTATAATACTGTTTGTATCTATTTGCGTGCACGGATTCTAAATATGATCATTCCACGACTTAAAGTTCTACTCATTTTTGGTCTTACTATGTTAGTGTGCTTGACCTTTTCTTTTACTGATAAATTAATTGTATTACTAACAAGAAAATGTGTAGTATCTTGAATTAAAAAAAAAAAATCCAGAAGGGAAGCCACCTCAAACCCTTTACTTTATTGTCATTTATTTAGCAGACGCTTTTATCCAAAGCGACGTACAACAGATAAACTACATCACACAATAAAACAGAGCAGAACAATGAAAATAGATTAAAACAGAGAATATGGGATCATGACAAAATAAATAAAAATTTGCATAGATAAAAGATAATCAAGAGTGCAGATTATTCACAGTGTATAAAACAATTCAGGAGTCAAAGAGGTGCAGTAGAGGGAGAGGTAGGAAAGTGGATAGTGAACACATGGGTTTTTAGTTTTCTTTTGAATATAGGCAAAGATGTGGCCGTTCTACAGCTCATTTCACCATGTCGGGGCGAGATCTGAAAAGAGTCGACCGAGAGCGACCTGTAGGCCCGCGCAGGGAGGGAGGGGCGACCAGTAGGCCCGCGCAGGGAGGGAGGGGGCGACCTGTAGGCCCGCGCAGGGAGGGAGCGGTGAGACGTCCTGCACTAGTGGAGGGGTGGAGGGAGCGGTGGGAAGTTTAGAAACTGACCATCGGCTGTAAATATGGGGGGGCAGTTTGATGGTCTGCTCTGTAGGCCAAAACCAGGGTCTTGAATTTGATACGAGCCAGAATGGGAAGCCAATGTAGATCGCGTAGGAGGGGGGTGACATGGGAAAATTTATTTTGATTGAAAACCAGACGGGCTGCAACATTTTGAATGAGTTGAAGTGGTTGGATAGCAGAGGCAGGGAGACCGGCAAGCAGAACGTTACAGTAATCAAGGCGGGAAATGACAAGATACCTGGAGTTGTGATGCTTCTATGGTGAGAAATGGGCGGATTTTTCGGATATTGTAAAGGGCAAAGCGGCAGGAACGTGCGGTGGCAGCAATGAAAGGGGAGAAGGAGAGTTGATTATCGAGTATCACTGCCTGTATGTGCAGAGATAAGGCTGAAAGTCCTGCCTTGTATGTATATGCCCTGTTGATTTATTGTTTTGTTTTTGTCTTGTTTTTATATGTTTTATGTGTTCTTCACTATGGACCCGCCTGTGTGTGTCTTGAATAAAGTTTGAATTGAATTGAACTCCAAGGTTCTTGACAGTTAGGGAGGGTGATACAATGGAGTTGTTGATGGTGATAGAGAGGTCGGTCAGAGGGTAGTCTTTAGCAGGGAGAAAGAGGAGTTCCGTTTTCCCTAAATTAAGTTTGAGGTGGTGAGCAGCCATCCAGGCCCCAATGTCTTTCAGACAGGTAGAGATACGTGATTCAATTAAAGTGTCAGAGGGGGGGAAGCAAAGGTAAAGTTGGGTGTCGTCAGCATAGGAGTGATAGGAGAAACCGTGGGATGAGATTACGTGACCAAGTGATTTCATGTAGAGAAGGAAGAGGAAAGGACCTAGAACAGAGCCCTGGGGGACACCAGTGGAAAGAGTGCAGGGGTTAGAAAGGGACCCTCTCCAGGACACCTGGAAAGTGCGCTCAGAAAGATAGTAAGTGAACCAGGCGAGGACAAGAAATAGATGGAATTGAAAAAACTAACAGATCGGAGTTGTCACTAATGGGGAGCAGGGGGGATGGGTAGATGGGGGTGTTAAAATTGTGATTGGTGTCTCTGAAGTGGACAGAAGTAATGGGAGTAGGAGAGAGAGAAGCAGAAGGCATAATGAGTCCATGCGGCCATGAGGGGGCACTAGTCCAGTTTTGTGGAAGGAATGAGTAGTGGAGAGACTGACCGGAATTAGTCTCGCTGGCCAGCCTCCTCTTCCTTCCGTCCGAGGAGTAGAGAGCTGCAAACCCGAGGGGACCCTCGCGGGCCCCTCGGGCCTGGCCAATACGGGCTGGGGCCAGGCTTTTTTTTTTAATGAATTGCTCCGAGCCGCCCGGGCCGGGGCGGGTTCGGGCCCGTTTCATTAATAAAATAAAATGAAGCTGTATTAGGCTACTCGCTTTATTTTACACAGCAGAGTGAGACCAAGAGGAGGAGGAGCGCACAGACACGCACACACCGTCCCCACACACACACCCTCACCGTGACGTTAGTCTGCCACTCCAGTCCACAATCCACATCATGACATGTTTCAGTCAGCGTGCTGTCACTGTCCGCATAAAAAACAACAAAACAAGCCGCTATGGACATAAAACAAAGTTTGCGAGGGGAGAGTTAAACAGTCCCCACTGCAGTAGGGAAAACTCATTTCAACCTGTTGAACACGAACCCATCTACCATACATTGTGAGGACACTAATGTGACGTTATTCAATGCAGCTATAAACGGTATTTCTGCTGTTTTAATTTCAATATGCTTGAGTGACAATGTTTCAGTTTGTGGGCATTGTTGCTGTTGGCAATTAAACGATCTCTTTCTCGAGACAATTATGTCTGTATGCGGTGGTTGTCTTTATAGGCAACACAGTCTAGCAATGTTTTGGACCAACGAGTTCAGCAGCGCAGCAGCATGCACAGAGAGGGAGAGAGAGATGTGTCGTCATATCGTGATATTGATGTCGGGCCTCGCAACGGGCTCGGGCCAATTAATTTCATAACTCATCCGGGCCGGGTCGGGCACGGGCCTGCATGTCACGGGCCGGGGAGGGCTCGGGCCGAGATTTCAGGCCCGCGCATCTCTCTACCGAGGAGTCTGGCGCCACAGGTCTCCATAACTGGGATAAACCCTCCCCTGTTCTACTCTGCTCTCCCATTGGAGCGACTGTTTGAAAGGGTGTCCTGTGTATTTGCAGAAAGGAGCAGCAGAGGTGTTCATTAAACACTACAGACACTCATATCCCAATTCCTCCTCTGTACTCAGTTGTGAAGCTCTGTCCAGAAAGAAGAAGAAAACAAAAGTGCTGATGTGATTCCAGACCAGTTTCCATCTGAATTACCACATAGGATAACGCATGGATTTCCACAAAGTGTAAACAGACACAGGAAAGTCTTTGAAAGTCACTTAAGTCTGTGATCGAAAACTTGACACTGAATTGCCCTATACTATATAATTGTCTTACTGTAAATCATACTGAAATTCATGTTAAGACCTAATCGACCCGAGATCGGTGTCTGTTTTTAGAAGCTTTATGCACACCCTGACAGAGGAGCTAAAAAATAATGTCGGTGACATGGCGAAAAAGTCCTCAATTCCTTGCCAATCCTAACCACATAGCAAATAGGAGCTTTGGGAATTTAGAATGGCTTTACCTCTCAATATAAGCATAATTATCATATCGCTGTTACATTGCGGTTACTGGTGAATCTTCCCTCTGTATTTCTGTGTTGAGCAATCACTGTGCAGCTCAACAAGAACACATTGTATGCCGACATGTTACCGAGCAGCTACTGTACCAGCTTCCTATATGCGTCTGTGCAAATGATCTTTAATACCCAAAGCACAAGGCATGTGGACATTCTCTTTCTATGCGCAGCACTTCTCTCCCAGCATGCCAGCATGCTTTAACACTGCCGTTTCTGTCACCAACAGTATAGTAGGTAGTCTCTGTTTTACATAAATGAACCGACACTGGTGTCAGTGTACAGAGTGGATATGTATCTCAGCGAGGGTCAACTAAAATGTAGTTCAATCAATTTAGAACATTAGTTCAAAGATTACAAAATTGCCACATATCGGCGTTTAAAGAAATTGTATTTGAGTGACCTGACTATGATACATGTATCTACCAGCTTTGTTGTATATATTTGTAGTGTCCATTGCACTTTTTTTCATTTAGAGATCTACTATTTGTGATGAAGAGTCATGGTTTCTGTTCTGCCTCAACACGAGACTCATCAGTCATTCTTAGAATAGAATAGAATGACTGATGAGGCTAGGTTTCTGTTAACTTTTTTGTTCAACAAATTGCACTTATATTGTTGCAATAAAAGTGAAAAGTATGTATCTTGTTTCCTTTGTTTTCTGATGAGTGTGAGACTTCAGTCTTGAGATGCATGCATGGACTTTGAAGGCAAAGCTATAGAATCTTGAAAGACGAGTGTCCATTTGTGTCACACATGGCAATGACATAACTGGTTTCATTTAAAAAAGTGTATGATTACGACACCAGGAAGATCTGGACCTCAAATCTATCCCGGGGGCTCCAGAAGAGGATCTTTGTCGCTACCATAGAGACCATACTGTTCTATGGGTGCGAGACATGGACCCTCTCCAAGGCCAGATCAAAATCTATCAACGGATGCTACACGCAGATGCTGCGAATGGCATTTAGCATCTGCTGGACACAGCACGTCTCGAACAAGCATCTCTATGGTGACCTACCACCCCTCACCAGAAAACCCTCTGAGACCACTTAAGACCATGGTCAACAACCTGAGAGAGGACTGTGGAGCTGCAACAACTGGGGAGCTGCGGTCCCTGATGGATGGAAGCACGAGACATGTGGAAGGTCTGACGGCGGCCATCCTGGCCTGAGTCGACGCAGTGAGTGAGTGATTAGCCTTCATCCTCTCAAATGTCACTATTTAGCAAACAAATGTATTCGGATAGTCAAAGCTTCAGGTCAGAGCCTTGGTTTCATGCCAGCAAAATTGTTTTGATTGAGTAGGTGTCACTTTTCAAGAAGGTAAATATCTCATTTTGTGTTGAAATTAGATAGACTGTGTGTCTATGTTTGTGACTTAACTATGGATGTGATTAAGGTATCTAGGGATGATGGAGATATTTTAATAAGGTTGTATGGAATCATACTATTTATTATGCATGGAGTATGTTCTATCACAGTTTGGAACACCATAATTTCATAATTTTAGAATTGAGCTCATTAGTGCCTTATGTAGAAGAGACCGTCTGGCTTGAGAAACTAAGGAAGTGTGAATACATTTGGAAGTTCCGATTGTATTTACACTTCTCTTGTCTGTGACTCGTAAACCGAGTCTGACTCATAATGTGAGTCAAACTAGGTTTGACCAAGCGAGTCAGACTAGTTTGTCCTCCACCCTCCACCTCCACCCTGGTCATCACCTCTGCTCAGCCTGCTGCCCTCGGGCAGGAGGTACAGGAGCATCAAGAGCCGAACAAATAGACTGAAAAACAGCTTCTTTCCATGGGCCGTCCGGACTCTAAACAACAACAGCAGCCGTTAACTCCCACTCAGTGCAATACTTGAACATGTGCAATATATCAAAACGTGCAATATTCTTTTACTACCTCAGCAGTATTTTATTAGTATTTTATTATTGTTTTGTTTCTGTTTTTTTTGCCCCCCCCCGTCTAGGTGTCCTGTGTCCTTATCTGTTCTAATGTTTGCTTTTCTTAAATGTTAAAAAAAAAAATGTAACGTCTGATTTTAATGCACTGTCAGCTGAAGCACTCTTAATTTTGTTGTATGGGGAACTGTGCAATGACAATAAAGGCTATTCTAATTCTTGAGCAGGTAAAACAGCCGGCGTTTTGAACAGGAACAGGAAGTCATGACACAATGGGTCAAGTGGGCGGGGCTACATAAGGTGAATACATGGGGTGCTAAAGAGTAGGTCTTAGAGAATTGGATAACTGATGTCCCAGCAATTCCGCGGGTGACTTTCTAAGTACCTCTGTCTAAGAAGCAAAATCATGAGACAATCATTTTGTTCTTCAAATATATAATCTTAGTTCAGTCATACAGATATATACATTGTATAATAAATAATATTTATAAAAACATAACATTTCAGATTATAAAATAAAAAGGGAATTATTCACTTTAAAACATTTGTACAAAACTTTGGATATAGCGGGGTTGGGGGGGGGGGGGTAGGCGGGAACAGGAACTGAACACAAAGGTAGTCGCAGGTAGGGAGGGCATTTTAGAAGGTGACGCAGAGGCTAAGCTATGTCACAAAGAGAGGAGAGCCTTACACACACCATTGGGTAACGTGTGTTTTTGTTGTTGAATATAATTAATAGGAAGCAGGTGGGACTGTCACAACATGTTGTGTGGAAACCTCTGCGAGTTTGTTCCGCCATTGTGAAGAGCCAGCCAGCTTGCCATCCATCCATCCATCCATCTTTTTTCCATCCTCCTCTCTCTCTCTCTCCACCACACACTCTGTTTGTCACTGGCTCCTCCTCTTTCTCTCTCTCTCCACCACACACTCTGTTTGTCACTGGCTCCTCCTCTTTCTCTCTCTCCACCACACACTCTGTCACTGGCAGCCGTCATACACAAATCACATCTTGCGCACATAAATGGTGGCCCGGGCCCAATGAGGTTTCCCAACGCTTCATGTTCTCAGGCGTTCCACCAATCAGGATTCAGGGACAGCTTCCAGGTTTTTAAGAAATCCATCTGACTTTAGCATGAACTGGGGGTTGCTTTCTGTCCATCCAAAAAAAAAAGCCCATATCCAACTGTTTTTCTTAAGACATATTAGATCTATTTGCCTTTGTTAACGATGCTTGTGAGAGTCGGTTGGGCTCACATCCATGTCGTTGAGAAATCATTTTGAGTAAATTATATAGTAGCTATATTTTGCCTCCAGGATCTCAAAAACCAAAACAGTGAGGCACGTGTTCTGGGGGTTGTATTGACAGGACTACAAGTTCATAAATCAGGCTTCTTAAAAACCTCAGCCTTCCTTTTTGAAGTAAATCAAGAGGGAGGCAGGGAAGGAAAGAAGGGTGTGAGAGCCCTAGGATCCCACTATGCCCTCTGGTCCCTCTGGTCTGCACATGTCGTCACATGTCCTGCTTCCTCTCCTGTTTTTATATAGCGATCAAAGAAAGATTTGCCTCAGACGAGGGTCTCAAAGATGAACCTGATGTATGCATTGAGCGCTACATAAATACATCTCCCAATAATCACTGGGGGGGGTTTTAATACCAGAATTAACATTACAGTAAGCATGCTGACGTTTGACTTGAGTCTGATGCGTACGTTCAGAAATGATACATCCATAAATCTTCGATTCACTCATATCATTTGAACCTTGTTGTGAATATATTCTTTCCTGGGGGGGGGGTTTCATCAAAAGACTTCCTGGTGGGAATAATGTAAAAGTGTGTAAATGCATCACACTCGTGGAAATCATGAGCAATTCGATTTACAGGTTGATCACGTCTGAATGCAGCAAACAGGGACAAAGTCCTCATTCATAAGACCTGCATGCTCTGTTGCAACAAAGAAGAATTTGCTCTCATAAACAATGCACACATTTTGTACCACCTGGAGCTCTGTGTGACTGAGTAGTGCATACATACATACATGTGTAGGGTAGTTAGTTGGTGGAACGAGCGTGCTTGTTCGCACACATGCCCCCTCCTGCATACCTCCAGTCCCAGCCCGATGGTAATATTTCAGAAATGCGGGGCTATAAAATCAGGCTCTAGCATATATCTTCCAGGCGCTTGACTGGTGCAGTTTATTCAGTAGAGTCAGTGAGCAAGGGGAACGGTAGAACCAGGGATTTCATCAGCTCAGTAGTTTTACGAAGACAGGACTGTGTGGACACTTCGAGATGCCCGCCTGCTCTCTTTGTGAGTTCAGTTCAGTTCAGTAGTTTACAAGTGATCGCTTCCTGGGGCTGCCGACGTGCGTTCAGTACATCGCTTTTTCCGACTTACGTGACGTTCGGTAGAGGTTGGTTTAGTTTTCAGAAAGGTCAACCCGGCCAGACCGGGCCGGAGATGTGAGGTGTTAGTTAAAAAGATGCTTTTCATTCAAAAGCAGTTGAAAAGTCTGAAAGTCATCTATTCTTACTGCATTAATCTCACAGGTCAAAAATCAAATAAAACGTTAGGTGCCACAGCCATTGTGTTGGCATAGAGGGGGAAATAAATAAGGGGGTGGGGGGACGGGGGTCATGTCCCAATGCTGCAGGGGGGGGGGGGGGGCAGGTGAAAATGGCACAAGACAAGTCTAGCTTCTTCCCGTGAGAATGGACTGCACTGTCAACACACGACATTTTTTCGCCAAACTGAAATGGGTGCAGGGTTTGGAAGAGCGATCGTAGGGCCGCTGGGTTGTGGAAGTACAGAGTTCCATTATTGACGTGCCATTACCCATTGGGGCCTGATGGGGTGTTTGTCTGTGCGTGTGTCTATGTAACAAGTAGCGTAGCCTTGGGGAGGTGGGACGGGGGTTGGGGGCAGCACTTGTAGTCCAGCAGTCTGTCTGTCTGTCCATCTGTCTGAAAGCACAGGGGGCCCCCCCCCCCTCACTTGCACGTGTGAACGTCGTAGACGCGCACGCACTCCTGGCAGCTGACATAGCAGCACCAGTGGAAGATGCAATGGCACTTCTCCTTGCGCTTCTCAGTCCGCGTGTTGTGGCCGCGGCCGCAGCACAGCAGGTCGCAGCCCTCGATGCCGTGCGACGACACGTTGCAGACGCGGTCGCGCGTCCCGAAGGAGCCCGTCTCCGGGTTGGGCTCGCAGAAGTTGGGCGAGCCCTCGTAGTAGACCAGGTCGCGCTCGGTGGGGTGCTTGAAGAAGGCGTACTTGGCGCGCAGCGTCTCCACCCAGCCGCGCGACTCGCGGTGCTTCTCCACCACCATCTCGGAGGCGCTGTCGTACTTGTCCTTCAGGTAGTCGCCCAGCATGCGGAAGTCGGGCTGCGCCCACCAGCACGTCTTCACCTCGCAGCTCCCGGACAGCCCGTGGCATTTACAGCGCAGGTGCATGTGGTCCAGGATGGTCTGAAACACAGGAGAAGACACTTTAGATCAGAGGTGTCACACTCAATTTCATCCCAGGTTCACATCAGCCTTATGGCTTCCCTCAAAGGGCTGGTTGTAAATGTAACACGATATAAATGCATCTAGCCTACTTGTTAATTGCCACTGATTGGATCAATACTGGTCTTTAGTAATAACGTAATAATTAACAAGCTCTGAAAACAGAATTATAGGAAAAATAATGGCAAACAGACAACTAGTAGCCTACAACTATTAGAACTAATTGAATTAGAATTGTGTTGCCTTGCAAATTGTATTGTTTGTGATGTGATGTTCATGTTAACTCATTCAGTTTCACACTCATTTAGTTTGACAGTTATTGAGAGTTGATTTGAGTCAAGTTGTGGACTAGTGATGTCATTTGTGCATGAATGACCTCACTGGCAAAACGGTTTACAGTTTTCGTATGTGTGAGATTATGTCCAAAAATAATCAGCATTGAAAATCGGCGGAGTGTTCCTTTAATTTATGCATGGTTTATTAGTTTAGGGTTCATGTTAGGGCTAGTTAAGGGTTAGGGTGAGGGTTAGGCTAGTGTTAGTTAATGGTTAGGGTTAGAGTTAATAAACATTAACTAAAGGTTAGTTAATGCTTACTAAGCAAATGCTAATTAATGCTTATTAAGCATTAACAGGGCGGCTGTAGCTCAGGAGGTAGAGCGGGTTGTCCACTAATCGCTTTGGATAAAAGAGGTCGGAGGTTCGATTCCCGGCTCCTCCAGTCTGCATGTTGAAGTGTCCTTGGGCAAGATACTGAACCCCTAATTGCTCCGTAACCTGCCGCCATCAGTGTGTGAATGGGTGAATGTACCTACTGACTGTAAAGCGCTTTGGATAAAAGCGCTATATAAATGCAGGCCATTTACCATTTACCATTTGCCATTTACCATTAACTAACTTAGCGACCCTTATTGTAAAGTGTTACCTAGATGGCTATGTGCACAGCTTGAAACCAATACCACTTCTATGGTAACTAACTATGCCTTTTTTCAATACCTTTCATTCAACATTTCATCATGCAACCATACTCCAGACACACTACAAGATCGCTATAAAATCTACGTGGTAGAAATCCAGCACTTTGGACAGTTATATACCTGAAAGTATGCTTGACTGGAAATGTGCTGCTCTGAGAGCAGCTATAGGATCATCTACATCTAGGACTTATTTTCAGTTTCATGAATCCAGTCTCAGTTACTGTACATGTCCTGGGGGTGGGGGGGGGGGGGGGGGGTCTGAGCTGGCACTGTAAACCAACCATTTGCTGTAGTTGTGTTGCTTTGATTTGGTTACCGGTCGGTTCAGTGCAACAGCTGAGCCGTCAAGTCAATCACCCCGCTGAGCAAGATCTGTTTCAATCGTACGGTCAGCAGCAGCAATGGACAGGAAGTTCAGTAATGCGGACGAACAAAACCACTCAAACTCGTGGCAGTAAGGCCAAGAAAAACAACACGCTGCAATTGACAAGTGTCATGCAGCTGTGAAGTACAGAGGCGCTGCGCTGCTGCTGCTCATTCCTTCTGAAGTCACTGGCTCACATGGTGAGTGTGCCGCCGCTGGCTCTATCTTACCTTTGTGTTTTCATTTTGTTTCTGCTTTAATTCGCCGGCTATATTTAGCCGCAGAATTCCCCCAGCTGGGGCGGAAGGCAGGTGGCTGTGGCACCTCTGGGTGAGGAGGGGTGATGGGAGGGAGGGGGGAGTAGATCTCAGGGAGGGGGGGGGGGGGGGGGGGTGATGGGAGGGAGGGAGGGGGAGTAGATCTCAGGGAGAAGGGGGGGGGGGTGGGGGGTTGGGGATGACATCACGTCCTGACTGAGCTCATCATGCCAATGGCAAGTCACATCTCCCAGAAGCCCCCGGGGGGGGGGGGGGGGGGGGGGGGTAGAGTGAGAGAGAGGGGCCAGGTGGGGCAGTGGAGATCAGAAGGGGGAGAAAAGAGAGGAGAGAGGAGAGGAGAGGAGACAAGGGGAGGAGAGGAGGAGAGAGAGAGGGGTCCTCCTGACTGTACTGCAGCAGCTCCTGTGGTCTCTCGTGCTGCTCCTGTCTGCTCAGATCAAAGGACTGTCTTGTTACCGTGTGGTCCCTCCATTCCCCCCCCCCCTCAACGAGCTGCCAGGAGGAGGCTGTTTTCTCCCAGCGGTGACAGCAGCCAGTGATGCTTTAAGTCGGCACTGATTCCCGTCTTTTCCCCCTCGACTCACTCGGGCTATTTGTCTGTCAGGGAATTTTTCATTGGGACGCAAGGCATGAAAGGCGAGGTGTGGGGGGGCAGGACGGCAGGGCGGGCGTTGCTTAGATCAGTAATTACCCAGTCATTCACAGTCAAGTGCTACTTTTCAGGTGGAAACTCACAGAAATGTGTGCACAAGTCAAATAGCGAAATCCCTGTCTGTCACACGTACAATTAGTAATCCCAGTCATGTTTACTGGATAAACCCACTCCTCTCGCAGTCGGGTCCTTGTTCATTGTATTTCAGATTAATTTGTTGTGTAGTGTGTGTGTGCTGAGGCTCTCTAAATAATGTGATGTATTGATTAATGTGCTGGGAACTACCTGCATCCTAAAAACAATGTGCAAAGCATCGTCACTCATGCAGGTATTCAGTGCAACTTTTATTCGCCTTATGCAGCCCCGCCCACTTGACCCATTGCGTCACGACTTCCTGTTCAAAACGCCGGCTGTTTTAACCTGCTCAAATTAGTCTGACTCACCTGGGCAAACCTAGTTTGACTCACGTTATGAGTCAGACTAGGTTTATGAGTCACAGGAAGTGTAAATACAATCGGTATTTACACTTCCTGTTAGTCTCTCAAGCCAGACGGCCTCTCCTGCATGAGGTGCATAGGAAGCACAGAGGGCCTTGTGATAATATATATATATAAGTATATATAAGTACATATATAAGTCCTAAGTCGTCCCTGCTTGGCTTTCTCATCATGTGACCCGGTGTTTACCGTGCGTCCCGCCTCGTTGTTGTGCCGGTTCATCGCCGAGCGAGCGTCCGGACGGTTCTCTCTGGCGTCGGCGAACTCCCTGGACACCAGCACCCCGAACTCTGCGTCCTCGCTGCAGCCGCCCCACTTCCAGCCCTCCCCGGGAGGACCCTTGTGGTGCGAGTCACAGCCGCACATGGTGGACGTGCCCTCGGCGCAGGACCGCGTCACCGCAAACGCCACCCCCGCCGAAGCTATGGCGTGGACAAATGCCGACTCTCTGGTTGCTGAAAACGACAGAGAGAAGGAGAGACAGACAGAGGGAGAGAGTGGGGGAAACAGAGAGAGAGAGAGAGAGAGAGAGAGAATGTGTCAATCTTTAGTTCAACTTGGACAACAGCAATCTTCACTGCTGCCAACATCCAGACGGGGGTATTGAAAGGGATACCCTCGGGCGGAAACCTTTTAACGCATCATTTAATCTTTAAGAAGGCGCATACCTAAACATACCACTGACTGTCGAAGAAGAAGAAGAAGAAGAAGAAGGGACTTAGGAGAAGTAGCAATAGATTCCATTTCAATTTAAGCAACGCAAACATTTGAGGAAACAAAACAAACCAAAACAAAACAACTTTGCCTCACTTGTATTTCACAATATGTACGCGTAAGCAGCACGTCTCACGGCGTTTGCCGTACGACCGTCATCTATGAAGGAGGTACAACCAGACTACAGGACAGATGAAGGAGCCTACAAGCAGAGTCCCTGCAGTGACATCAGCCCATTGTGGTGGTGTCAGGAGGGCCTAACGCTCAGTGGGATCTCAGTGACCTCCTGTCATCCCTGAGGTGTGCTGCTTTGCATCTGGATAGGGTTTCAGGAATGTTACCCCCCCTCCCCTCCATACTCCCTGTTCAGAGCCCAAGGCCCTTCTGGTGAAACCTAGCAGTGCGTCGGCCCGTCTCTTTCTTGCACACTGAGGGATGGAGTTACGCCTACTTTGAAGGCAACAGCTTATTATGTAACCAGACACCATTGTTTCACAATCGCAGCACACTTACCGTGGCTCACCCATTTCACTCCACCACCTCTGATATATACACATGCAGAAAACACGCAGGCGCGCGCGCACACACACACACACACACACACGCTCATGCACGCACACACACACACACACACACACACACACATGCACGCACGCACACACACACACATGCACGCACACACACACATGCACGCACACACACACATGCACACACAAACACACACACGCACACACACAAACACACAGGGTATGGGGAGGGGTCCCATGTACGAGCTCAACAGTTCTCCAAATTTATATGTCCATTATATTGTCACAATGGCGAGTAAACGAAAGCCAAAGATTCACCAGCCAACGAGACTTTTAGGAAATAATCGGACCGCCAGAGCTTTGTCAGATCTGCGCTGTCTGGCTGTCTGCTAGAGCAGACCAATAGCCACAACCAAAATGTACCTATATTTATTTAGATTTTCCACCCTGCATGTGACTGGAACTCAAGTTCCAAAAATTAAGAACGTTTTTTAAATGAAATTAACTTTGCCACTGTAGGGGTAATATTATACATGGGTCGATATGTGTGCCCTTGGTGTTTTTTGTTTTTGTTTGTTTTTTCTTTTACATAAAAAGGGTTACAATTTGAATTTTGAATGACAATTAGATGTATAACATGATGTCTGTCATTCTGAGTCTCTAATTGATTGTTATGCACACTAAAATCATTCATTGGGTGATGGGTCAGACTGATCTGATAAGCTCCTCCTTGGAAGTGGAAATGCAATACAGTTACTGGATTATTGCGATAGGTATATTGTGTTCACTAGCCTAATACTGGTTTAAAAATCATGATATACAAATAGACGACATCCATATATGAACCATATCTCGTGTGTCTATCAATGTATTTCCACTGTTAATCCATTTAAAAAATACAAGTTTGGTCTTAAATCCCCGGTGAAAGCTTGTTTGATTGGATGACACACACACCTCAGGTTGGGCATCCCTGCTCAGCCTGGCAAGCCTCCCTGGGCCCTCCACAACAGGGGCCTGTGAGCCGTAGGCCCCTGGAGCTCTGGCTGCTAGCCAAGGCTAGCGCTGCTCCTGCTACCTGCTGGGCCCATCAATCCGCCTTTGTTTCCCTTGTGTCACACTGTATTACCCGCACAAAGGAGGCAGCGACTCGCGCCCCCGCAGCCTCGCTCTGCCCGGAGCTGGCATTCCCTAAACTCCCCGACCCCCCGCCCCTCTAGCCACCCCTCCGCCAACACCCTGAGCTGAAATCCAATCCGCCACCGCAGGACCTCCACCCCCCACTTTCACCACCGCACCACCGACAGCACCGCCACCGCAGGACCTCCACCCCCCACTTTCTCCACCGCACCACCGACAGCACCGCCCACCGCAGGACCTCCACCCCCCCACTTTCTCCACCGCACCACCGACAGCACCGCCCATCGCAGGACCTCCACCCCCCACTTTCTCCACCACACCACCGACAGCACCGCCCACCGCAGGACCTCCACCCCCCACTTTCTCCACCACACCACTGACAGCACCGCCCACCGCAAGACCTCCACCCCCCACTTTCACCACTGACAGCACCGCCCACCGCAGGACCTCCACCCCCGACTTTCACCACCGCACCACCGACAGCACCACCACCTCCACCCCCAACTTTCTCCACCGCACCACTGACAGCATCGCCACCTCCACCCCCCACTTTCTCCACCACACCACTGACAGCACCGCCCACCGCAGGACCTCCACCCCCCACTTTCACCACCGCACCACCGACAGCACCGCCACCTCCACCCCCAACTTTCTCCACCGCACCACTGACAGCACCGCCACCTCCACCCCCCACTTTCACCACCGCACCACCGACAGCACCGCCATGGCCAGCATGCGGCTTAAGGTGTCTGGGACTGGCGGATGGCGGCCCTCTCTTCCCACGCCAAACGCTTCCATGTATCACTCGCCATGTCGGACGCTCTCCCTTCCTTCCTCCCTCCCTTCCTTCCTCGCTCCCTTCCTTCCTCGCTTCCTTCCCTAGGCGCACACCCAGGCTAGGTTGGGAGAGATCCCCTTTCAGCCTGTTTTCATGACAGAGTCAAAAGGGCGTGTGAATGGGGCGTCCGTGGGAGCTGGCCTGTGTGAGGCGCGCACTGCTCTTCATGCACAGTAGGGGTTGAGCGGAGCCCCCCGGGCCCTTTTCTATTGCCTGTAATCTCATTTGGCCTCCTCTCTCCCTTTGATTTGACTGAGGAGCCGGGGAGGCTCACTCCCGCTGCCCGCTCCTGCCCAGATCCCGTCCCCTCTGACCACAGGCCAACACATTTCCAATCAGCACACAAACTCCCATCTTTATAGCCAGGGATATCGCAGGGCCTCGAGCGGGACACCTCCCGGCTACTGTTGCCTTTGTTGTGCATGTTGTGCTTCAGCGTCAGCTTTACTGGGATGCCTTCAAAGACACGGCTATAACGTGGGCGTTTGTAATCCGGCGTGTGAAGCTGTCTGATAGATGTCTCCAGTATATCAGCTGTACCTGTCAGGTTTCGCTGAGAGATTTACGGCGCTGCGCCTCTTTCATGTGCATGAGCGTAAACACGGTTGGGAAAACCGAAAGGAAGACGCCGACACCGAAGACAAATGTGACGTCGAAGAAGGTAAAGATAGATGGGAAGACTGGAATAATGTGTCAGTGCTTGTACCGGCACTCATTTCTCACTGCAGCCAGGAAAGGTGTCTATTATTGTAATTGTCCTCGTAGTCGTTTGTCAGCAAAAGCCCAGAGAACAGGCAGTGCTAAGCGTCAGGGTGGAAACGCTGTTGCCTCTGCACTTAGGCCATGTTCACACTACAGCCAAATCCGATTTGCTGCTAAAGTCATTAACTTGATTGGTTGCCCAAATCTGATTTGGGAGAGTGTTCAAGTCAGATCTGTGTGTCCAGACACAGCGAACCTATTATTATAGGAGTAGCTCCATTATGAGCGAAGTTTGCTAGGTGCACTGTGTTTCTGGCAGTGTTTGCATGTCTGCTCTCTGCACTTCAAGTCCCCACCCCCTGCAAAAGACACTCTCAAATCTGATTTGGGTGATCAGCGCGGCCACACTGAAGACACATCAGTCGAAAGCAGATTGGAAACTACCTCCATATGTGGTTTGGGACAAGTGACACAAATCAGATTTGAAGCGTCCAGACTCATAAAACCAATCTGGATAGAATCATTAATAGGTCATTAAAGTTCACAAATCGGATTTGGCCTCCTAGTGTGAACGTGGCCTTAGACTCTCTGTAACAGCTTCCAGTTGTCTTGCTTATATGGCTTTTCTATTTTTTCCTCTATATACTGTACATTTTATACCATACTTTATTTCATACAGTCAGCCTCAGCTATAGAAGTACATCAGCAATAATGATTTTGATTGATTGATTGATTGATTGATTGATTGATTGATTTTATTTGTGGATATAGCAGAACATGTATTGTAATGTAATGTAAAGAACAAAATCCAAGGGATCGACGTGTAAAACACTTATTTCCAACATGGTCCCTGGTCTTATAAAAACAGGACATATCGTAACACATAACATCAAATAAACAAAATAGAACAATCAACAACAACAAAAAACACAATTCATGCCATGCAAAGCAGTGTTTCTTGAGCGCTTGCAAACAGCCTACCTTTATCCAGCACAGGGCCAAAGATGGCCAGGTTGTCCTTGATGGTGGTGCAGTTCCATCGCCGGCCTCGAAACTGGTGCTGGCACTCCTGGATGCCCAGCTTGACGCCCTCGGCCACACTGGGCATGATCTCGATGTAGTTGCGACAGAAGCGCAGCTGCTTGGGCACGAGGCCGGGGATGGAGCCGCACAGGATGGGTTGGGAGCCCAGAGAGGAGTACTGCTGCCCCAGGGCCAAGGACCTGTGACACACGGGGAGGGAGACAGCGGAGGAGCGTGCTTTAGAATAGATCGATCAAACATGGACACAGGATGTTGGGGGCGGGACATAATGCACTGAGTGAGGGATCGTTCCAAAGTCGAAACAAATGGAATAGGGAGAGAAAGGCAATTTTATTTGATTGGAAGAGTGCGGATGGGGCGGGATTCTTAAAAAAATCGGATGGTTTTATTGGTTATGAATGTATATTTAGGCCTACTAGTATGAGTTCACTATTATAGATATTGTCTTTTCCAGTTTAGGGCTCAACAGTCACGTGACTTTCCGTGACGTTTCCTGCCCCGGAAGTGAGTTCCCCATTCATTTTCTCCAAACCTGGTGTCCTTGTACAGTTTGGGTTTCTGAGCATTTTCAGATTGGGAGACGTCGCAAAAACGCCTCGTTGTTGTCATGGCGACCATTTGACTTTCCACCATAACCAAATTATGTATTTTGCATCGTATCTCCATGACCCAAACATGATAACAGAGTAAAGGTGATGTCTACCCCGATGCTTTTGGAGTCAAGGATTACAATGATACCATAATACAAAATCATGAACTGTTCAGGTGAATTCAGTGACGTTGTGAGAAGGAAATCACAGTATCTGAGAACCTAGCCTAGACTTTATAATACCATGCCTGGGTAACAAAGAGTCTAGAGAGTATTTGTAACATTTCAAGAGCTTATTGGTTGACATATGAATTATCACATAGACTCTAGATAATCCTTTAAACATCCGATAAACAGTTGAATTGTTGAATGTCAACTATTAACCCATTGATACCTGATGCAGCATTTGTGTGTGTATCCCTTTAAGACCGCGAACCGCGTTAACGCGGTTCGCGGTCTTAAAGGGATACGCACACAAATGAGGGATACACACACAAATGCTGCATCAGGTATCAATGGGTTAAGCTGCTGAAACGTTACCAATGCTCTATAGACTCTGTAGGCAGACTATCCTATCTGTAAGCAGACTCTCTCTCTCACATTCCCCCTGCTCGCTTCCCACCTCCTCCCTTTCCTGATCTCTCCTTCCCCACTATAGCATGGCACCCATTCTATTCTAAAGCATGGCACCCATTCTATTCTAAAGCATGGCACTCATTCCATTCTAAAGCATGTCATCTCCTCCTTTACCTGTTCTCTCCTCCCCCACAGTACATCATATCTGTTCTGCTCTTCTCTTCCCGCCTTCCTATAGACCAGAACAGCACATCCGGGTAATTTGCAAAACTTGAAGGCCGCGCCCCTTTTTAGGGGATAACACAAGCCACTCGCGTTGACTTCAATGTAAAATAGCAGTACCCAAAACATCTATAGAAAAATAACAGAATTAATTTCCTTTATAAATGACCCAAAGACACCATGACATGACAATATATTTCAACTCGGCCGGCCATAGAATGCGCAAGATACATCGACACGAGGTACTTGCCTTATATGAACGCTGTATCCAGTTTCCACCAGGTTACATGCATCGTCCACATTGACGGTGTCACGCCTACCCTATCGCAGACCAGTTTTTTGTTTTTTTTTATTGTTAGTGAAACTATAACAACACAGCAACTCTTCGGCATATCTCTATCAAATTAAACCGTTTTAAATAGTTTGTTTGAAGTGGTTTCGGCTTCTTGTACCATCGTTTACTATGGTGGGTTTCCCCTAAAAAGGGGTGCGGCCTTGGAGCTGGGCGCTTGAAGACGCGACGCAGTTCTGGTCTATGCTCCCTCCCCACCTCCTCCCTTTCCCTTCTCTCTCCTCCTCCACAATCCCTGCTCCCCACCTCCTCCCTTTCACCTCCACCTCCTCCCTTTCTTGATCTCTCCTCCCCCACTATTCTAAAGTATGGCACCCATTCTATTCTAAAGCATGGCACCCATTTTATTCTAAAGCATGGCACCCATTCTATTCTAAAGCATGCCATTCTCCTTTCCCTGTTCTCTCCTCCCCCATATTCCACCCCCCCTTTTCGCCCCTTTCTCTATGATTGTTCAATCTTGTTATTATTACTACTGTAATTGCTACTGTTGTGTCAGCTAGATTTAGCTAGACATATTTTCTGTGAAGTCCTCTGAGACATGCTTGTGAATTAGGGCTATACAAATAAACTTGACTTGACTTGACTATCCAAATCGAATGTTACCACATCGATTGCATGCATGTTGTGTAGTTTAAAAAGGCTGTCAAACACGACAATTTACTCCCCCCACGTGGACACATGCATAGCTGTGCTTCACAGAGCTTTTTACTCCACCATCTCCTCCACATGCACAGCTGTGCACAGAGCTTTTTGGCACTTGCAATGCCCCCCCGACAGCCTTTCCTTCAGCCACAGCTTGAGTTCAAGGATGGCCTAGCTTGCCTGTGGAAGAGTTGACCACAAAGGTCTCCAATCGCGTGAGTCCATCCAACCCCAGTCTGTTGGAGATGGCATATTTGGTGCCACCTCAAGGGCTTGTCCCCAACAGTGTCCTGGTACACTTCTCTTTTGAGGTGTTGCACCACTGCATGATTAGTTGGGGGAATTTCCTCTCCCTTTCTTTGTCAACAACTCCAAATGAACTTGATCGTTGTTGTGAGTTTGCTGTTGGTGCGATCGTAGAGAATTATGAAGCAATCCACAATGGAAATGACCTCGTCTGGAATGCTTTTTGGATGCTTTGACAGAGCCATGAAGGCCTCTGTTGCCATGTCATCGCTAAGTTGTGGTTGCAAGAGAGGCTGCCGGGGGCATTGGAAGAAAAAGCGTCCTTAAAGTGCACAACTCTGTGTCAAAGTGGAGGAGACTGTAAAGGAGACGGAGAAGAATACATTCAACAACAACCAAACAATAAAATAAACGTATTTCTGAAATACTCTTTAAGTAGGCCAAATCTTTGTGTTTGACAGTCCTTTTTAATCTCAGTTTGCTAAGGTTATATTGAATATTGTTATGCTCTACAGCAGCTTATTAGTTGACATGCAACTGTTTAACACATGTTTTAACTGTTTGTCTAGAGTCTATGTGACAATTAATGAATTAATAAGCTGTTAAAACAACATCTATCTAATTAATACAACCATTCCCATGTGGGCCAGGGCCCATTGGTGGGCTGCGAAGGTATTGCAAGTGGGCCCCCAAAAAATTTGCAAAACATTACGATCTTTATGGAAAGAAATACATTATATTATTATTATTATTATTATTCATTTGTATGAGAATACATTTCTCCATGGTTGAATCATACCGTTATTTAACTTGTAATAAATTATTTGTTCATTATTGGCTATTGCAGACAGCCCCTCACTTTGAGTTTCTGATTTCTGTGTGGTGCTGATGGACAGCTCTTTTTAATGTTAGAATAAAACAAGTGCTCTGAGAACAGAACGCATGATTTGGCCTCTGTACTGTTTATGGATGTATAGTGTATAGTACTGTATAGTGCTCTGTACTGTTTATGGATGTATAGTGTAAAGTACTGTATAGTGCTCTGTACTGTTTATGGATGTATAGTGTAAAGTACTGTATAGTGCTCTGTACTGTTTATGGATGTATAGTGTATAGTACTGTATAGTGCTCTGTACTGTTTATGGATGTATAGTGTAAAGTACTGTATAGTGCTCTGTACTGTTTATGGATGTATAGTGTATAGTACTGTATAGTGCTCTGTACTGTTTATGGATGTATAGTGTAAAGTACTGTATAGTGCTCTGTAGGGGTGTCACAATATATCGTCCCACGAAATTTCGCGATAGTAAAACGTCACGATATGTATCGTTGAGATGAAATCTCATATCGCAAATTCTTTTTTTTTTTTTTTTTTTTTTTTTAAATAGACTAAGAAACGTCTTTGTTTGTTGAAGTTCAATGTGTGGAAAGTAGTTCAGTTGAACAAGTCTCTGAAGAGACACATGATAAGTTATACAGGAGAGAAACCATTCAATTGAGTTTCTGGCAAAACTGTTTACTTGACAGGAAAAACTGAAGATGCATAAAAAATAGATTAAGAAAAGTCTTGTTGTTTGAGTTTGAAGAAAAACTGAAGATGCATAATGAGAATTTATACTGCTGAGAAACCTTTTAGTTCAAAATAAATCTAAGTGACGGTGTAACTCATTCTATTTCAAGATAAGCCTTATCTCCAATCTCATGTTTTTTCTAGTTGTTATTGTAATAACAATTTCCCACAACAGCATGTTTTGTATTTGTGCATTTCAAATAAAATACTACTTTTCCAGTCATATATTGTCATTATTCAATTTAAAAAAAATATTGTTAAAATCGTATCGTATCGTATCGTTATCGTGAACCCCGTATCGTGATACGTATCGTATCGTGAACTGAGTGTATCGTGACACCCCTAGTGCTCTGTACTGTTTATGGATGTATAGTGTAAAGTACTGTATAGTGCTCTGTACTGTTTATGGATGTATAGTGTATAGTACTGTATAGTGCTCTGTACTGTTTATGGATGTATAGTGTATAGTACTGTATAGTGCTCTGTACTGTTTATGGATGTATAGTGTAAAGTACTGTATAGTGCTCTGTACTGTTTATGGATGTATAGTGTAAAGTACTGTATAGTGCTCTGTACTGTTTATGGATGTATAGTGTATAGTACTGTATAGTGCTCTGTACTGTTTATGGATGTATAGTGTAAAGTACTGTATAGTGCTCTGTACTGTTTATGGATGTATAGTGTATAGTACTGTATAGTGCTCTGTACTGTTTATGGATGTGGGCCGCAAACGTTTTTGAGATTTTCACGTGGGCCCTGAGTCGGAACAGGTTAGGAACCACTGATCTAATAAGAATTAATAGTATTATTAATTTATTATTATTATTATTATTATTATTATTATTATTAGTAGTAGTATTATTAATAGTGCATTATATAGACGGTTTTAACTTGACAACAAAAACATTCTAAATTGAACCCCCGCTCACTTCCTGTTGCAGTGTTTGCTATAGACATAAAAGCAAAAAAAACATTCAAGTGCAGGACTGACCATTCCGTGAAAACCGTCTATACAGCTGAGCGGCGAAAACAAAAGTAACGATGTCGAGTGAATATTTCTGCAGTTTGCCAAATGCTGAGAAAAAGGAAGTGCTGTGGGGTTGCGCTCTGGTGAAAACCGTCTATAGCGCCTTTCTAGATACTCAAAGCGATTCACATATAAGGGGAGGTGTGGGAATTCACAATGGCTCCCTTTCTGAAAATGTTCAGGCCCCCACACTGTACAGGTGTACCAAGTTTCATGCTATTATATAGCACCACCTCAACATTTGGCACATGGCGTGAACTAATTGTAATTCTTCTCACAATGTCACTGAATTCACCATTAACTATTCAACTCCACTCCACTGCTCTCCTCTCCACTGCTCTGCTCTCCACTGCTCTGCTCTCCACTGCTCTGCTCTGCTCTCCACTGCTCTGCTCTCCACTGCTCTGCTCGCCACTGCATTGCAAGACATTTTTTAAGGAGAACCTGAGGAGGAATGCCCCCGCTCGTTCTCGCCGTTCCCTCTCAACGTTTACTCTGCAGGCGTTCCGCCCCATTTCCACCACTGGTTATCATGTTTGTTCAGGAGACATGATGCAAAATACATAATTTGCTTATGGTGGAAAGTAAAATGGTCGCTATGGCAACCACAAGGCATTTTTGCGATGCCTCCCGAATCTGAAAATGTAGTGTACCAAGTTTCATGCTTGTGTGAAAAAGTGAAAGATATTTTCCTCCTCATATCACCTGGACTAGTAAGTCAAAGTAATGGGAGTTCATTTCAGATAGGGACTTGGAACATGGCAAAGTAGGAATGGGGACAGCGGCGCCGTCATTTATCATCACAATAAAACACCACCCCTACATGTATGAATCAAAAATAAATAAAGGTCAAGTAAAGGTTAGATTGAATAAAAGCGCGTCTCCCTCTCCCTTCCTCTCACTGTGCTTTGAGACGTGTATAGGATGGGGGATTGAGAGTCTGTGCCCTCGCTGAACTCGGCCCCACAATGGCGATGGTGGTGACATGCCAGGGAGGCCCCTCTGAAAGCAACCTGCTCTAAGAGAGGAGGTCCCTCTGAAGGCGACCTGCTCTAAGAGAGGAGGTCCCTCTGAAGGCGACCTGCTCTAAGAGAGGACGTCCCTCTGAAGGCGACCTGCTCTAAGAGAGGACGTCCCTCTGAAGGCGACCTGCTCTAAGAGAGGAGGTCCCTCTGAAGGTGACCTGCTCTAAGAGAGGAGGTCCCTCTGAAGGCGACCTGCTCTCTAAGAGAGCAGGTCCCTCTGAAGGCGACCTGCTCTCTAAGAGAGGAGGTCCCTCTGAAGGCGACCTGCTGTAAGAGAGGAGGTCCCTCTGAAGGCGACCTGCTGTAAGAGAGGAGGTCCCTCTGAAGGTGACCTGCTCTAAGAGAGGAGGTCCCTCTGAAGGCGACCTGCTCTCTAAGAGAGGAGGTCCCTCTGACGGCGACCTGCTCTCTAAGAGAGGAGGTCCCTCTGACGGCGACCTGCTCTCTAAGAGAGGAGGTCCCTCTGAAGGCGACCTGCTCTAAGAGAGGAGGTCCCTCTGAAGGTGACCTGCTCTAAGAGAGGAGGTCCCTCTGAAGGCGACCTGCTCTAAGAGAGGAGGTCCCTCTGAAGGCAACCTGCTCTAAGAGAGGAGGTCCCTCTGAAGGTGACCTGCTTGAAGAGAGGAGGTCCCTCTGAAGGCGACCTGCTCTAAGAGAGGAGGTCCCTCTGAAGGCAACCTGCTCTAAGAGAGGAGGTCCCTCTGAAGGTGACCTGCTTGAAGAGAGGAGGTCCCTCTGAAGGTGACCTGCTTGAAGAGAGGAGGTCCCTCTGAAGGCGACCTGCTCTAAGAGAGGAGGTCCCTCTGAAGGTGACCTGCTTGAAGAGAGGAGGTCGCCGCTTCATTCGTTTATCTCAGGTTTGACCACTTTGATTTAGACATCTTTGATTTAGACATCTTCTCCTCACATTTGCGTCCATGTTGCTTGCCGCTTCCTCATTCAGTCAGTGTATTTCTTGCTGCTGGTGTGTAGATCTGTGTGCGTTCCTCCGTGCCGGTAAGATGAGTCACTTGAGTGTTTTATTGACTTATCTGCTTTAATGCAGTTTATACAGTGCTCCTGTTTGTTTGCGTTCTTTTTTTCCACAAGCGAGGGAAGCTAACAGGCCCACTTCAGAGCAGGGACACGACCTGTTCGTATTGCCTTTTCAAAGTGTTCCTCCTTGTAAGCATACACATATCCTGCTGATCTGAAAGATAGCGCCGAAGAACCTGTCTGCTCACCCCGCTGGGAAAAGCCCCCACTTACAATTTAGAACACATGAAAACACGTGCCCCTGCAGTTCTCTCGTTAATTTGCGGTTTTCCTCTGGATCTGATGTTATGTGATCTGATCTATGTGTTTTAAGAATGACGGTGTGTGTGTGTGTGTGTGCAGCTGGGCTTGCTGGTAATGGACAAAGATGGCATACCTGAAGCTATGCGCCTCACCAGAGGGCTGGTGTAGATGTGCCTAAACAGCGATTAATCAGCACATCGAGACAGCCAAGATCAGCCTGTGATGCCAGAAACCATTATGATTTCATTGAGGTAATTAATTTTAATTGCCTTCTATATCTCATGAAATAAAGGAGATAGGGAGAAAAAAAACATGTTTGCCATGCCCGTGTTTTAACATGCTTTTTGTGACGGCAGGCTCAAACAAAACCGTGCAGTGTCTTCCAGAAGCTGATACACGTACGCTAGGTCCACTTATTGTTGATTTATTCCTGACCATAGTGTCAGTTTTAGGAACACACCAACATGTTTTTGTACAAAGCCTAAACAAACAAACAAACAAACAAACAAACGTGTTTTTGTACAGGCCTGAATTCTTGAGTGACGGGTGCGCTCTGATAGATTTATGTGTTTAATGTGCTTACAAGGTATTTGTGATTCCACTGATTTGGGTGTATGAGCCAAAGCGTGTGTGTGTGTGTGTGTGTGTGTGTGTGTGTGTGTGTGTGTGTGTGTGTGTGTGTGTGTATGTATGTATTGCGTGTTTGTGTGTGTGTGTGTGTGTGTGTGTGTGTGTGTGTGTGTGTATGGCACGTGTGTGTGTGTGTGTGTGTGTATGTGTGTGTATGTGTATGTATGTATTGCGTGTGTGTGTGTGTGTGTGTGTGTGTGTGTGTGTGTGTGTGTGTTTGTGTGTGTGTGTGTGTGTGCGTGTGTGTGTGTGTGTGTGAGAGAGAGGGGAGGGGCTGTCAATCTTTAGTTGTAAGGCACAGGGGCTTTGCCAGCGTAGAGCAGACTCTGCGACACTGGGTGGGTGGAGTCTGGGTGGGTGGAGTCTGGGTGGGTGGAGTCTGGGCGGACAGCGTGGCGCTGGAGGCCACCAGAGGATCACGGGGGGAACAATCGGCGCTGATCAGATCAGAGCACCACTCAGGATGACCTCAGGACCCCCGCAGGGCGCAACCCTACCACAGCAGCCAGTGACTCTGACAGATGAGCGCGGCGCTGCGCCCCACCCCAACACATAAGTCAAAGCATTGAAGTCACACGGGGGGGGGAAACCCCCCCGCCCCCCCCCTCAGATAGGTTCACAGCTCATGTGTGCTTTTGCTTTCTACACGGCCCGCACCAGCCCCCGCCAATGCCCCAAAACAACCCCCCCCCCCCCCCCCCCCCACCATCCCTCTCCTGCAATCATGGTTTTTGATCTCCTCAGAGTACAGGTGAGCATTGTTACAGCAGGCTCCCAGGTATCGACACTTGCCAACCCAGCTTACGCTCTGAGACATGAAGGCTGAGCCGTTTGGCTGTTGCAGCTGGCCTAATGGAATATATGATGATCAGGTAAACAGCAACACTTGTGCTGTTGGCATGAGGCTCCTGACTGACAACATGTGAGGGTGCTGCGCTCGAAATATGAATATTGGACTGAGGGACAAGCAACAACTCCCTATCTCAGCAAGAAAACCTGTCTGAGCAGCAGCACAGTGCGTCCAGGACAGCACCTCCACATAGACTCTTGTCTACTCTCTCTTACATCAACTTTTCAAGTACCATCATGATAGATGGCATCTCCTCTAGTCCAAATCCAAGTTAATAATCCACACTTAAGATGCTGTTTTGCCCAATTTGACGTTCCCATGCGCAGAGTGAGTAATTTGATCGTGCTCATCAATCTCCCGTCGTCGTCGCTGTCTCGCGCTCACCCGAGCGAAGGCAGCCACGTTAGCTCATCCTCCTCCAGTCCCGAACCCCACCAACCAACGCCACTGAGTTCAAGTGTTTGCTGACTTCACTCTGTCTGGTGACTGAGTGACTAAGGAGCATATAATTACACCGTCTGCTAGCCAGGTTACTGCCCATTCATCTCCCAGTCACAGAGAGGCTGATGCCCCCCGCACGAAACGCCCGCCTCCCCGTCCCGTGCGCTCACTCACGACATCACCCCATTAAGTCAGAGGAAAACCTCCCGTGCCCAAAGGAGATACGGACACCGCGGGCACCGCCGCTCTGCCAACCTCTGCTACATATGGGGTCCAATTCTGGACCGCTAAGCGGCGTGCCCATCTCTCCTAATGTGCTCGCTGACGTATCGGCTTAGCCGGTGACTTTGGGACTTCTGATGGAATCAGTTAGCTAACCGCACGGGGCTTTGTGGTGGTCCATAGCGTGTTTCGACTACAGGCCGGGGGGATCTGCCCGCCTCTTTGACTCTGTTTGCGAGGGATGCGCCTCACTTGATCCGTACGGACAGACGAGATGAAAGGGATCTCTTTTTGGCTAGGTGCTAATAAGAGCCTTAACCCTGAGGGGGGGGAAAGCCTCTGGGTAGGAGAGGCGTTATCGTGCAAACACACACGCCGCGCGCGGCGCGCACGCACGCATGCAAGACCACATGTGTGCCATGCTGATCCTGCCTGCTCTGCCTCACTTCTCGGAAGCCGGCAGCGACGTGTCTGAACCGAGCGAGGGAGCAGCACACACAGACGCACAGACCTCCGCAGAGGCAGAACGCCGGGCGAATCCGCTGCAGGGTGGAGAGGGACGAGGAGCGGACTGCGGGGCTTGGCAGGTGCGTGCCTCAGCACGTCCGTATGGGGCCTCCTCTGGCCTGGGGGGGAGTTTACCGCTCGGTTGGGGGGTTTTCTCTCCGTATCTAAAGAGCACGCTGACGTGAACGTATGACGGGCCACTGGAAACCACAGAGACCGAGGAGAGCAAAGAAAGGGATTCCACCACACACCTCGCTGAGGAGTGGAAACTCAAGGCAAACAAACAAACGATGACACTATGACAACAAAAATGTCTCGACAGGGTGCCAACCACTCCCGTCAATCCCTCTCAGTGGTCTTAAGGACTGAACACAATGACGCACACAGCCAGAGTTGGATTAGATTTGTGCCTAACACAGTGCACGTCCACACATATTTAAATCACTACTACGGTTAAACTACTGCATCTCCGTTTTGATGTCTCTCTTAGCAAGCCCAACTTGCCAGGTGTACCAACGTTGGCTCAAGGAGTCTTGTGGTGTCTTCTCGAAAGTATGCTGCAGCTGTTTTTGTGGGAGGTCCACATTACAGGGGTCAGTGTGTAGCACCTGTCTGTGCACAGACAGATGAGCTCTCTCTGTGTGTGACAGCCTCTTATGTCCAGAGGCACAAAGTACCAGGTGACCCTCTGAACCTGTTGAGCAGAACATGACATCTGACCTCACTGCCTTCAGCTCGATGGCCTATGGAAACAGTTTGAAGTTCATGACCAGGGTTCATTATGCCACTATCTAAGGACAGGAGTGCTGCATCTCCACTTTCTTAAATCAGCATGAACTTTACAACACAATTTAGGATCATGTGACGCAGCCAAGACATACATACTCCAGACTCCTC
>NC_139626.1:7529936-7537436 GCF_964638095.1 Poromitra crassiceps | reverse complement strand
GGAATGTGACCATGAGTATATAGAGTACAGTATACACATACTTTTTTTTTTAGTATACAAATCATAGATATACATCTACATGGATCTGTATATATATATATGTTAGTATACAAATCATAGATATACATCTACATGGATCTGTATATATATATTTTAGTATACAAATCATAGATATACAGTACATCTACATGGATCTGTATATATATATGTTAGTATACAAATCATAGATATACATCTACATGGATCTGTATATATATATTTTAGTATACAAATCATAGATATACATCTACATGGATCTGTATATATATATTTTAGTATACAAATCATAGATATACATCTACATGGATCTGTATATATATATTTTAGTATACAAATCATAGATATACATCTACATGGATCTGTATATATATATTTTAGTATACAAATCATAGATATACATCTACATGGATCTGTATATATATATATTTTAGTATACAAATCATAGATATACATCTACATGGATCTGTAGGAAATAATGAATGTAAAAAGGGTAGGCTACCAGGTCCAATACTGTACGCTAAGGCTTACTACACCTTTCGGCAATGATTTCTTTTATTTTTTATGTTTTTTGCCTTTTTTGTTGTTGTACAAGTGGAAGATGACCGAAATCAACTAAACTAAACTAAATTAAACTAAACTAAACTAAACTAAACTATTGTCTTCTTGTCTCACTGCTAATAAGTAGCTCCTGAGTAACAGGCCGTTGAGATCACGCAGGTAATGAAGACCTCAAATATCAGGTGCTTGTGTGCATGTGTGTGTGTGTGTGTGTGTGTGTGTGTGTGTGTGTGTGTGTGTGTGTGTGTGTGCGTGCGTGCGAGCGAGCGAGTGTGTGTGTGAGAGAGAGAGAGAATGTGTGTGTGTTTGCGTGCGTGCGTGCGTGCGTGAGTGTGTGTGTGTGTGTCCACTGCACGTGTCACCTAATGACCTCTTTGCCCCTGGCCGTTGCAGCCCTGTTCTCCCTTTGAGGAACTGCCCTGGCCTGTGTTTTAGTGCAGCTAATAGCGGTGTGCACGGGGGGGGGACTGTGTCATTTCCTACAAGAACGCACTGCATGTCCTTTGATGCTGGCTTCAGATTAGGACTCTCCTTTGCTGTTCTGAAATACCACTCTCCTTTCAACGTCTCTCACCCAGCTTGGGTTTTTCACAGGATACCGTCACCCTATGTGCTTGTTTATTCAATATGAGCGAACGAACAAGACGGCCGCCATCTTTAGTCAAGTAACTGATCTCGCTCGCCAGACTGTCTCCACACTTGGTTTCGCGCTCTACCACCAGTGCAGGAGAGGGTCTGGCTCACTCTTCTGGTATAGCGAGAGAGAGAGAGAGAGAGACATGCTCCGTTATCTTTACAACCATCCACCGAAAGTGCCAAGGATCAAGGAAAGTGTATTGCCATGTATTATGTAGCAAGCTACAATGAAAGTTAAAAGCCCCGGTCCAACAACTTTGCTGATAAAAGATAAGATACAGTACATTTACTAAAAATAAAAAATAAACATAGTAAAAGAGCATACTGGAGATTTGTCGATAGATGTGCAAACTGTCTAAAAAGTCCATAAAGTTACAAATCCAATGATAAAAACATACATGTAAAATTTGGCATGAAATCAGAGTAAAGTTTCAAAGTGTCCGCACAATATACACGTCTACCCCATTCCATTGTAATCCCACTTTGCCCGGGGCACTGAGAGAGTCTCTCCCCAGACTCAAATATTACGTTGAATCGCTGCGCTCCGCATACTACTTATAAATGAGTCGGTGCCACTTCACAGCCACTTCTGGGGTTTGAGGGCGGGTCTAGGGGGGGGTTGAAACTGAATGAGTGACAGGTCGTAGCACCAATGAGAGAGCCGTTTGGAAAATGGGCTGGGCCTCCCCTGTCGTCTGATCGCAAAGTCGTTACTGATTGGGGAAGACTGAATCCCCCACTGGCCAATCACTGGCCAAGTGAACGGTTCACTTCCGACCCCAGCTGGCTGAGGGAAAGTGTCCCAGACCCAGAGAGAGCTGTGCAGCATGCAGTAACGTAGTGTATCAGACCCAGAGAGAGCTCTGCAGCATGCAGTAACGTAGTGTATCAGACCCAGAGAGAGCTCTGCAGCATGCAGTAACGTAGGGTATCAGACTCAGAGAGAGCTCTGCAGCATGCAGTAACGTAGGGTATCAGCGTAAGAACTCATGGGTCTGTCTGACGTTGAGACTACCATCGACTGGTCTAACAGACGCATACGTTTGGCCCTTCAGCACACTTTTATAAATATCTTCAAGTTAGAGATTATATCAAAGTACAGCTTGGAGGAAAACTTCTTTAGATGACGTTCAGATAGATACTATGATGGAAGATAATCCTAAAGGTTTCCTATCTTTTGGCTATAGTAGACTCATGACTCTTAAGGTGCGTTCACACCGACATATTAAAGGTTTTCACTGGCATCGAGTTTACATACAAAGTCAATGCAAACGAGCGATTGAGCGTATATTCGCCCGGGAGAAAAATCGCTGGGCGTCCGAGCGACAGAGACAGAGCGATAGGGCGAAAATTCGCTCGTCGCCCGAGATGAAATATCCCAACTCGAGCGAAACAGTCGCTCGCCGCCCAACGCTGATTGGCTGCCATAACCCCGGAGTATTTATTCATTCTTGCATCGGGGGAAAACACAGTTGTGTTGTTTGCGTTTTCATCCTGTCTAACGTTAGAGCTGTGTGCTGCTTGTTTCTTGACAGTGAAGATCTCTCTCTGAAGCTCGCAGCACCCCGCCCACATCTATCAGCGGGCCGACACAGGTGCTGCCAATTGTGCACAAATAGTCTCTCCCTCTCTCCGAGCTCTGCCCGAGGGCGGAGTGCGCTCCCGGTTTGCGGAGCGATTTAAACAGAGTGACAGAGCGATTCCAAAGGGTTGAATCAAGCGACAGGGAGAAAAATAAATATCTCGGTGTGAACACAGCTTTACAGAAAAAGTGGGAAATGGACTTTGACTATGCTTTCGATGACTTTGAATGGAAATCGATTTGTGAGAGTTCTCAATCATTCTCCTAACCCTAACCCTAACCTATTGGTTAGTCTCCCTTAGTGTCCTCTAGAGAGAGAGTGGCGTCAGCGGAGGACCAAAATGCGAGACTCATTAGCCAATGAACAGCCAGGAATGGGTCTCGCGCTACTTTTGCATGCTAAAATAAAGCTGATAATGTACAATTTGATTCAAGGGGGGGAAAACCCTTTCAGAGTACAACACAAACTGTCTATTTTGCTGCAACTCGACAGTGCTGCTTAATCCAGGACCTTACTTCCTGGAACTCTTGAGCATAAAAAACTGGTCCATTGGAGTGAATGGAGATGTCGGGACTCTTCTATCTACACGGCTCTGGTCTCCCCTATTGGGGGACTATTCAATTTGACCAATGAACCTCAAGTGCAACTCTCGCCTTATCAGACTAGCCCTAATTGCGGCTAATAAACATATAGCCATTCACTGGAAAAGTGAAGAGCCGCCTAGTATATCTTTGTGGCTTAAAGAGCTCTCGTCATACTTAACTTCAGAAAAGATTCTGTTTAACCTCAAGAAGAAACCACTACTTTTTGATAAATGCTGAGGAGACTTTGTAACCTTGCGAAATAGAACTTCTCCTAATGGTGATCTCCAAGGTCAGGCCTAAAGTTGCTCTGCAGTGTTCTTGTACGTATATTATTGTAGTAATACTGTTCTAACTTTACTTTATGTGTTTACACTTTTTTTTCTTTCGTCCACATGTTTTGTACCTACTGTATGTACATAATTGTAACTCATTAATGCTGTTATTATTCTCTGCATAACTGTTAACTGCTGTTAATATGTTGTAGCTTACTTTTATATTTACTTTTTGCTCGCCTGGTGTGCAAAAGGTCATAGAGGTTAAAGTGCAGAAGCAGGCAGACTATTTGGAGTTCATATTCATGACCTGTATGGCCTGAGGGAAGAAACGTCCTCAGACGCTCAGTTCTTGTTTTGAGGCAGCGGACGGAGGCCACTGGAACAGCCTGTGATGTGGATGCTCAGTGTCTTTGATGATCCTGTTGGCTCTGGAGCTACACCTCCTGGTGTAGATGTCTCCAAGCGAGGGCAGAGCAGACCCGGTGATACGCTCCGCACACCTCACCGCCCTGTGCAGCACCTTCTTGTCCTGGGAGGAGCAGTTTCCAAACCAGGTGGTGATAGGCTACATCCCGACGGCACCGACTCGATCGGGGCAGCGTAGAAATATTTTTGCAGCGCCGAGGAGATTTTGAATCTTCTCAGCCGCCTGAGATGGTACTGGCACTGCCTCGCTTTCTTCACTACTGTGTGCAGTGGTGTTTGTGGACCACGTCATGTCTGCTGGGATGTGCACGTCGAGGTATTTGTAGCTGCACACAAACTCCACCTTAGTCCCATTTATCTCAAGTGATGCGTGCTGTGCCCTCTGCCTCTCCCTTCTGAAGTCAACCAACATTTCTTTTGTTTTTGGTGACGTTCATGTCCAGGAATCCAAAACTTGACATTTTCAGAGTGTAGGTCGCTAGCTTGCTAGCTAGCTAGCGTTGTTGTTGTTGTTGTTTCACAGCGGCGGGGGCATTTGAGAGCAGTATAACACACAGGGAGCGGAAAGGGATTTCCCTTCGCTCCGACTGAAATGGTCGGAGCCAATGGCAGAGCTTCGACCCGCAGCCTGCTTTCGTTGAATCAGACTACATGTCGATGAATACATGAAGCTAACTCTCACTCACTGTGATGGAATAATTCCCTCTACAGGCTAGTCAACTTTTAGTCAGTGTAGCCAACATGTGTAGCAACAAGACATGAAAGTGAGACACAGGGCAGAATTCACAATAGAATTCAAGACATGAAAGTGAGACATAGGGCAGAATTCACAATAGAATTCAAGACATGAAGGTGAGACATAGGGCAGAATTCACAATAGAATTCAAGACATGAAAGTGAGACATAGGGCAGAATTCACAATAGAATTCAAGACATGAAAGTGAGACATAGGGCTGAATTCACAATAGAATTCAAGACATGAAAGTGAGACATAGGGCAGAATTCACAATAGAATTCAAGACATGAAGGTGAGACATAGGGCAGAATTCACAATAGAATTCAAGACATGAAAGTGAGACATAGGGCAGAATTCACAATAGAATTCAAGACATGAAAGTGAGACATAGGGCAGAATTCACAATAGAATTCAAGACATGAAAGTGAGACATAGGGCAGAATTCACAATAGAATTCAAGACATGAAAGTGAGACATAGGGCAGAATTCACAATAGAATTCAAGACATGAAGGTGAGACATAGGGCAGAATTCACAATAGAATTCAAGACATGAAAGTGAGACATAGGGCAGAATTCACAATAGAATTCAAGACATGAAAGTGAGACATAGGGCAGAATTCACAATAGAATTCAAGACATGAAAGTGAGACATAGGGCAGAATTCAGAATAGGATTCAAGACATGAAAGTGAGACATAGGGCAGAATTCACAATAGAATTCAATATAAGGATGTTGAGTCAACTCCTTGAGCAATATTGCCTTACAGCCCTGGCCAAAAATCTGCTCAGAGTGACAGGAGCAATGCACCTGCTTAGGGCTAAAGTCTGATAGCCAACTTACATAGTGTAGGGCCTACACTATGTACAACATGTTCCATGTAGCCTACACTGTAGGCTACATGGAACATGTTGCCGAGGCACTCATTTCTGCTCAGGCTCAGTGGCAACATTTCTCACAGGCTTTTTAGCCTAAAGCTGCCTTTGACCCTGGCCCGATGGCAGCCTTCAACCATTGATATGGAACCCTACAGTTTCTTTATGGAACCCTACAGCTTCTTTATGGAACCCTACAGTTTCTTTAAGAATAACACCCCCCCCTGTCACCTTCCATTGGACTGTTCAGAATAATGGCGGAACATCCTTGATCTTCTCACACAGGATTGCAGACGGAGGATTTTCTCGCAGTAAGAATCATTTAAGTGATCCCAAAGGTGGGGGTTTGGGGGTTGAGGATTGGAGGTGGGGGGAGGAAGGGGGGGGGGGGGGTCTCGCGGTCAGATAATGACATTCCTGAGACCCGGAGATGGACCTGAGCCCTTTCAAGCCACTGCGGGTTGAACTGTGCTCAGAGGGCTGACCAGTACATCTGGGTATAGACCAGTGGTTCCCAAATGGTGTGCCTATAGGCACACTGGTGTGCCTTAGGACAAGTCCAGGTGTGCCTTGGGATTTTGTGACAACCATACATTATTGCAATTGCAAATATAGCCTAAAACTAGTGGGTGTGTTGCTGCTTTGATGCAGTGATTTTGCAAGGTTTCAAATTAATTCCGACCTAGAGTAATATATTTTGTCAAATTTTATTTGACATCAGTAAATTAAAAACATTTAGAGTGATAAGAGTAATAGAGGCTATTTTGCATCGATAGACTTAGGCTATATAGATTGCCTTGAGATTTTGTCGTGCCATTTGGTAAGTTTGGAAACCACTGGTATAGAGTTTGGCAAACCTCGATAGCGTTGCCTATTATGCCATCTAGCTATCTGAAATGAGCTAGGCCACAGTGTGTGGTTGACAAAACCTCCATGAGCTAATGCTTCACAACAACAAATAGGTTTTTAGCCACGACGCTGCAGCTATCAGCTCATACTGCGCTAAGCACTGAAATATCATTGAAGGAAGTATAAATGGAATCGTTTCAAGCTTTAACAAGAGCGAATTCGCAACAGCTGTGACCACATAGGCTGTCATAGGCTATGCCAATTTCCCAAATGCAGGATGGTAGGGGCAGCCCACCCTACTCTGCCTCTGCCACCCTGCATTTCAAAATCACCGCCCCCCTGTGTGTGTGTGTGTGTGTGTGTGTGTGTGTGTGTGTGTGTGAAGGTGTGTGTTTGTGGCATGAACACAAACACACATCTTCACCCACATATGCACGCGCGCACGCACGCACGCACGCACGCACGCACACACACACACACACACACACTCTAACACTAACTGCTAAAACTGTGAAACACACACTTGAACTCCATGCCAAATTTCAGCCCTCTGCCCCTGCCATCCTGCATTTCGAAATTGGCACTCCACTGCCACCCTTTTAGCCGATTGGCATGAACACAAACACACACATGCACACACATGCACACACACACGCACACACACACACACACACACACACACACACACACACACACACACACACACACACACACACACTTGACCTCTATGCCAAATTTCAGCCACCTAGGGAGAAAACGGTGCCCGCTAAAGTGTCGCGAACATTTTGTGGCCCGGCCACCGACAGAGTGACTTATAGAGCTGCTGGTCGCAGCTAAGAGTGTCCAGAGCCCTTTACTGCTGTACATTTTTACATACAAGGCTCTGGCACCAGGGATGGCACATCAATTATATGATACCTAAATTATAGAATAGTAGAATT
>NC_139626.1:7470158-7529736 GCF_964638095.1 Poromitra crassiceps | reverse complement strand
ACAAGATACCCGACAGATCAAACAAGGCCAATTGTACTGATAACACTATCTACAGTAGTTTTGTCTCAAACGATTATCAGTTGGTCATACTGGTTGGAAAGGGCGACCACCAAAGAGTTCAGAACCGCTGCAACAAACCAATAAAAAAAGAGAGGGTCCTCAGTATACATGTCATACTTTCATACTTCACCTTCATAATATATTAATCTAGAACATGTTTCACTCCCATTTATGCCTGGGATTATAATGCCATCTGTATCCGGATAAGAAATGAGACGATTCTGCCTTCGCGTTTACACCTGCTATTTTAAATGTCCTCTCATTATCCTCAATATCATCTTACATATACCTGTAGCTGTCAGATGGCTAAAAGAGGAGATGTGTTCAATGCTGACCTATATATATATATATATATATATATATATATATATATATATATATATATATTTCTTAGTGTGTGTGTGTGTGTGTGTGTGTGTGTGTACACACACACACACACACACACACACACACAAACAAACACAATGATGGCAGAAGTAGAGTGAATGAACGGTCTTGGTTTCTTCCTGTCTCTGTATCTCTGTACATTCATCTGGAGAGACACATCACAAATCATATCTACTGTATATTTGGGATGTGATCCAAACCCAATGTGAGCCGGAGCCAGATGTGGTTCTGATCATAACACATTTACACCTTGCATTAACATGTGTTTTCCCTTCTCCAGATAACTTGTGCGGATAGAGATTGCCTTTTTAATACCAGGTGTAAATGGGGTCTATGAAAGCTGCAGGTTCTGAAGTCTCTTTTAACGTTGAATGAAACTCTTCAGGATTATTTTAATTCACCGGCCAGTTTGCTGCTGGATGCATTTTGCCTTTTACAGAGTGATGTGTCATGCTGTTAGTGGTTCCTCTATCATGTTATTATGGTGCTCTGCGTTCAGATGCTGTTTTCTTTGTAGTTCAACTTCAGGACAATGCAGTTTTGCATGACATGATTCAGACGGAACAGACGTCTAAACTAGAACAAGAAGGACGATGTTGATTTGAATGCATCTTGTTAACACTTGAACCTCTCCACAGTACTGTAAGTTCTTTCTCTTTCTAACACAAACATTGCCTCAAATTACCTCAATGAGGACATTGCAGTCTTTCTCATCCAATCAAAGAGTAATGCGTATAGATTGATCTGCTTTGCAGCTGACTTCGCTGAGTTTGTGTATATCATATATCATATATGCAGGGGGCGTATTTTCCACTGGGGACAAGGGGGACATGTCCCCCCCCCACTTTTCAAAACCTAGATTCTGTCCCCCCGCCACTTTTTAAACTAGTACCGAACTCAAATGTGTTTTTTATCAGAGATCAGATGAGGTGGAGAAGGTGCCTGAAGACAGAGAGGTTGATACAGGGCCAAGCCAAGTATTGTTCTATGCCTTGTTCATGTCAACTGCTTTCATATCAGAGCTCTGATGAGTTGGAGGAGGTGGTGTCTAAAAGGCATGTATTGAGTGATGTGTGTAGTTCTTCATAGATCTAGCCTCTTAATTTGCAGAGTGCACCAAATTGATGCATTTTACTTTCAAATGTAAAAAAAATCTAACGCTAACCCCGGACCCCCCTAGAGGGTCGGCGCTCCACATTTTATTGTGTTCCCCCCACTTGTGAAACCAGGTATTTGCCCTTGCATATACGGTATGCACCTTTTGACCAGTGTTCATGATACTATTCCACTGACAGGTGCTGGGGTGTCCCGGTGGTGCACCTGGTACCTGGTGCACCGCAAAGGCTCCCTCACGCGGCCGACCAAGGTTCGGATCCGACCCGTGGTCCTTTGCCACTTTTTATGATCCCCACCTCTCCTGTCTGCCTACTGTCCTATCAAATAAAGGCAAAAAAATGACAGGTGCTTCAAATTCAAGGCGTCACGGAATAAAACATGTTCAATCACCGCTGATTTGTCAGATTCAAGAGTGTGACCATATTATCACGTTATATCACTATAACACAATCAACTTTGTGGGTCACCAGCACAGCTTGTGATTGTTACATTGATAACCAGGTAGAACTGTCTGGTTTTGATGTAATTAATGGTGACGTTTTGGTAGAGGTGGAAAGGAGCTAGCTCTGAATCACTGTATCTGTTTCCAAATACAAGGGTTTTGCGGTAAAATATATGTTCTTGAATGATCATGAGCTATAACAAAAACCTTCCCCACACCGTGACCGTACTCGGACCAAAACTTAAAAAAACAACATCGAAAAAATATTTTCTTCAAACCCGCTTTTACGTTTTGGGTGAAATGTTATGCGATCTCTCCCGTTTCTAAATATATCTGTACCGTTTGGTTTGAACCAGTACAACTCTTTTTATAAGCATTTTACGAAATGTCAATGGGAAAATAAATGGCGGATGAAAATCTCTGGTACAGCGCTGAAGCAGGAAGTGACGTTCCACTTTGGCTCTCTATTACTGTTACCCCTCACGTGAGATTTGGCTGAAGTAGCAGTACTCCTGCTTGAGTTAATGATCTCATGTCTCTCTCCTCCTGGGGGGGCAGTGGTTTACTGTCAGGGAGCTGCAGGGCATGAAGGAGGTTCCACACAGCAGGGCTGGGAGTGTGCACTCTGTAGTGCCCTCCACAGTGACCACAGTCTGGAGGTCAGCTATGGAGTGGCCCCCTTCAGCCGCCCCTTCTGTGTTTGATTCCTCCATTACAAAGACGATGGGGAAACAGGCTGTGACTGAGCGCTCCAACGACCTACTGCCCTGTTGGGGGGTGGTGGTGGTGGAGGGTGGTAGGGGGCTGGATCCTCCGAGTATCTCAAATGTGACACAATAATTGATAGATATCTTTGTGAAACTTGTGTGAAGCCTGCTCTCTCCAGCCAGTCGTGGTGGGGAGTCTTCTACATCATTCCTATATGGAGATGATTTTCGAACGCTTCCAGTCCAGATGTGGTATGTCTCAGCGACGCTCGCAACACGCCAGGTCTGTTTTCCATCAGGGACTTTGTCGCGCGTTACGGCGCTGACAGAAATGTGCCGATCTCAGCTCTTGGATTTTGGACGACAGTCGCTCCCTAGGAGTCGTAGACGGTTCGCGGGGGCCAGGGATGGATGGAGGGGAATGTGACAGTGTGGGCTAATTTATGAGTGCAGTCGAAGGAATGGGTCTGCGGTCGCTATCTGAACAACAACGAAAACCACGTTTCCCAGGTCGAGGCCACACTGTGCAATGTGAACTGTCTGGAGCGGCAGCAGCAATTAAGGTCAATGAACATCCTGATCGGAAACAACCTGATCTCGGATTGAACCGTGTGACTCGACAACACTCGGTGGTGTTTTGTACAAAATGCGCGCTGAGGAGTCGACCATGTCTCGCATCAGTCGAGCGCACAGGAGGGGGAGGCACGCAGCGGCGGCCCCCCTGCCGTGCCGGTTTCTACGGTGACCCGAGAAAGGCCGTAACCAGGTCCGGCGCTTTCTCAGGCCTGATCAGCGTATTACCACAAAGGAGGACATGTGTTCCCCCACCCCGCCACCACCTCCCGCCCCTCCCACTCAATCCGACCAGCATGGCCGGACACAGGCAGCCAATCAAACCAGGATTAGGAGCGTGATCTACACACACACACAGCGTTGTAGCGAAAAAGTTTCTGAACCCGCCCCCAATCCCACCCTCCTCCCTTCACACGCTTCTATTCACCCCTCTGTTCTGTCTCTCGTTCCTGCCATCTTTTCTCTTTGTTTCTTTCCTTCGCTCCCGTTTCGATATCCTTCCTTCGCCCGTTCCTTTCAGAGGCCCAGCTCGCCCTGTAAGCTCCTCACACAATGGGCCCTTCCAGAAATCACTCATTTTGCCGCGGCAGTTCAGAAAATTCTCTCAACACCTCTCGGCCCGCCTCCCCCCTCGACCGCCCGCCTCCCCCCTCTCACTTGCCCGCCCGCCTCTCACTCGCCCACCTCCCCTCGCCCGCCTCCCCCCTCTCACTCGCCCGCCTCCCCCCTCTCACTCGCCCGCCTCCCCCCTCTCACTCCCCCCTCTCACTCGCCCGCCCGCCTCCCCCCTCTCACTCGCCCGCCCGCCTGCCCCCTCTCACTCGCCCGCCTCCCCCCTCGCACTCACCCGCCTCCCCCCTCTCGCCCGCCCGCCTCCTCCCTCTCACTCGCCCGCCTCCCCGTCTCACTCGCCCGCCTCCCCCCTCTCTCTCGCCCGCCTCCCCCCTCTCACTCGCCCGCCTCCCCCCTCTCGCCCCCCCCGCCTCCCCCCTCGCACTCGCCCGCCTCCCCCCTCGCACTCGCCCGCCTCCCCCCTCGCACTCGCCCGCCTCCCCTCTCTCACTCGCCCGCCTCTCACTCGCCCGTCTCCCCCCTCCCACTCGCCCGCCTCCCCCTCTCACTCGCCCGCCTCCCCCCTCGCACTCGCCCGCCTCCCCCCTCTCACCCGCCCGCCTCCCCCCTCTCACTCGCCCGCCCGCCTCCCCCCTCTCACTCGCCCGCCTCCCCCCTCTCACTCGCCCGTCTCCCCCCTCGCACTCGCCCGCCCGCCTCCCCCCTCTCACTCGCCCGCCTCCCCCCTCTCACTCACCCGTCTCCCCCCTCGCACTCGCCCGTCTCCCCCCTCTCACTCGGAGTCCCGTGTCTTTCGCCCGTTATGATAATGAAATGTGCTCCATCACAATGACAAAGCGATGCGTGTGTTTGGCTGCGTACGTGGCTGAGTGTGTGAATTCACGCTCCTTTACATATTTTTCCATGAATTCGACGTCATTTCGCGAGGCGGAAACCTCCCGTTCTGATTTGCACGAGCGGCAAGTCTCTCGCCATCGTTGCCTCGTTATTCCACCCGCCACAATAACGTAGTGGACTCGTGTGCGACGTGTCCTGCCTGCACAGGAAACACCTGACATTTACCGTTGTGATTCACTGGATGAATGACATTGGCAGCGTGTGTGTGCCTCTTACTGCAGCCTCACGCCCTCCCTCGCCCGTAACGTCCCCCGACCGACCAATGTGTCCTGGAAATGGGAGAGCGTTAAGGAGAATATCCACGCCTTTGTCACGACTTTGTAAAGACACGGGACAAAGACGACAAGAACTCTTCCCCCAAACAAACCTTTTTCATTAGAGCGGCAAACACTTCATCCACTGGGCTGCGTGAGGGAAGCCGCTCAGCCAGGTCCCACATGGGGGAAGAGCCTAAAGAACCTCCGTGGCCTTCAGCCGGACACTGAGGCGGCGGCCCTAATTAAAGCCCACTTAAGCCCCCCCACAATGTGCGGTGGTGGTGCAGGTTGGGCGGTGGCGGGGGGGTCCCCGAGTAGAGGGGCGGTATTCATGGCACTCGTAAACAAGGGGGTCCCGGGACAGAGGGAGAGGATGAAGAGAAGGCTATGAGCACAGAGACTTTGTTCACACAAGATGAAGAGTCAACAGCCCTCCCCGCCCCTCACCCCCTCCTTAGCCATCCCCCCTAATAACCACCTTCTTCAGAGGGGCTACAAACACAATGCCCTCCCACTCCCCTCCTCATGCTCTCAATCACTGCTGGGACAATGAGGGAGACCCCCCCCCCCTTCTCCCACCCTTCTGCCCCTCCCCACCCCCCAAACAGACACTTCTTTTATTGAAATTCTTTGGTGTTCTAATCCTCAGCTTCCTCCGGGGGCAATAATGGACTCCCTGCGTCAGCCTTTTCCAGCCAGGCTATCATCCAAGCCTGCCTGGGTCACAAGTCCACCTCTGCTATTGGAGCGGTGTCCTTCCTCTCATCACATGCTGGAGCTCTGTGCCATCCATTCACCTCTAGAACACATTCATATGAATATGAAGATAATAACAATATGAACATATTAGTGTTATATTCCGTGAATATATTCTCCACAGCACTGCTCGGTTACAGCTGGGGATGAAGGGCGTTACGCTTGTTAGCAGACATATAATCTCATGCATTCCCGATAGTAGCTCTAGAATTGAAAGAAAAAGTGGGATTAGATAATGTTTCGACTATTGTTGAATTTGAACAATTCACCCATTGGCTACAGTGCATGCTAGTGCTACTGTACATTGTTCAGATTTAGAGCACAATGAGGTCACTGGGTTCACAGAGGGCCAAAAGTGATGCCTAAATCTGAATAATGTGTGAATATTATTTTATCTGTATTGTTGTCCCTTTGCTTTGTACAGTATATGAGGTCTTGTTGTGTGCTATAGTAGTCTGTACATTTTAAATGTATCTTTGCATTAACGTTAATGCCACTGAAACAAATAACTGTACTCTTTTCTACTTGGCAAATTAAGTGATGCTGATTCTATTTGATGGATTTGAACCAACAGCCTTTTGATTTCCTCCAACACATACTGTAGATTACTCATGAGGATAATTATTCAGACTAAAAATTAAAACTTTCCATTTCCCTGAGAGAATCATGCTGGAGTAGGAATATGTGGCCAAAACACCTGGAAAGGTGGCCTAGATGTTTTTTGTTTTTTTTGTCATTATCCTTGTTGGAAATTGTATTATTTGGGATTCTCAGCTGATGCATCGTGTGGAGAATGAAAGAGTTACAGTTGTTTGAGAGATGAGAAGGACCAGGGCCGATTCTAGGGGGGGGCAGGGGTGGGCTATGCCCACCCAAAAATTAATCTTGCCCACCCAAATTTTTTTTTTTTTTTTTTTTTTTGTATCTCCCTTTTTGAATTCCAGGCGACCGCACTTAGGGTCGCGACCTGAAGGTTGGAGACCACTGGGTTAGTTAGTTTAGGGCACCTAACAGTAGTTATAGCTTTAATTTGATTTGAGAAATAAGCTCATCCAATTCAAAGAATATTATGGAGTTGATTATTTTAAACTATGGATGAAGGATTGTTATTTATTTGTTAGGGTAACAAAGTCAATCTGCTTTCAAAGTTTTAATTTCAGTTTGAGTTTGAATAAGACTAAAAGTCTTGTAAATATAGGTTTGAAGGCTGAATGGCAAATAGTTTTTAGCTATGGTTAAGTCTCACTGCACTAGTCTTTAATTTGATTTGAGAAATAAGATCATCCAATGCAAAGAAATGTTATGGAGTTGATTATTTTAAACTGGATGAAGTATTTTTATTTATTTTTAGGGTAAATCAATCTGCTTTCAAAGTAGTTTTCTTTGTCACTTTTCAGTTTGAATTTGAATAAGACTAAACGTCTTGGAAATATAGCAATAGTTTTGTAAATAGTTAGTTTGTACATAGTTTGCTAATAGTTTTGACAATAATAATGTAAACACTGGCCTGTCACCTGAGTGAAAGTTCCTACTTACAGTTTGGTGACCCAAAACAGAATGGTGACTCCTACTGGAACAATTTGGTTCAGTGTTTATGCCTGTGTTGCTGTCTGTTGTAGTGTAAAACGACTAAAGGGAGAGCAGGTGGTTACATGAAAGTGAGTGAGAAAAGGAGAAGATACTGAATAATGACATCACAACAGTATAATCGTAATGTTAATTTAAAATTAAATATTCTTGGATGAAAGTCCAAAAAACGTCAAATTTTCTTCGGCGCTGCCCTTACAGGCAGCACCGAGAGTCCATTCCTACCTAAAAGTACTTCCAGCGCCACTGAATATAATGCAATTTAATCCCCATCCCCGAACCCACAACCTCTGGCAACCTACCGCCAAAGTTGCCCCCTACCAGCCCACCCTAGTGTGGCAGGCTAGATATGGGCCTGAGAAGGACTATCACAACATCAACAGTGACCTGATGAGAAGGACTATCACAACATCAACAGTGACCTGATGAGAAGGACTATGACAACATCAACAGTGACCTGATGAGAAGGACTATCACAACATCAACATTGACCTGATGAGAAGGACTATCACAACATCAACAGTGACCTGATGAGAAGGACTATCACAACATCAACAGTGACCTGATGAGAAGGACTATCACAACATCAACATTGACCTGATGAGAAGGACTATCACAACATCAACAGTGACCTGATGAGAAGGACTATCACAACATCAACAGTGACCTGATGAGAAGGACTATCACAACATCAACAGTGACCTGATGAGAAGGACTATCACAACATCAACAGTGACCTGATGAGAAGGACTATCACAACATCAACATTGACCTGATGAGAAGGACTATCACAACATCAACAGTGACCTGATGAGAAGGACTATCACAACATCAACAGTGACCTGATGAGGACTATCACAACATCAACATTGACCTGATGAGAAGGACTATCACAACATCAACAGTGACCTGATGAGAAGGACTATCACAACATCAACATTGACCTGATGAGAAGGACTATCACAACATCAACAGTGACCTGATGAGAAGGACTATCACATTCACAACATCAACATTGACCTGATGCAGTGGCGTGAAAGGTGCTCTTCTGAAGGGGGCTGGGCTTACTGGATTGCACCCTATGTGTTGGTAGCAAGGCTGATGAATGGGTCAACTCTAAATACCCAGGGAAAGAGATGGGCATCGTGTGTAGAGAGACCTGTGTGTTCGCTTGGCTATATACTTCTGTGCATGTGTCACAGGTTCATCACTCTATGTGCATCACTGTACAGGCTCCGGGAGTGTTGGCAACCAGTTGGAAATGTGTTGATGGTGACATCTGCTGGTTACATATCAAAATCAGAAGCTCCTTGTAAAGTACATACAAGAATGTCTTGCGTCTTGTGACATGACACAACCAGTAACATAATGACACAACTTAAGGCATTCAGGACCTTGTGTATGGTGCGGGCTACAGAGGACTTCTGTTCAACAACTTTGCAACGCTAGTTGTGGTGAGCGTCCAGTTAGTGCAGTAATACAGCGTATTATCGTAATAATAATTTTCTATAGTTTCTTCAAATGACACATAATATAGACCATGGCTGCAATTCGGGCCCAGTATGCTTTGGCCCTCCATGGTTTTGAAAGAAAAAAAAATCACGGCCAAATATGACATGGCTTGATGATATTTTTTACCATAATGAAACTAGAAGACCTATTTTAGATTTGGAATGTAAATTGTCCTTAAAATAATATATTTTAATGTCATTTCACATAACATCAACATTTATTTTTGGCCCACGGCCATCCACCCAGATTAATTTTGGCCCTTCATAATGAAAGAATTTGGGCAGCTCTGATATAGAAAATCTTCCTTTCGCTCTGAAAGCAGCATCCCCAAATCCTGTCAGAATACTTTGAAAATAGAGTGGACGGGCAGTTACACTCAGATCACATCAGTAACCATACATGTACAGTGATGCTCTCTCTATTAAAAACATGTTGCCTCTCATTTTGCTGAGTTGCTAAAGGACTGCAGCTTTGGCACACCAAAGGAAGTAAAGTATGTTACAAACACCAACTTCCTTTGCTAAGAGCGCCACCTTATTACATCCTCTGCTACAACAAAGGATGAACAGCTTGAGATTTGTTTCACAATTGCCCTTTTTTTTAGAAGACTATTGTGGTTGGCTGACTCGCGTAAGGCAGGGCACTCGCTCGAGAACGAAGGGCATGATAACTGTCTTTAACTGCTCAAATACTATACAAACTATACAAGCTTTAAACAATCATTATCAAACCGTCAGCTGTAATATAGGGAAGACTTGTGTGGGCTCGGTGTCAGTCATGATTTGTGATGTCATCAGTGATGTCATCAGTGATGTCACTTGAGCAACTGTGATGTAGTATGAGCCGATGGCGCACAGTTGCACGATGGTGCCTAGGTGGGTGGGCGGTGTCTGTCTGTCTGTCTGTCTGTCTGTCTGTCAGTCATGATTTTGGGAGCCCGCAGAGTAAGCGATTTCCATAACTGCAGCCATGACGCATCATCTCCAGAGTCTCCACCCTATAGGAATCAAGCGTGCGTAGCGCCCAAGATTCCTAGTAATCAAAGTTTTACATAAAGAATAGTAACTATAGTTTTGAGAGTCCACGTTAACAGTTCAGTGACGGCATCATTAAATTGAAACTGATATCGTCAACTGATGCAAATACAAGTTTATCAACATGAATTTTCTGTTGAGCCTTGAAAACGGATACTTTGTTACTTGTATTCCCGCGTGAGATGTAATGATTTTAACCATCTTCATAAGGGGGTTTATATTACCAAACAAAGAATATAACATGAAATGCATCTCATCATTAAAAGCTTTTATTACAGGCACGAGTCCTATTAACAGAATCACATTACTTGTGAAAGCCCAAGTCAGACGGCCTGGAGACATTAGTCGAAGTGTATAGAAATGTAGTCTAACGAGGAACATATAGAAATATCTCTTAAATGTGTGGTCGTGAAGAAATGGGAAAGACCGCAGAACTTTGAAGCTTTGATTTGATCATCATCAGAGAGTTGTCTCAGGGCAGAGATCGGATATCCACCCCCACTTGGCTAAGTGCAGAAGTGTTTCATACGGGTGCTATGCAATAAAACATGAAAGCAATACCCTGTGGACTGAGGAACTGATACGGTTTCATCCAAAACAAACAAAAACCTATGGATTATTTAGTATGGCGTACAATATTTAGCGGAATTCCCCTTTAGAATAATAGCATCTGCCTCAAACGTGTTAGGCGCAGCATGCTAATGCTTTAATGACCTAGAAATAAGGTCTCAACACCATAATTTGTCCCAAAGCCACTTGAAGATGTTCACATTTCTAAACGATTGAAAAAAATAAATAACTGTGAAACCCCTTTTAAAACTTGTGTCTTTCTCAGATGTGTTGAACGTAGGCCGAGAGCTTGATTTTGTCGACTTTGACATTGCATCTGATCGTCATTTCTGCCTCTTTCCAGAGGTGCATTTGATCAATGTCATGTATTTGGTTCTTGTTCCAGTGCCAGCAGTGATCTCACAGCATTGTCTCGCATACTTGCATGTGAAGAGAGCTCTAGGTTTACAACGCTAACACGGCTATTAGCACCTGAGGCTATGAGCATGAGAGAAGCCACTGTCAGCCGGCCCGGCCTGTTTGATGCCACTCGTCACAGGGGCGCCCTTAGAAACAGTGGGTATCACGTAACGTTGCATGTAAATAGAACGCAGTTGACCCCCTTGGCCTAGGGCTACTGCGGACCTAAATTAGTATTCAGACTTATCTTGGGATCGGGAACAGGACACCGTTGATCTCCTTTGATTTTGGGACAGGAGTATCGACCCTGTCAGTCATTTTCACTGCCTCTAGCGAGGCCTCCTCTCTCACCTTGGCTACATAAGAGTCAAGGGCCCCCTTTTGTACACAGATATCAAGTGATACAGAACCAAAGTAAGTGGCATCAGAGCCAGTGGCTGTTTTGATGAAACAGGAATTACTAGCATAGCAACAATTGCAGCAAGAAAGTGAATTTCAATTTGGTCTGGATACTCTACTGGTAATCTGATGGCTGAGCAGCCATGACATTACCTCAAATAGCCTTTGTCCTTTCTGTGTAATGATATTGTATAAGATAAAAAAAACACAATTATATATTGCCTTTATAATATATATATATATATATATATATATATATATATATATATATATATATATATAACTGATAATGATCAGAAAAAACATTATTTATATATATAATATATATTTATATATAATATATATATATATAGACACATAATATATATATATATTATATATCTATATAAATAATGTTTTTATATAATATAGACACATAATATATATATATAACTGATAATGATCAGAAAAAAACATTTATATATATAATATATATATAATATATATATATAGACACATAATATATATATATATATTATATATATATATATATATATATATATATAAATAATGTTTTTATATATTATAGACACATAATATTTATATATATATATATATATATTATGTGTCTATATATATATTATATATATAAATAATGTTTTTTTCTGATCATTATCAGTTATATATATATATATATATATATATATATATATATATATATATATATATAGGCTATATATTACGTGTGTGTGTGTGTGTGTGTGTGTGTTTCTGATCATTATCAGTTCCCTCTGCTCCCTCCCATCGCCGTGACGTCAAAAGGGGGCGTAATCAACGCGTTTTCAACGCATTCAAGTGTGATTGGTTAATTTCGGCCATGTGACGGAAAGTAACCAATCACAACGAAACGCGACGAGTAAAAATCCACCCGAAATGTGTGGCTCCGAAAACGATGACGTTCTATCATGAACTGTGCTGTGTTGTCACCAGCTGTTGGCAAGAAGACGAAGGAAAAGTGGACATGTCTTGCTTGATTGTCTGTCTTATGAAGCTATGAACAGACGAATGGCGTGTTATCGTCTCGCTGGGAGCGACACCATGGTACTGGGGGACTAGTCGTCGACAACAGTGGCGCATCGCCAGCTCGCCCGGTGATACAGTATCAGTTATAACTGCAGCAGGCATCGATAAGAGGAAAACTGTGATAACGAACTAGTGTCAATACAGGTCGCAGTTGAAGCCATTTTTGTCTCATGTGAGTAACGTTAATGGTTTATTTACTTATTTATGACCATAGCTTATGACACAGACTCTGCTATTAGCTAGTTACAACTTGGATGCTAATGCGTAATCCACTCGGGTTCTGATGTGATAATAATGGTCTTGTCGTTTAGCTTGTTTTGATGTTTGACAACTTACAAAAACACCACGTTGGAATGGCCAAGTGCTTCTTGCTACATGGTTTTCTCTCGTCAATCAATGACTGTTGACTTGGCAGATACACACAGACTTGCTCAGCTGTGTGTCCACATGTCAAACGTCTCTTGTGAAACGTAACCCACTTTTGATAGCTTTAGTTTGACTCTTATTTAATGTTCTTGTGATCGTGCTTTATTGCTTAGTATTAAGTGCATCACCTTGGAGTACATTGGTATAAACAATTATAAGCTTGCAGCAAGTGATGAGATTATGTGGATATACTGTAGATAGTATCTGTAGCCTATTGCTCTTATTTTTCATCAGGTTTATGACCAAGTGGTATTTTACAAAATCAATATAAATCAATGGTATTGTAATATGAATGGTTAAAGATGAACAGATTATACTCTTTTGTGCAGAGTTCAAGTTCATATGCATTCATTCTGGTGAGTTTCTATTCATCGATCTTACAGTAGAGAGTAAGTAGAGAGTACAGAACGCAAACGCAAACATGACCGTTTCTTTCCATCCTGCAGTAGGCCCAGTAGGCCTTTGAAGTCGCGCCATCGGCATCATGAATGTGGGCACGGCGCACAGCGAGGTCAACCCCAACACCCGGGTGATGAACAGCCGGGGCATCTGGCTCTCCTACATCCTGGGCATCGGCCTCCTGCACGTCATCCTGCTCAGCATTCCCATCGCCAGCGTACCCGTCGTCTGGACCCTCACCAACCTCATCCACAACCTGGTCAGTGGCGCAGAGTGCCTCACAGGCCCCACAACCGCCCTGCTTCCTTTCACTTTGATTGAACCAGTCAGTGGTTCAATGAAAGTGGTAGCCTAAAGGTTAGAGAAGCGAGCTTGTGACCGGAAGGTCGTCGGTTCAATCCCCGGGAGCGGCAGGATAAATCTGGGTGGGGAAAGTGAAAAGGCAGCGCTTGGCCCTCCCTCATTACCACCACTGAGGTGCCCTTGAGCAAGGCCCTCAACCCCGACCGCTCCAGTGGAGCTGATCATCAGTGGCCAACAGATCAGACTGTGGTTGTATACTGGTCAGCTTCCAGGTGTGTGTGTGTGTGTGTGTGTGTGTGTGTGTGTGTGTGTGTGTGTGTGTGTGTGTGTGTGTGTGTGTGTGTGTGTGTGTGTGTGTGTGTGTGTGTGTGTGTGTGTGTGTGTGTGTGTGTGAATGTGAACAGGGCACTCCTGAAAAAGAGAGCATTGCTCTCAGTGAGACTCCCCCTGTATAAATAACGGTAAACCCCCCCCCCCCCTCCCAAAAAAAAAGCCAAGCGGGGCGGTACAGGGCTGGAGGTGTTAACTCATGGCAGAGGTTGTGTAGAGACGGCTACACTGAAGTGTGTAGGGAAAAGGAAATGTCTGCTTACTGTTCCTCTGCTCTACAGTCATGTCCTTCGTTAATGGATTAGTGGCGGTAATGTTTCAACCAATGCTACAGGATGTTCATCAGACCTGAGGTGTTGCTCACTCTTGCATCACAAACCCTTTGATTACCAAGTGCTGGCTGTCTGCCCCCCAGCTTCAGAGAGCAGTACAATATTACAGCTGAGCTGATGCTGTTATAAAGAATATATATTTGTACCTCCGTCTGTATAAAGAGGGTTTGGCTGTATACCAACAAGTACTACGGTACAGATTCAGATTCATTCATGATTATTGTCCTCTATAAAGGAAATTTGCTTCCACACAGTCTGTACACAATCTAACACTCAAAACAAGTAGCACTCAAAACAGGGTAGAAACAAACAAGAACATCACAACAACACATGTCAGTTTGTCATGTCAGGCTATTTAAGTGTTTGCTGAGGGCACAAAACTCCTCCCAAAGCATGTTTTTTTTTACAGAGTAGTTGTTGTCTGTATCTGCGGCCATAGAGGAGGAGGAGGGTGACGCAATTCAAATGAGCACTTTTAACACTGAGAACCTTGATGAGAAAACATTCACTTTCTTCACCTGTCTCCCGGTTCTGTGGTCAGGTAGTCAAAATGACATGAAGTGTGTCAAAGACCAAGCCTTCAACTTATTTTAATGCTCTCAAATAACGTTTCCAAGCAAGTTCAGCTATAATATTCACATTACAATCTTACACCAGAATGTCAGAGCAGAACAGTGCCACCTCCGATGATCTAAGTGTCTTTGTGTTCTGTTGCAGTGCATGTACCTCCTACTCCACACAGTGATGATCTAAGTGTCTTTGTGTTCTGTTGCAGTGCATGTACCTCCTACTCCACACAGTGAAAGGGACCCCCTTTGAGACTCCAGATCAGGGCAAGGCGCGCCTCCTCACGCACTGGGAGCAGATGGACTACGGCGTCCAGTTCACCGCCTCGCGCAAGTTCCTCACCATCACGCCCATCGTCCTGTAAGTGGGCCCTCTAAGAAGCAGTGGTCACCAACCAGTAGATCCGGATCTACTGGTAGACCTCAGGGTGCTTACCGGTAGAACCCCAAATCATTTTGGATAATGAGTGTAACTTTGTAGTGTCAGTGTCTCACATTCAATCAAGTCAGTCCGTGCATGTTTATTGCAAACGGACACTTTAAATATACATGAACAAATAATGTTTATTGCTAATTGGTTGGTTATTGCTTATATAAACAGTATTTCACCGTCATGTCTACCCACACTTGAGTATGGAATATGAGTTTATGATTTTTTTTGTAATTATATATAACATATTATAATAACAAACCAAGTCTAATGATCAGGTTTACTGTCACAGCGTGGAGTGGGGGGGTGGACAGGTAGATCTTGTGCTGTAGAAAAATGTATAAGTAGATCTGAAGTGTCGAAACGTTTAAGGCACCCCTGCTCTAAAGCTTATGCTCTGCCTTCAGCTGGATAGCAGGTGGGGAGGGAACAGCTGATCATCTGGGACGGGGGTCTAACTGTCCCAGTGGTTGGCCAACATCACAGCTCGTCAGGGGGGCTTTACGATTCTCAGCAGCAACACCCCCTCGCCGCCTTCGTGCCCGTTTCTGTCCTTATTAGGAAGCAAAGTGTGGTTCCGTGTGGTCGAGACGCCACCTCAGCGTGAACATCGTGGCGAGAGCATTTCTGCAGATGTACATTTTTTCTTCTCACAACTTGTTTCCGAGGCCCCTTAGCGCTTTTATTTTGCAACCAGCAGCGGCTGCCTGCTGCAGGAACAGCTCAAGTCGTCAATCTACTACAGCTGGGGAAAGCTACACATCTGCTAAGGTCTTTTTTAGAGACATGACCGCAGGAACAGGATGTACCAGGCCTTTATTTTTAGCTCACAACAATCCCCTAGTGATCTAACAACGCTTTTGATGTTGAATCAGCATTGTTACTTCCCTCTTCCCCTATTTGGCTCTGGTAGTAATTCATCACAATCTCACATCTCAGACACATCCAGTGCCGCCAGAGAGGGGAACTCAATTTACAAGCACTGACTGACTGACTGACTGACTGATGCTTGCTCACTCTCTCTCTCTCACTGGGTCCGTTTACTGAGTTGTTCTCCAGTAAAAGATGTGACGATGACTTGAAGGCATTTTGAGTTGCAGCATTATATTTGCAAGTTTTTGTTTTTTTAGTCAACTACCGATGTTGCAACATCCTGCTGGACGGCACGCTGGAACAGTCTCGCCACATTCCCATAGCGTCTGTGAGTTAGGAAACATCTCGCTGCAGTGACCCAAACGATAAAAAAAAAAAAACACACAATTTCAGACGGACAAGCCCGTCTTTATTGTCACACGATTACAATCAACACATGCACAGAGGGCCACAACACACACATGCTGACGGTGGCCGGTGAAATTTGTCCTCTGCATTTAACCCATCCTGGCTTTGTCCTTTCCTCCGGGGGGCAGGCCAGGAGCAGTGGTCGCTTTCTCGTACGGCGCCCGGGGACCAACTTCGGATGTTGTCGTCACTGGTCAGATGACGATGACGATCTGATCTTCTGCATGTTTTTTAATGGGGGGGGTTATATACTGTATACGGAGGAACCCCCCTGGGGGAGCACGGGGAGAACATGCAAACTCCACACAGACAGAAGGCCCTTACGACGAGATACCCCACCTGGGCAGTAGGCACTGAAGATATGGGGGGGAACACAACCACAGCGCCCACAGTGTCCCAGGCGAGAATCGAACTCAGGACCTTCTGACTGCGAGGCGACAGCTCTACCACTGAGCCACGGATAACCACCGATAACAGCGGTGGTTATCCGAGGCAAAAGAAGTCCAAAGTTGGAGGACAGTTTGGATGGATTTGAGTCCTTCCAGCTTGTTAGCACTGATAGTATTCTTTGCTTACTTGCACTGCTACGAGGAGTTTTTCCTCTAATACAGAGTTTTTTTCTAAAACAGAACCTCGAGGGGGAAAAAAGAGAATAAAGTTTATCCGGGAGTTGAAATAGCTCAAATGGTTTGCTCATCCCCCACCCCTCTAACCTTTCCCCTTTCTTCCCCATCTTCTCGTATCTCACACCCAGGTACATCCTGACCAGCTTCTACACCAAATACGACCGGGTTCATTTTGTGGTCAACACGGTCTCCCTGCTCACTGTGCTCATCCCCAAGCTGCCTCAGCTGCACGGCGTGAGGATCTTTGGAATTAATAAGTACTGACAGGGGGCGCAAGAAGACACCTCCACATCCCCACCCCCACCCCCTTCCCCGTCCCTATGGACTGCTCTGAGCGCACAGAGTATCAGGCCTCTGATTGGACAGCTGTTGAGCACACAGGGTATCAGGCCTCTGATTGGACTGCTGTTGAGCACACAGAGTATCAGGCCTCTGATTGGCTGCAGGCCCATAAGGATCCGTGCCTCTCTGGCTCCCATCTCTGCTGAGCCGCGCTCTTAAACGAAGCCTTTTGGGGATACTGCCATGGTACCGAACCCCAGGAAACGGACACGATACACCACAGGAAAGTGTACTATTGTGATCATTTGTGCTCTCAGCTCGTTTGAGTCGCACGTTTTCCGACGACGACGACGACGCTTCAAAAGAAAGGCTTTGTAAACGGGGTGTGATGTCGGAAATTGCTGTGGAAATGAGAATTGTCCGGTGTGACGAGTGTCAGGAGGAGAGAATGACATGGTAGCACAAGTATTGTTAGGCTATTTTACACCCATTGACGCACTTAAGCAGACAGTCGCGGAGGTGGTTTTGCTTGTAAGTATATTTATTCAGCTTCCCTCCTCCATAAGGCCTCCTCTGTCCTGAGGTTTTCCTCCTCTGCTTAGAGAAGGAGAGCAGCAGCAGTTTGATGAGATGTTAGGGGACCTGCCGGCCGCTTGCAGAGGCGAGACGTGAGGAACCGCAGGGTTTTATATTTAGCCCTCGCCGCTCTGCTCAGGGTCCAAGCTCGGAGTTAAAGGAACTCTTATTTCTATCTGGCTGTTTCCATATTTGGACTCCTCTTGTCCTTGATTTGTGCCACAGCAAAATTCCTGTCTGCACCATAGTCTGGCCGGTGTGCAGAAAAACTTCTGTGTAAGTAGCATTGTACTGATCCAAGACACACACAGGCCAAGCAATATGACCACACCTCCTTCACTATGACTTAAAGGGGCAAACTGTATCTGATCAGTATTTCCATTCTTAGACGCGTTGTGCATAGTGCAGATGTGCATATTCAACCACATGTTGGCAAATACACGATCAAAATACTCCGGCCCCTCCAAGATCATTACAGCGCATCAGCATGAGCCGATATATGTCTACATTTCAGTTTGGGACCTGCTGGTAAATGAACGAGTTTGAAGTTATATAGACTTACTTTTACGATGAAGATTTTTTTCTTATGTTTAGGTTTTCAAATTTTAACATACTGCTAGTCCAATGCATGTACAGTATATACTGTAGCCTGTTTCATCATCGTTTTTTTCTTTCTTTTACTCCTGATTCAAGCAGGCAATTTGACTGAGAATATTGTACTTATACTGTAACTGTGCATTCATACCAGGGTGAAAAAAACAACAACAAATTCATGTGATAAGATTACATACAAACGCGCGAGTAGATGTGATTTCACCCTGCGATATTCGCCTCAACGCCCGTTTGCTCGAGTTGAAACAATAAAGTATGTTTTTTTTCCTGCCTTGGTGTGAATGCACGGTAAGGGCCCAGGGCGGGGGGGTATTTGCTGATGGAAAGCGGAAGAGTCTATGAACTGTTTCACAATAGAAGTTCTCATCTCAGATTAGTTTGTAATTTTAATGTACAGTATATGTACTGTATATGGCTGTGTGACTTAAGCAGTGACACAAAATGTACTTCTATAACTTTTTCTCTCACTTGATGCCACATGTCATTTCTGTGGCTCTTTTGCATCCTCAGATTAATTCATTTAGGGATGCAAAATTGCACAAGTCAATGCAAATAAACCCAGAAATCGCTTAATGAGCATGGACCAATGAATTAAGGGGTTTGTATTTACTCATCGTGATGTTTTTCAATATTGACATCTTGACCAATCAAAAAGGGCTTTGGGAAAAGGAGATTTCATAGAACAAAGTGACCATGCATATTTGTAAATGTCACTTTTTTTCCTTTTCCTTTTCTTTATTTATTTTTCTTTTCTTTTGAAGCGTTACGGACACGTTGAATGTTGACTAAATTTGAAGCAATGTGTTCATGGCTTTTGTTTGGTAGTCATTGTTCTAGCTTGTTAAGGGAAATATTATTACCTACAGTACTGTCAAGACTGTTTAAGAGACAAAATACAATATTCTGTATTGTAATGTAGTGGAGTTGTAGAGAGCAGCCTTTAATTAAAAATGGAAAAGATTATGTTGAATTTATTAAGACAGTAGCAATGTGAAATTCTTTATCTGGTACCAACATAGGACTTGTTCAACCTCAGTGTGTCATTTTGTGGGAAAGGAAAATTGTTGGTACTACATGATGTGAGCCTATGATGACGCCTTTGAAAACTATATCCTCCTGCCTTTTGGTGGCTTTATTTAGCTCTTGGCAGTACATGTCAGAAATACAGTAAAGTAAATAATTAAGACTATTAAATCTAAAAATAGATTTAAAGAGCAACTGGATCTCTCCAGTGATTGTAGTGTTAATCTAAACTTTTTTATTTTTTTTACTATTATTATTATTAAGTACGCAGAAACAATGTTTTCTCTCCTTATCGAATAAATGAAGCCATGTCTCTAGAGTCTAGATGAAGTCACGTCTGGCCTTGGAGAGCGAGCCTTTGTTTATAAAGTTTACTTCATAGATTTACAGATATACTTTACACCGAGATTACTTTACTCTTTTTTTATACTTCGTCTCAGAACAGTCATGCCTTTAATGAAGCAAGGGTCTAGTATTTACAGTGCTGTTTGTGCACAAAGTTTATTCCAAAAATATTTGACTTCAGTCAAAGTAGTTTCCTCTTTTGCAAAGTTGGAATTAAAATTGTGCATTGATTGATAATGGACTGTACTACGTGTGTTTGTAGAAGACTTGGCCTTGCACGAACACATCCCCTGGCCGGCATGGTCGATCTGACTCTGAATCTGCTCTTATCGTGGATATTTCGGACAACCTTGAGCTTGGGATTTGGGTTTTAGGAGTTAATTTCTTTGTTCCTTGGGGTACCAGTATTTATTAGGATTATTTCACAGAAGTGCACCCAAAACATATGTATGCTGCAATGCAATAGCATTGTGTCGGTGCAGTATTCCAACGTAAAAATGTAAACGTCATTGTGTCCATAAACCATGCAGGATCAAAGGGTAACAGTTAAGCTTGAACCTTCTTTTCTTGAATCTCCTGCTCGGTAGCAAAGCAGCCCTACAAATCTAAATGGTAATTCATGATCTTTGTGTGGATGTTGCAATCTGATACAGGTGCACTGCAAGTCCCCGTGTTACCCAAAGCCAGGAGCTTGTTAAACATTGATCAAGTGAGAGTGATGCTGAGGTATTAGAGTGAAGAGCTGGGTATCACATGACGCAGCACAGGTACAAAATACACACGCACACATATATATATATATATATATATATAGATATATATATACACACACACACACGCACATATACAGTATACAGATCATTTCTTCATTGTAAAGAATGGAGTGTAACCGTATATGCTTGGCTCATGATACAATTTAATATCAAATGAATGGATTCATGATAGAGGAATGTGACTGATCATATGTTTGAAGGATTTCAGAAAAGCACTCGAGTGTTTTGTGGAATCTGCTCCACTTCATCTCTAATGGGAGATTCTGCTTTGCTGCTTTTCATCACATGCCTGCTATTCCCGTGATATCACAAGTAAAGCTGAAAAGAAGTCAAGGTTGCCTTATGGAAGAAAGATCAGTTTTTTCATCACTATGCACGCAGACACAAGGAAAAGAACAGATGGATGAAAAAATTATATATATATATATTCAGCAGCACAATCCATTCTGTTGATCAATGCCTTTTTAATACTTTTTTTTTTGTACATGCTAATTAATCAGTTTCACGTTCTTCCTCTTCAATCTACCTTAAGGCATTTCAGGGTTCTCACACAACATGAAGGTATCTCCAAGTGATTTGAACGTGAACAGTTGGGGGGAAATAAAGCACTTTATACAGTTCTGTATGTGTATGTATACTGTTATTCTCTGTATAGACATAATTACTGTATATCTCTCAAAAGTGAACTTTACAGAAATGAAGAAAAAACAGCCTTACCCCAATTTGGGACTGAGTCACATGACTTGTGGTCTGTTGCCTCCCAAGGTCAGACCACAACAGCTATCAGCTACGGTAGTTAGCTCCTCCATTTTGTTAGGCTACTCTCTGTACATCATACTGTAATATGTTAGAGATAAGTAAATAAATGGCGCCAGCAACTTGCTGTGCCAACATGAGATATTCTCGTCTCGCTGTACCTTATCTCTATAGACTTTTAACAAACCTTTTTAACTTAAAAAGGTTTGTTAAAAGTGTTTAACAGAAGAAAATGTATCAATCAATTTGACATGTTCCATGCAGCATACATGTTTAAGGCCTTGGTGAAGATAAAGATGATTTCATTTTGTTCTTGTTTGATATTTCAGTGTTGGTTGAAGTGTAATTGCTAGATTTGTATTCAAATTAATAGGTTTTACAATAATTGTTTACTACGCCAATATTCTGCATGACAGTATTGAGGCGATGTTCTGCCAAAAAGGCATATTTCACTCTTTTGTCATAAAAAAAAACGTTAAATATAATTCAACTTAAACTGTAGCAATATTGTTTTTATAGTAATGTCAGTCTGATAAGACAAAAGGTTACAATATTGTGAATAGTATGTGATCCAAGTTTGATGAAAACATTTTTGTGCGTGTGTGGCTCCTCTGCTGTAACATCAACTATGATGCACTACAGTAGCCTAGGTAAACCCAGCCCCCACGTGACCTGCTCTCTCAGTTCTCAGTCACTAGCGTAGTGACTGAGAACAGGTCTGAGAGCAGGTCACGTGGGGGATGGGTTTACCCAGGCTAGCACTACAGGCCCTTTGGCTACACGCCTTGATAGGCTATCTTTCTCCTCTAACTCAGCTATTCTCAACCACTGGGCCGTGGCCCACTGGTGGGCCTCAGAGCACCGTGTAGTGGGCCACGGAGGCAGTAGTATTGCCAAATAGATTAATAAAAATAAAATAAAAGAGCCTGATTAGCTAGTTATTTCTTTATTTTTATATCTAAATGTGCTCGAGAATTATATAAATCAAAAACTTCAAATTAGAATGCATAATTTCAGTGATTTCTTTCTCTCTCTTTTATTTATCTGAAGGTGGTCCTCAGAACTATTTTAACAATCAGAAGTGGGCCTTAAGTTACAAAAGGTTGAGAACCCCTACTTTTACCTTTATGTGCTTTCCTTTCTCTAAAAATTGTTTTTTAAGCCTAATTTGTCCTGCACCCTTTTCTTTATGTCAAATAAGCACCCAAGGGTGAACTGGGGATGTGAAGTCATGATCCAATTAACTGCATCATATCATCTATCTGCATAACTTATTATCACACATCCACTACACAGTAATGTGTGCAGGCTATGTCATTTGCTGTGATGATATTTGCATCCTGAAAATTCATTGAACTGCTCAGCACCATATTATTCTCAATTAAAGTGAAACATGATGAATTGCAAGCATGCTATGCTATTTCTGTCTCACACACACACACACACACACACACACACACACACACACACACACACACACACACACACACACACACACACACACACACACACACACACACACACACACACACACACACACACACACACACACACACACACACACACACACACACACACACACACACACACACACACACACACACACACACACACACACACACACACACACACACACACACACACACAAAATAAAATTGTGAAAGTCTCCCCTGTCAGTAGAGGGCAGCAAATGGCTGCTGTTGATTCTAATCTGAAGCGACATTTGCCCCCTATGAAATAGGATTGCCTCAAGGGAGAGACTATGTTTGTCTCGTGTTTGAACTTGTCCAGGGGCTGCTCTCTCTGCTAATGCTGCTGACCCACATTTACAATTTACAGTCTTATGAAAATAATAAGGCAATAATAATGCAAATTTAGATTGACTTTGATACATTTAGGTTTTGTGGGAAGTGATCATTTTTTTTATCTTGCTCAAATTTCTAACAGCAAACACTCTTGGGAAGCTATATGAAAATATGACATGGGCAAGTCACAAGTGTCAAAAGTAAAATCATTTTAAAGGAAGTTGACTTGGTGACGTTAGTGCAGACACTTTGTTTTATAGCAGAAACTGACTGACACAAATTGTAAATTGACATAATCACACGGTGCAAAATGGCAGCACAAAAGACAGCAATCTGTGCCCATCACTCTGAATATATAGATCTGTATGTAGGTGTGTTGGAGCTGCAGCATGTGTGTGTGTGTGTGTGTGTGTGTGTGTGTGTGTGTGTGTGTGTGTGTGTGTGTGTGTGTATGTGTGTGTGTGTGTGTGTGTGTGTGTGTGTGGCATACAGAACGTTTGCAGCTGTAGAGCTCACAGTCCTCCCACATCCCTCCTTGTCTTGTTATCTATCAGCTTCAACATTTTCCTCTCCATTTCAGTGTATGAATGGGAATAGATGTTTCTGTGTCAGGATGCGTGGATATTTCTTTAAGACACTCGGGCCTGCCCAGCCACGCCCCACACCTGTTGTCTATAAATCACCTGTGGAGGCGTGAAAGCCCTGATTGTTTGATGGTTACCTGTGAGGGTGCCGTGCGTGTGTGTCAGGGTGCCGTGCGTGTGTTGCGTGTGTGTCAGGGTGCTGTGCGTGTGTTGCGTGTGTGTCAGGGTGCCGTGCGTGTGTGTCAGGGTGCCGTGCGTGTGTGTCAGGGTGCTGTGCGTGTGTTGCGTGTGTGTCAGGGTGCCGTGCGTGTGTTGCGTGTGTGTCAGGGTGCCGTGCGTGTGTTGCGTGTGTGTCAGGGTGCCGTGCGTGTGTTGCGTGTGTGTCAGGGTGCCGTGCGTGTGTTGCGTGTGTGTCAGGGTGCTGTGCGTGTGTTGCGTGTGTGTCAGGGTGCCGTGCGTGTGTTGCGTGTGTGTCAGGGTGCCGTGCGTGTGTTGCGTGTGTGTCAGGGTGCCGTGCGTGTGTGTCAGGGTGCCGTGCGTGTGTGTCAGGGTGCCGTGCGTGTGTCAGGGTGCCGTGCGTGTGTGATCAATCTGTGCTGGAAGTAGTCTGGGGCCAAACACATCGTACCATGTCATCAGGCTACGGGCGTAAACACACCACGTTGTTCCTGGAAACGCCAGAAACAATTCCGCTCTAACCTTGCGTTCCGCTCAGAAAACGTGGGCGGCGGGCGGTGTTAGCAAATCGTGACATCATCAGTGATTTGTGACGCAAATTGTGACATCATCACTGATGTCATAAATCCCACAACATGTTGCACCATCATGGCACATCGTTTCCGCACGCTACACAGTGACATCACCAGTGATTTTTGTTTTTTGTTTTTGTTTGTTTAATATTTCAAGCATATTTATTTTTTCACAATTATTATTATTAAGAAGACATTCTGCAATCAGAAACTGTACTTGGTGCATTCTATCTACTAAATGAGTGGAATATGCACATATGACAAATTCTTCTTCCAGACATACAAAACAAAATAAAGAAAAATAAGAAAAATAGCAGGTGAACAGCTCCAGCCTGCAGAGACCCCAAGCTAAAAGCCCAACAGCTTCTCTAGAGAAATATCTTCAATCTGGAACCTCGTAGGGCAAACAAACCCTGGATACTTGGCAACTCCACTCAACCGGTGCACCGCAAGAGCTGGAACACCCCACACTTCCTCTAGATCTCGATAAATCAAGACAAGTCAAAGCTCCTCATCCAGTAAAAACCCACCACGCTGTTTTCAGCTGTGTAAATCCAATGATCTAAAAAGAGATAGTTATGAGATTTTAATTGTGTTTCTGCTTATTAGACTGTATGGGAGTGGAGAGGTTGTGAGTACTGTCTGAACCTATAGGCCATTATGAGGTCATGCACTTTAGCTCGCTGAGCTACCGGGATGCCACCCACCCAACGGAGAAGAAAAATGGCGACACGGGGAAGTCATGTCAGTTCAGACTGCTGAGGCACTCTTGGTTGCGTGGAGCTCAGTCTCAGTGGCATTGTAAAACGAGCGCTCTTATCACATTCACTTCATCGAGGCGCATCTCTAATGCAGAGAATTCAACAGACAAATCGAAACTAAACTCTGGACATCAAACTGTTTGCACGCTCATTCATTGTAACAGCTTACCTTGGCCAGGTGCTTTTCTTGACCACAGGAACCTGCCAGGGATATTGATCAGCTCTTTCAAGTGTAGCAGGAGCTCAAAATGACTCCTGGAGATGGAGATGTGCAATGGTCAGGACAAACTTAGTCTCGCTGGCCAGCCTCCTCTCCCTTCCGTCCGAGGAGTCTAGCGCCGTGGAAACAGGCAACAGGGATAAACCCTCCCCTGCTCTACTCTGCTCTCCCATTGGAGCGACTGTTTCGGTGGCAGCCGGATGTCCGCTCCCGGCTTATTAGAAGAAGCACACGGCTGATGGGGGACAGTGTTACAAGGGGACGTGGCTGAACAGGTAGGACACAGACTCGGCATTGTGAGTTCTACGGATGGACTCGGCCAGGATCATGCTGATGTCATTAACCTGAATCTTGGGGCAATGCTTCATCTTCTCCTCCTGCGGGATGGTGTTGGTGACCACCACGGCTTCAAAGCAGGCGTTGTTTATACGCGAGATGGCCGGGCCAGAGAAGATGCCGTGAGTCAGAATGACATAGACCTTGGTGGCACCAGCAGAAACGAGTTTATCAGCAGCATGGCAGATTGTGCCGCAGGTGTCCGCCATGTCGTCGACGAGAATGGCGACCCGATCCGTCACATCTCCGACCAGAACCATGTGGTCCACCTCGTTGGCCTTTTTCCTCTCCTTGTGGATGAGAGCAAAGTCCACGTTGAGCCTGTCTGCTATAGAGGTGACCCTCTTGGTTCCTCCTGCGTCAGGTGAGACGATGGTGCAGTTCTTCCACTCAGGGATGTTTTCTTTGATCCATTTGAGCACAGCAGGCTCTGCATACAGGTTATCAACGGGGATGTCAAAGAATCCCTGTATCTGTGAGGCATGCAGGTCCATTGTGATGATGTGGTCGGCACCAGACACTGACAGCATGTTGGCCACCAGCTTGGCAGAGATGGGGGCACGGCTCTTGTCCTTCTTGTCTTGCCGGGCGTAGGGGAAACAGGGGATGACAGCCGTGACCCTGGAGGCAGAGGCGTTCTTACAGGCGTTGATCATTATCAGCATCTCCATCAAATTATCATTGATGTCCCCGGAGCCACTCTGCACGATGTAGACGTCCTCCCCACGTACGCTCTCCCCTATCTCCACACATGTTTCTTGGTTGCTAAATTTCTTCGTAACAACGTTTCCCAGCTCGAGTCCAAGGCGGTCTGCTATCTTCTGAGACAGGTCCGGATGCGAGCTACCGCTGAATATCTTGATATTGGGCATTTTGGCGCAGTCCAAGGCGTTGTTCCGCGGCAGCTGGCACGAGCAGCTGTTGATACCGTGGGATCCAAGGGTTCAACGAGACAGCTGGAAAATTATCACTAGTTGATGGCTACTCTTACTGAGTTAAGACCTATCCTCCATTATGTTCCACCATCATCAGTGATTTGTGACGCAAATTGTGACATCAACAGTGACATCATCAGTGATGTCATAAATCCAGCAAGATGTTGCGCCCATCATCTTCAGTCTCCACTATCTTCTTCTCTAGTTAAAATTGGCTGAGTGGGCTCTGTCTTTCTGTCCGGGCGGTGTCAGTCATGATTTGTAATGGAAGTGATGTCCCAGTGATGTCATCAATGATGTCACTTGAGCAATTGTAATGTCATCAGTGATGTCACTCGAGCAATTAGTCTGGGCTCTGTCTGTGGTGGTGTCAGTCACGATTTGTGATGGAAGTGATGTCACTTAAGCAATTGTGATTTCATCAGTGATGTCACTTGAGCTATTGTGATGTCATCAGTGATCCTTCCTGGCTGAGGCTATATACTGTAAGTGGTGGAAGAGGGAAAAGGTAGTTTATCCAGAGTCACCCTAGAAATCAAGTGTGCGAAGTGCGTGAGATTGCTAGAAATAATAATAAAATAAAGGAAAATAGAAGTGAAGCAATTACCCGTTTTCCCCCACGGCCCTAAACGGAAGCGACGTATTGTGGGCGTTCACACACAGACGGTATCTTTGGTAGTTGGTGGGTCCAGGGCACTCAGGCCATATAGGAGACTGATCAGGGGCACTCAGGCCATATAGGAGACTGATCAGGGGCACTCAGGCCATATAGGAGACTGATCAGGGGCACTCAGGCCATATAGGAGACTGATCAGGGGCACTCAGGCCATATAGGAGACTGATCAGGGGCGCTCAGGTCATATAGGAGACTGATCAGGGGCACTCAGGCCATATAGGAGACTGATCAGGGGCGCTCAGGTCATATAGGAGACTGATCAGGGGCACTCAGGCCATATAGGAGACTGATCAGGGGCACTCAGGCCATATAGGAGACTGATCAGGGGCACTCAGGTCATATAGGAGACTGATCAGGGGCACTCAGGCCATATAGGAGACTGATCAGGGGCACTCAGGCCATATAGGAGACTGATCAGGGGCACTCAGGTCATATAGGAGACTGATCAGGGGCACTCAGGCCATATAGGAGACTGATCAGGGGCACTCCGGTCATATAGGAGACTGATCAGGGGCACTCAGGCCATATAGGAGACTGATCAGGGGCACTCAGGCCATATAGGAGACTGATCAGGGGCACTCAGGCCATATAGGAGACTGATCAGGGGCACTCAGGCCATATAGGAGACTGATCAGGGGCACTCAGGCCATATAGGAGACTGATCAGGGGCACTCAGGTCATATAGGAGACTGATCAGGGGCACTCAGGCCATATAGGAGACTGATCAGCTTCGTCTGCATCAGCTCCAGCCTTTTTGGGAGTCCAGGCTGTCCCACTGGATTGTGGACAGCTAAGTCATGGCGAGGCGAGGCAAGGCACGTTTATTTGTATATAGCACATACACAGAGGCGATTCAAAGTGCTTTACATAAAATGGATAAAAATAAAAGAGCTGTGTTTCAAGGTTTCAAGGTAAAAAGATAAAAAGGTAAAAAGGTCACATTTCAAAATTATTATTAACATACAGTAATATTTTCACTTTGTGAGCAAACATGCAGCATAATTATATCTTAGATTATGCATTATTGTGAGTGAATTCTGGCAGTGTGCTTTTGCCGATTCATCCTTCTGGTACTTATTAAATTCCCTCTTTTTCCTAAATCTACTTTGGACCAATCTAAGTCACAGAATACTTTCTGTGGGCTATCTGACCTCAGTTCAAACCTCACTGCTGCAGTCGGATCACTGCAAAATTGCAGCTGTGATTGTAGAAATTTGGTTCAAAGCCTCTGCCAAACTCCCCGTGGGGATAAATAAATGATAACTTATTTGTAGACACGTAACAGTATTTTGATAAAAAAGTAAAAGTATTTTGAAGTCAATTCCATGACACACTGGCAGCCAATGCAGAAACTTCAGAAGTGGAGAAATATGTTCAGCCTTCTTAGTTTTTGATAGAACTCTGGCAGCAGCATTCTGAATGAGCTAAGTGCTTTTTTGGTAAGGCCTGAGAAAGCATTATTACAGTAGTCTAAAGGCTTTTGCACACCAAGTCCGTATTTTTCGTCTGAAATTGTCCCATGTTTTAAAATAAATACGACCACATGTTGTGTCACTCATGTTTGTTGACTCCGAAACCTTCGTCCGTCATTAAAGTTTTCGGAACAGGTTCGATTTTCTGCGTTTTTCTTATCAGTCAATAACTTTTTTGAGCCGGCATATGTTTTCAGATGACAAAAACAGACTGTGTGTGCAAAGACCTTACTTAACCCAGGGGTTTTCAAAGTGGGAGGCGGGGGGCTCCAAGCAGTTTCAGGGGAGGCTCAGTGAATGGAATTGAAAACATATTACATTAGTTATCAAAAGGAGATCACATCGCAGCCTAAATGTGTGTGATTTGGTTAAATAGATAGTTCAGAGATACAGTAGTTTTGTGGAATTTTACTATTTCCCCCATTATGTTTTTTAAGTATTTGGTGTAGTCTGACAGCAATATCACTATCAGGCTATCTTGGCACAATTGTTGAGCATTTATGGGATCAAATAACATAATGATGATCCCACAGGCATCCAGGAATTGAGCGAGAGGGTGCCTTTTTCCAAGCTTTGTCTGGTGGGGAGGCCCACAGTCTACGACTTTTAAAGCCCCTGGTCTAACCCACAAAAAATGAATGCATGAATTTGTTTTTGTATGTCTTGTTTGGACATGTATCCTCTAATTCTTGCTATATTTTTAAGATGATAGTAGTCCGACTTTGTTATATATAGACTTGATGTGGGAGTTAAAATTAAGATCTGAATCCATAATAACACCAAGATTTCTGACTTAGGTTTTAGGCTTCAAAGAATCAAGATGTGCACCAACTTTCAGTCTTTCCTTCTTAGCACCAAAGACAATGACCTCAGTTTTGTCTTTGTCGTTGGAGGAAATGTTGACACATCCAGGCATTGATTTGCTCAATACACAGACAGTGAGTCTATAGGAGCATAGTCACTTGATGAGAGGGCTATGTATAATTGAATGTCGTCTGCATAGTTATGGTAAGCGACTTTGTTCTTTTGCATAATTAGACCTAGTAGGAGCGTAGAGGTTGAAAAAGAGAGGTCCCAGAATTGAACCTTGCGGCACCCCACACATCATGTTAGTTCGCTCAGATACAGCTGCCAAGGGAATCAAAATTCTTCCTGTCTTGCAGATAGGACCTCACATTTCTACTGTTTTGATGTTGTCCTGTTCCAGGTTCAGGGACACTCAACTCATGGTCTCTCCTACACCGTGTAGTGCTTGCAGTTCACAAGTTGACACGCGTGGTGGGATTTGGGTGAACGCAGACAGACGTTGTCGGCTCCATGGGTGGTGTGCCGTCTCAGTGAGCCTCTCCCGCGGCGGCCATGGATGCAGCAGCCATGTAGTCATATCTGCCCACATTTCCTGTTTCTGCTGTTTCAATGTAGGCCGCATGGTCATGTCAATCTGCATTTCACACATTTCTACCATTTCACTGTGGTCATCTCTTCTCCCTGTCTCACTCGTATTACCTGCCACAGAGAGTATAATATCTCACTGGCTTGTTGTGACTGTATGTGCTCAGCTGGAAAAACATTTGGAATTTCTTGGGAATTTAGAGCGCTCAATATTTAGTTGTCTTAGCATAATATCCCTCTGAGACAAATATACCTATACATTTTTCATCAGAGGGCAGGGAGAGCCTGGAGCAGGTAGAGGTTGAATGTCTTGCTCAAGGACACTTTGAAAGGTTTGGATTCATTGGCAGTTGTGTGAATTGCACCTGTGACCTTCCACGGAGGAGATGATCTCTAACAGCCACACCATCCTTCTGTCCCTGCTGACAGTCAGCACTCATGCTATCACTCAGCTGGAAAAACTCTGGGCGCCATGGACCTCGGGGAGCCTCATTTGGATCACATTCTATTTTATAGACTCCAATTTGTCTTGAGTAGCAATCGTGTGGGCTGTATGCTTTCACCCCTGTTAATTATACTCTACAAGCAACATTTATTTATTTATTTATTTATTATTATTATTGTTTTATTGGTTTAGTGATGATTGGAACTTTGAACTTTGAGTAATTTTATTATTATCATTATTATTAATAATAATTATTATTATTATTTGTCGACTGTCTGTGTTGTCTCTACTGAAAACCAAATCTACCTACAGATGTACAAATCAAGCCACCGAGTGATAATTTCATGAGAAGTCTTTGTGTGTGAGAGACTAAGCACGCGGCATGTCGGCTTTTCTTCTCGCTGGAAAACAACGTCACACATGGCACCGCCATCATCCAATATAGATGCCCGCCCTGCCAGAAAAGGGAGCGTCCCCATCACATGCAAACGAGAGGACACACACAGCCATGGCATCTTCTCAAATTGAACATCTGAAATATGCATGTGCCCCATGTTGCTATATAGGTTCCCACTGTGTGTGCTCTGGCTTTTGGTGGATGTGACAGCATCAGGGATTGGATAACTTTGAAAACACAACAACAAACCATAGATTATTTTGCTCAGCTGTGACAATGTTGCCACCACGACTCGACCTGAACGTGATGGTGAATATCTTCTAGGCTTCCATTAGGAGAGCCAGGCAAATTGCAGACGGGAGGAGGAAGGGGGGGGGGGGGGGGGGGGAGGGAAACAGTTACACTATGGATGAGGTTAGCTATAAATAGAACCAAACTAGAAAAGGTATCAATTAATGATGAGACTTGGATCCCCCATGGGGCCTTTGAACTAACTGAGGAACCTACGGGCAGGACTAACTAAAGGAGACAGTGTCCTCCTGAAACCGCTGTGCTGTCACTGCAATGCACTTTGGGGGGCTTTCAGAGAGTGGTGGAGTAGAGGGCACCTACTATCTAATGGCTGCTCTGCCAAACAGTGAAATAAAATGTGCAATATTCTTAACTCGGAATGGAGGGGGGATGTGTTACAAAGCAGGACAGTATACAATGGCTTGGTAACACTTTACAATACTGGTGCAAACATGTGCATGAATGCATGCTTAACTCATGATGAATTAAGCCATTAATTGATGCTTACCGCATCATCAACTAATGAAAGGTATGTTTGATGAACACACCGAGTCATATATGAATTACTATTAATTAAGTAGGCTATGCCTATATCATCATAGTTAATTCCTCATCAACACATACATTAACACACTGTGTTCAATAATACCGTAATTCATGTGTTAATTACCACTATCGACATCTGGCTCCCTGCAACCGGAACTTTAGCGTTACCAGACCGCAATGCCGATAGCCCACAATCCGAACCAGCTGAGCGAGGCGGTGTGCAGCGTGTCAGGGACCGGCTGGATCTAACCTCTCCCAGCCATTTTACCTCGTTCATCATGGGCATTCCTTCCTCTTCGAAGCTTGGTCCACAGAACATGTGGCCGGTGTTTTGTGCCTATCTTACCGGGTGTCTAAATGCACGACCCAGCAGGCCAGCCACCCCCAGGCTAAGAGCCTCTCTCCCGGCCCGACACCCAGGGCAGCCCAGGGTCTGTCTGAGAGCAGGTCGAGGTCACTGGGGGCTGGGTTTACCCAGGCTACCACCACCCAACCCCTACCCGCCCTGCCCCTCACCTTGCCTGGGTCCCACACCTCCGGCCGAGACCCCTTCAGAACCTCTTAGCCGGGTACGGCTATTTCCGCAGCTGTAGTAGCTATCATTCCGATGTTGCTGCTCTGATATAGGCTATGCGTGTAGTAGCCCCGAACCAGACCAACTCCAACACATTCTCTGACGTTGTATCCACTGTGCATCTCCAACAGACATCAAACACTGGATGTATGTCTTGTAGGCTCTATATGCCAAGAACCACATATATATGTATGAGTTAAGTGTTGTGCCTCACAAGTGCCTATATCATTATGTATGAATTAATAGTTATGTGCCACATATAGTAAAGTCACGACATACTTATGTATTAATTAATTGTTATGTGCCACAAATAGTAAAGTCACGACATACTTATGTATTAATTAATAGTTTTGTGCCACATATTGTAAAGTCACGACATAATGATATCCTCACAAATCATTAGCTGATGCTGATCATGAAATCACTTTTATACAGTATGAGAACAATTCAAAATATATAGGTAATCAGTGAAGACCATCATTGGAGTTATAAAAGCACATTTATTTATCAAGTTTGTGAACATGTCCCCCCAAAGTCTGCCCTGGAGCAAGGACTCGCTCTCCAGTGCCCCTTGTCTGTATCAGCTGGGGGAAACAGTCTGGCCTCTCCCCTCTCCTCCCCACGGCCCGCGTTGCTCGATCTCTCCGGCGGGTCCAGCTCTCGTCCTTTTTCACTTGTGTTGCTCTTCACTTCCCGAACCAACGTGACTGTAGCGACAGGTCTCCACCATGCACGCACACACAACAAACAAGCTAGCTAAATTGCTACAGCTAGCTACCTGAAACTCTAACAAACCCGCTCGTTCCTCTTGCGATTGGTATCCATTCGACACTGCCACCACCACTGTGACCGACTCTTAGGCTTTGCAGTTTGTACTCTTTGTAGAATAAGAACACGGAGGCAGCTGTTGATATTTGCAAAACGAACACCACCTTGTGCAACCCAGCTAGTTGCTCTCGACCACGAGGATAAGTGTCAAGAAAGACATGGCACACAAACAATTACTTCCGTTGCCTCAGCCTGCCATCAAAAATAAAAGCACGCAGAGCTCAGTACTGCGTAGCTGGTTACAACATGAATTTCGACTTTTATTCTGAAAGTCTTGGCCGGAAACAATATGTTTTCTCGTGGTTACCTTGACAGTGGCCCAGCTACAATGGTGTCTGATATGAGAACATGTTGCAGGTCAGGATGTCAAACAAATAGCACGCTCACAGTGTGCTTTTAGCCTATTTCGGATTACCAGGGGCAAATCCCAAAGATACATGCAGCGGATGACAGATTGGGTAAACACATGGGCTCTTTTAGGCTACTGTCCATTTGAGTTTACCCGTGAGCACCAAGCATCAATCACTCGATCAGCCTGAGCCACGAGAGGAACCTCCATAAAATAGCGTAGCCTACACTACTACACTAGTAACAAGTAATCAGAATGATAGCCTACTGATAGTATCATAGACTACAGCACAGTTCGCCCATAAACACACGCTTCCCAGTCATACATATAGCGCCAGTGTCTCCGCCAGGCCACCACCACTGACAAACTACCGTAAACAGCAGAGGCGACTCCGCTGCACCCCGAACGCCTCTCTTTCCAGCCAGCTAGGCACCGGTCAAACAAAGAGAACTCTCTTTCCCCGAAGTCGAGTATGTTTTCCCTGAGATGTCGCTCGGACATAGCCTGGTAAACCAGCCCGTCACGTGAACTCACATTTCATTTGGTTTACCAGGCTAGCTCGGACAAGGAGGAGCGTGGCTAGCGCATCCCGTCTTCGTTATGCAACGGGGGAAACTCAATCGATTTCCCGGGTGCAGGCGACTGGATGGGTGGTGGTAGTAGGGGGGCTGCCCTGGGTGTCGGGCCGGGAGAGAGGCTCTTAGCCTGGGTAGTGGTAGAGGGTGGCTGGCCTGCTGGGTCGTGCATGGCCCATTTCCACCGCTGGTATCAACGCGGTAGACACCCGGTAAGATAGGCACAAAACACCGGCCACATGTTCTGCGTCCCTGCAGTGGACCAAGCTTCGAAGAGGAAGGAATGCCCATGATGAACAAGCTAATGGCTGGGAGAGGTTAGATCCAGCCGGGTCCCTGACACGCTGCACACCGCCTCGCTCAGCTGGTTCTGATGTGGGCTATCGGCATTGCGGTCTGGTAACGCTAAAGTTCCGGTTGCAGGGAGCTGGATGTCGATAGTAATAATAATAATAATACATTTTATTTGGAGGCGCCTTTCAGAACACCCAAGGTCGCCTTACAGTGCATATAAAAACAGTTTCACGTAATAAGAACATATATTAAAAACAGGGCAAATTACAGCAGGAATAAAACATAGCGAAGGAAGGAAAATGCAGATTGGTTGGGGAAAAGTGACATTAATAGTGGTAATTAACACATGAATTACGGTATTATTGAACACAGTGTGTTGATGTATGTGTTGATGAGGAATTAACTATGATGATATAGGCATAGCCTACTTAATTAATAGTAATTCATATATGACTCGGTGTGTTCATCAAACATACCTTTCATTAGTTGATGATGCGGTAAGCATCAATTAATGGCTTAATTCATCATGAGTTAAGCATGCATTCATGCACATGTTTGCACCAGTATTGTAAAGCGTTACCAATGGCTTTAGAGTAGCCCGATCTTCTCTCTGCATGTCTCTGGACTTAATGTGAATATTAAAGGGACAGCTCAACCTAACTGCAGTGCTAGTTATCCATCTATATCGTTTTGTGTTATTTGCCTGAGTTTTGGAGATATCGGCCGCAGAGTTTCTGCCTTCTCTCCGATACAATGGAACTGGATGGCACTCGGCTTGTGGAAAACATGGTAAATACTGTGCCAAAGAAATACATTTGATAAACTCAACGGCAATGTCTCTTTCCAGAAAGCATGACCCCGTTACTCAAGATAATCCACAGACCTTGTTATGAGCAGTTTCATGTAGGAACTATTTTCTTTTGACCGAACTACACCCGCTAGCTGCTGGCTAGTTCCTACAAAAGAAAATAGTTCCTACATGAAAATGCTCACAACAAAGTCTGTGGATTATCTTGAGTAGCCGGGTCATGATTTCTGGAAAGAGACAATGCTGTTGAGTTTTTCAAATGTATTTTTTTGTTTCTTTGAGTACCACAAGCCGAGTGCCATCCAGTTCCATTGTACTGAAGGGAAGGCAGCCATCTCTACAGCCGATATCTCCAAAACTCGGGCAACTAACACAAAACGATATACAGATGGATAAATAGCACTACAGGTGAGAGGAAAAACATGTATTTTGGATTTTACGGTGAGCTGTCCCTTTAACATTAGCATTTACATTGTTTTTTTCTTCCTATGGCTCAGCATGTATGTTTTAGCTTTAGAAGACATTCTACCATTTCTCATTGACAAAAGACAATTTGTCCCACCGGCTAATCTGTCATCGTGTCATGCCAGTGGATGTGTCTGAGAGGAAGCAGGATGGCTCCGGCTCTGGGGATTAGAGAATGAGTCAATAAAGTTTGCGTTCTTTACGTCCTCCTGTTTGTACGGCGATATGACACCACATATTACAATCTTAATTTGCAGGCGTCTACCGTGGCTTTGGAAGCCAGTTGTTCAGGTTCCTTGACAGAATTAGGCCATAATGTGACATCTTAAATCAACTTGTGTTTCCTTAACCCATTGATACCTGATGCAGCATTTGCGTGTATATCCTTCATTTGTGTGTGTATCCCTTTAAGACCGCGACCCGCATGACTTAAAGGGATACACACACAAATGCTGCGTCAGGTATCAATGGGTTAAGGGGAGGGCCTCGGTTGCTCTACTCAGCTTTAGCTTTCGTTGATTAAAAGATACGTGTTCACATTTTTCACAGTGTGTTCAGCAATCAAATCATCATAAAACGGAACATATTTATGAAAACTGATCAAACTTTATGGAAAACATGTCAGACACGGTGCTGTCAGCCTAACTTGTGCGACGCAAGATTGGAAACCACTTAGCGGTTTCACAGATGAGCCGGCGCAATGACACCTTCAAATAATGAATCGCTTCTTAGAACAAGCCGTCTGCCAAGGGCGGGGATGTACGCCAACTCATAAAGCCTTACCCAGATCTGTCAGAGGATATATGAATATTCATAAACTATTCTTGTTTTACATTATTAACATCCATGGATGTCATTATAGTCTACTCATTTAATCCAATAATAAGATTTATGATTGTTCTGCGACATCCCGAGTTTAAATTTGCCAGTCACCATGGTACTGCAGCACACAGTGAGAAAACGTTGTGGAGATGGGAGTCATAAATAAACCACATCACGGCTTCAGAGACAGGCCTAATTAGCTTTCACTTCACTGCAATTTAGCACTGCACTGGGTATTAAGCCGGGACTAAATCTGAACACTCTTAATTAATTACCCAGGGCTTACTGAGCATTTTAAACTCGCTTTGTGATATTTTTTGGTTATTTTCCCTCTTCAAGCACAGTCGGTCCTATTGTTCTCCAACAACGTTTGAGTGTGGGTGTGGGTGGTGTTAGCAGCTGGGGTATGTGCAGGGGCTTTTCTGGGGGTTCATTATCTCACTGTGTGTGTGTGTGTGTGTGTGTGTGTGTGTGCGTGTGTGTGCGTGAGCGCGTGCACGTGTGTGTGTGCGCACACGTGTGTGTGTGTGTGTGTGTGTGAACAGGGGGAGAGGAAGGAAACAAGAAGAAGAGAGTTTAATTGGGAGGAAGAGAGAAAGGGAGGTGTGTGTGTGTGTGTGTGTGTGTGTGTGTGTGTGTGTGTGTGTGTGTGTGTGTGTGTGTGTCTGTCTGTCTGTCTGTCTGTCTGTCTGTCTGTGTGTGTGTGTGTGTGTGTGTGTGTGTGTGTGTGCACGCGTGCGTGCGTGCGACGATATGAACATTTCATATCACGATTATAGTGACCAAAATTGTCACGGTTTTCAGTATTATCACGGTTTGTTAAAATGTGCTGAAAATGTTCAAAAAGTACTAATACACGCACAGAGCGCAGGTTTGCATCTGGGAAACGGTTGCCAACTTTGGTTGATGATGGACAGTATTTACCATGTTTTTCAAAGCACTGTAATCACGGTAACACGGTAATCACGGTACCACGGTTTTAATGATAATGAAAATTTGAAACGGTACGGTCGGTTATCGTAAGGAATTTTATCACGGTTATCATTCAAACCCGTTATCGTTACATCCCTAGTGTTTGCACGTGAATGTGTCTGTCAATCAAACTGCTGAACCCTCCTCTTGCACTCGGGCCATTATTCCCTGTTGGAGGATAGTGTCATTTCACGTACCATAATTGCATTGATTTTCCAAAGCTTTCAGCTTGCTTACACACAGACAGGATTCGTTCAGACAGGGAGAAATCTCCATGCGTACAGTGTAGGTATATGACACACAGGCCATGGGTCTCCCATGGCTGCCTTGCAATATTATCAATCTGACCTTGGTTTGTCTTTCCTCTTGGAAGTGGTCCAGGGTGAGCAGGGGAATGAAAACAAGCAGCCCCTCCTCGCTTTGTGGAGCCATGATCTGACATGTCACCGGAGGCAGGTGAGATGAAACACGCAGCCTACATATCATATGTACTGGATCATATTCATATGTGATGCTTTAAGTCTGATTCATCCATATTGCTCCAGATCGGCTCCCAAAAATGTTTATCTGGATAGCTAGTGTTAACAGTCACCTGCAGGGGGGGGGGGGACAAAGATAAAAGAGATGTATTCAACTCAATCACTGCTTGTCATTATTAACATAAGGCCCTCTCCATAATGATGATTAGCTTCAATTACTTTATTAGCATTATTTTTTATGAAACATATTGGTGCGCCTCTTAACTTTGATCGCTGCACTGGATCTATTGTGCCTGGAAACCTTTACTGCAACGACTGTAACTATAGCCTCAGAATTTCAATTATTCAATTTCAATTACAATTTTCAACTACATGTGATGACTGCATTGGATTTGAGTAGACGGCATGTGCTCTGATGTTGTGCTGGAGTTCATTCTCTGAACAGTAGAGTGAATAGTGATCTTGAATGTAGACAATTTTACTTAATATTCTACTTCAATTCTGTGCATCGAGTTGGACTACATGAGCTTTATATGCGGAGTGCAATATGCTTCCAATACTGGCAAAGTTTCACTGGGAGGAAGCCTGTCAAAGGTAGAATGGTTCATTATCTTGAATGTTAAATCATTTCAGAGTTACAATACGTAGCCTTACACCACAGTTAGTGCTTCTTTTCTCCACTATAACCAAGTCTGATTGGCAGCTAGAGTATATTTTGCCTAAGGGTCTGTAAGAACTACAGTACAAAAATAATTAGGTGGATCTGCTTTGAACTTTGGACAGCTCTAGCCTAAGGAATCTTTTGTGTGTGCGTGTGTGTGTGTGCGTGCGTGTGTGTGTGCGTGCGCGTGCGTGTGTGTGTGTGTGTGTGTGTGTGTGTGTGTGTGTGTGTGCGTGTGTGCGTGTGTGTGTGTGCGTGTGCGTGCGTGCGTGCGTGCGTGTGTGTGTGTGGGGAGGGAGGGGGGAGTGGTTCCAGAAGGGTTGTTGGGCTTTAAAGGAGCATTTTGGTATTTTTCAACCTGGACCCTATTGTCATATTTGTATGTATAACTAAGTCATGTGAGTAACTAAGTCTTGTTTTTGCAACAGACACAGGCTCAGATTGTTATTGTAAAAGAGAGAGAGAATGAGCTCTTGCATTACCTTGCAACAGCGCCCTCTCTGCCTGCTGTCCGACCGTCACATTAGCAGAGATAGGCGCTCCCATCGCCCCCCGCTCTTCAGTTTGTATCCATATAACATCAGTCCTGTTCAAATTAATACGGACGGCCAACAAATTCAAATATTCTCGAAATCAGATAAATATTCAGCCACAAGCATCATCCCTCATCTCTGATAAATCCAATATCAGAACCTCTCGATTGAGTCACTCATATTAGTCTTCGCACATTACACCCACTACACATGGCAAAGCACTCAACCTCGAACTGCTCCAGTGGAGATCTCAACCGTTTTTATCATGTGCATCTCCAAGTAGCTACCCCACAGTAGAATAAATAAAGTAATACACCAGGAAAGCTTCCAGTAGCCAACCATAGGAGACTACAGTTGCACAGGCAGTTCTCAGGTTTTGAAGTGTTTAAAGTGTTTGATTGTGAAGCAGAATGGGACTGAAAAAGAGTGTGGTGATCTGGGGATTCAAATGGTTTAGCTAAATAGTGTAATTAGGTGCGCTCTCCTGGGATCATGACCTTGACGTGGTGGTGATCCAGTGATGCTCAGATCTCTGTCATTAGCAGCAGTGACTTCCTGCGTAACAGCTCTGAGGTGGGACTCCAGACATCCAGCAATGTCAATCGTGGTCAACTTTAAGTAGGGAGGTACGGTGGTGCAGTGGTAAGCACTATCGCCTCACAGCTCGAAGGTCGTGGGTTCGATTCCCACCTGGGCCGATGTGAACACTGAAGGAATGCGTGCCCGTCCGCATGTCCTCGAGTGCCCACCACTCGGGTTGGGGTCGGCAAAATGGCCTTTCTGTGTGGAGTTTGCATGTTCTCCCCGTGCCTCCCGGGGGTCTCCTTCATATAGGAACCCCCTTCACAAAAACATGCAACATCCTGGTTGCTTATATGGTTCCTCCTCTGATCGTTAAGGGCGCCTGTTCAGAGGGAGGGGAACTGGTTGGAATAGCGTGAACCTCCCACGTGCTATGTCCTACCGGTGAAGCTTCCTCGGGCAGGTGAAAAGAAGCGGCTGACTTGACTGCCCATGTCTCGGAGGATGCATGGAATCAGTCTCGGCTCTCCCCAGATCGGCAGAGGATGGAGTAGCAACCAGGATTGAGTAATTCAAATAAGCACTAAACGGGGGATAAAAATGGGATAAAAAAATCGGGAAAAAAACATTAAAAAAAAAAAAAAAAAAAAAAAAAAAAAAAAAAAAAAAAAAACTTTAAGAAACAGCCTAACACCCAGTACACACCATGGGGATCCGGTAAAACTAACGGATCAGATCGGATCTCGCCCACGTTAATAGATGAGCAATACATGCGGTATGGAAAAATTACGCCCCTATTTTTGTCGGATCCCGCATGTGTCTGACAGATTACATGAGTGTGGGTCTGTTCGCAGTCGTACAGGAGCTGGTGGATATTAGCCCTAAACAGGGGCGGACTGGGATCCTAATTCAGGCCGGGCATTAGATACCAAGCAGGCCAGGCCGATACGGGCCGACGCGCGTGCCGGCGTCCGAAGGGCGGCGGCGAAAAATTTGGGCCGTCTGAAGCTCAATTTGGGCCGTTTGAAGCCCAATTTGGGTCGTTTACAGCCAGATTTGGGCCGTTTGAAGCCCAATTTGGGCCGTTTGAAGCCCAATTTGGGGCAAGTCCAATTTTACAATGAGATGCACCCACTTTAACCCTGAATAAAGTAATAAAACCACTAGTAAACCAGTAGGCGGCACCTGGCCTGCTATTCAGTGAGTGGCCTGGCCTGGCCTGCAAATTTTTTTTAATAATAAATAAATTTTGCAGGCCAGGCCAGGCCAGGCCACCGGGCATTTGCCCGACGTGCCCGATTATGCAGTCCGCCACTGGCCCTAAAAGTCTGTTTTTTTTCATATGAAAAAACACAGATGGGTCAAACAGGTCGCAAAAGACTACTTACTGACTGATGCGGAAAAACGCTGAAAATCAAACCTGTTCCGAAATCTTTAACGACGGACGAAAGTTTCGGAGTCATTGTGTAAACATGAGTGACACAACATGAGCTTTTTTTTTTTTTACGTGCAACAATTTCGGACGAAAAATGTGCAAAAGCCTTAAGTCCCAGCAAACCTTCCTCCACACACTGTGCTGCTGTCTTTTTTATAAGCTGTGCAATTATCGATATACATCGATATTAAGAAATGTAACTAGATTATAGAAGCCTGCATTGCAGGGGGCTAATAATACTGTGATGCATTTGTTGTCTGTTTTATTAACATGTGTTTGTACGTGAATGTTTTTATGGCTGCAGTATGGGGTGTGTAAGCCCAAGACAAATTTCCCACCTGTGGGACAATAAAGTGAATGTTGAATCTTTACTCAGGGTCGTCTAGCCACCTCCGGTGGAATGACCTCTGACCTCTGAGGCAATGTTTCCCTACAGGGAGCTCACCCCCATGACTTCATGGATCATCACACCCACAACTCATTGTTTCAATAATTCATAGGTGCAGAGCATATAAATGATGAGTCTTGTAAGTCACCCTGGACGACTGAATAATGCAGAGTGGAGCAGGATCCCAGGACAACATACACAGCTCTCTCTCTCTCTCCCTCTCCACCCCCTCTCTCTCTCTCTCCACCCCCTCTCTCTCTCTCTCCACCCCCTCTCTCTCTCTCTCTCTCCACCCCCTTCCCTTTCTCGTTCTGTCTTCCTCTCATCCATTTCTCCTTTTCACCCTCACTCTCTATGTATCATCACGCTTGCCTTCTCTTGCTCGTTCTGCCTCTGACTCTACTGTTCTCTCATCCATTTCAACTTTTCACTGTCTGTCTCTCTCTCTCTCCTCCTGACCCCTTTCTCACGCCTTCCCTCTCTCTCTCCCTATATGTGTATAAGCACATCTCTCTCCCCTGCCTGCCTGCCTGCCTGGGTTTGAGCTGAGTGCCTGGTTGATTCGTGATGAGCGCCAAGCCGAGGGTGACAGGGGAGTGTTTTTTCCACTCCTGTCCCATCGCACTCCCACAAAAAAATATTCACGTCCCATCCCACTCCCATTTTAATTTTTATTTCTTTTATTTTTTTAGTCTTTAGGCAACACAATGATTTTGATTTGATGTTCTCTTAGATTACTTTGTGTTCTACTGCAGTTTTAATTCCCACCATTTGGCCATATATATGTATATATATATATATATATATATATATATATATATATATATATATATATATATATATATATATATATATATATATATATATATATATATATATATATATTTATTGTTGTCATGGTTCCCACTCCCATTGTCTTTTTCTTGTCCCGTCCTAATCACGTGATTAATAGTGAAATTACTCCCAATGCCATGGGAATGCCACGGGAATCCCGGGAGCGCCGGGACTCCCGAAAAAATGTCAGGATCTACACACCTATTGGTGGCTACTGCTGCTGCTGCTCTGTCTCCCGTTTGCCTTCCACATGACGTACATCCATATTGCAAAACAAATAGCGTAATAGCTGCCTGCTTGCATTGCTTGCATTGGGTGTGGCTGTTGACACATTGATGTTTGCTGGTTGTTGTCGGTTGTATTCTGTCATCAGTGGGAGTGCAATGTTCAGCTCATAGTTCACCTCACCTTACCTCTTAACCTGACCTCCCACTCCAGTGCAATGTTGAGCTCATGGTTCACCTCACCTTACCTCTTAACCCCACCTCCCACTCCTTAGTGAAGATAGACGAGGATGGCTTGGAAAAGCCAATGTCAGAGGCAGAGAGTCTGTTGGAAAGGAAGACTGGAAACTCCTCTACCTGGACCTGGGCAAACAAAGCTAAGTAAAAAATAAAATAAAAATAAAAATACATCAAACCTAGGTCGAAACCTAGCATCTGCAGTGGCCTGAAAACGTTGACCAATGTAGGCAGGCCTATTGCGTGGTGAAGCGAATGCCACACATGTTTGGCTGTATAGAGAGCCAAATAAGTCCCCGCCTACTTCCTGCTTCAGCTACGCACCAGCCTCGGGAAAAATGTGAATGGTGGTGAACGGCGAAATAATTTGTCGATGCTGTTTGAATTGTGCCATGAAGTACACACGTGATTTTTCCTCAATTTAAAAGATAACTTTGCATGTCAAGAAAGCCGCAGTTTGTCGTGCAACTGAAATGGAACGTAACGTTTAGTTTTGTATGAAGCCGCTCAATCAACTCTCTCGTCTCGCACAATATACGCCACACCAACACCAACATGGCCTGGCGAGAGAGACATCACTTATGCGACTGGTTTTCCGATTTATAACTTGTTCAACAGTTTGACTCTCTTGACTTGCAAAGTTATCTTTTAACTTGACAAACTATGTCATGTATCTCATGGCATAATTCAAACTGGATCCAAAAAATGATCGTCTCTCGCCATTCAACACCATTCATATTTTTCCAGTGTAGGCCCCGCCCGGAAGGGGAGGGATATAGAACGAGCTCTCCAGAAGTGAAGCCAAAACATCTGGGTCACCACCTTGGTGGCTGGTCCCAGTATAGGAACACACGTCCCGCCTCCGCTATGTTAGTGAATGGGACATGAGCCAAACAAAACAATCAAAGTACAGCTCAAATATCCCCCCCCCCCCTAAAAAAAAAGGTGGTTTATCATTTTAGGTAGTTCTTATCATCTTTAAGGGTTCATTTTTCTGATAAGTTAGTTTGTTTTAAGTAGTTATTTGACGATTGACAGCTGTGACAGCCAGTCCCAAGCCGTCACTGGCAGCTCCTCTCATGACAGCCCTGCCCCTGCGTTGGATCAGGAAAGCATTGTAAAACATACAGTGCATGCTGGGTATCTTCTCTTCCCTTTTGGCTAATGCAAGAGTGGGACATAGAGCTCAACAGTCATGTGACTTTCCTTGACGTCGACCCGTGCAGAAGAGAATTCCCCATTCATTTTCTCCATAGACATTTAGAAAAATCCTTAGATAACAAGTTTTAAGCCTGGAACCACCAAGCCAACCAGTGACTTACTGAATCGTGAGTGACAATAAAACATTTCACTTAGAACAAAAAAATTTTTTTTTAAATTGAAATATATATAGAAAATTGATTCCCGTCCTGCTTTTTATTTTTAAATGATAAAGTAGCTAAATTCGTCGCCAGTTTTTAAATAAAGTTGCCGCGGGTCTAAAATGTTCCTAAATAGTAGAGACAGTCCAAGTTGTTGGCAACAATGTTGCAAAGGTCCTGTATGTATGCATGATGTACAGTCACATTTACATGCAAAATAAATCAATGTAATGAGTAAACATATTCCTCTAAATGAATGAAACGTTATCTACATCTGGCCGGTCATCATGTTTATGGCTCCGCTATATGAGCATGCAAGCAATCAATACGTGGCTGTGCTAAGGAGGAATGATTGCTGTCTTGCCCTGGCACTAAAACGATGCATTATTCATTTTGCTCACTTCTCCTAGCAGCTACAGGGCATTCAATAGACAAGCAGTCTCAAGTGAGTTTAGGATTACCTGTGCTTCTGTTTAGACAGTAGAGGTGACACTATATGCAAGCTAACAAGCATGAGTTCTAACCAGTCAACAGAAGCGTCAATAGCTTTGCCACAGCCATGGTGAATGATACATTTTAAAGTATTGGGACAAGCCATTTAGCTGTAGGATATTAATGATGAAGAAGTGCCTTTGTAAGCCTGCACTGCAAAAAATGTCCAATGTTTTCTTATTTTTCTTAAATGAACACTCTGCCCATTTTCAACCAGCTTTGTATCATTAGAACATCAGTAGTATATCAGAAAACTGTAAACTGTTTTGAAGTCTGTCATTAAATTTGACAGTTATTGAGTGTTAAAGTGTGGACCAGTGACATCACTGGTCCACACTAACTCAAATGAATAACTCATTAACTCAAATCAACTCTCAATAACTGTCAAACTAGATGAATGACAGAATGTTTGACAGTTATTGAGAGTTGAGTTAATGAGTTATTAATTTGAGTTAGTGTGGACCAGTGATGTCACTGGTCCACACTTTAACACTCAGTAACTGTCAAATTAAATGACAGACTTCAAAACAGTTTACAGTTTTCTGATATACTACTGATGTTCTAATGATACAAAGCTGGTTGAAAATGGGCGGAGTGTTCCTTTAAACTCATTTTATTTGCCTAATTTTAAAAAAATGCAAGAAAATTAATTGAAACTGAAATAGTAAACTGCAGATTTCAAAACTGAAAAGCTAGTGAATGTCTCTGCACCCCTGAATATGTGACAGGTGCGTCGGAGGAATATCCAACTTCAATGTAACGTCAAGTATCACTTGATGAAGGTCTGATGACCGAAACATCTATTTATTAAAATTTCTCCAAGCAGAAGGCGAGACGGTGTGCGGGACTTTCTTTACTGTTTTTTTAAGAAACTGAAAAGGTGACACCTTGTTTGACTTCCCTAAGAGTCAATAAAAGAGGTCTTCAGACAGACATTTTGTACAGTGCATCAGGCCACAGATAAAACCAGTCTACCACACACCACAGCATGTGTGATAATGACAGCGTACGAAGACTCAGCTGCTCTCCAAAGAGAAGGGAGATCAGTGAGGTCACTCTGTCGTGTTTCATTAAAATGAACACTGGCGACCCACAGAGACTATCACCCTGGATTCTCTCGTGGGTCATGCCCCTCTAGCCACCCTTTCCCACTGTCTCTATGGTTACATTACATTTACATTTGCATAACAGACATTTTCTTACATTGAGCACAGCACTGTAATACGCTTAATTTCCTCTCCGGCTTTATAAGCAACCGATGCACGCTCGAGTCTAAAGCACAGTGGCCAGAGAAAACAGAAGCGTGACTATATGAGGTAAAGAAATATATGCCGGGGGGGGAAAAGGTAGAAAAGTTTTGTTTCTGTTCTTAGTTTCTTTTTATTAGTTAAAGCCCGTCAATTTTACTATCGTACCTCCACTTTTAATACAGTCTCTGATCAGCCTACAAGATTAGCTCAGGTTGCATTTGTGTCTTGGATGGATATATTGCCCTTCAAAATGATTGATTGGTCTGATCTTATCAGCCACCTTTTTCAATATTATGGTGTGATATCATCATTAGAAACACTGGGCGGGGGGCTCCTCGCTTTTATTACTTTTGATGTATTACTTCAATGCCTTGAATATTACCTTGACTATTAAAGTCGATAAATTGCGCGAGCCTGTCCAAATGCAGCTAATCTATAGTTGTGGGGCAACGTGCGCCTGAATACAAAGTGTGGCACCGCGCAGGGCCAAAGACCGCCGGTGCCGTCAAGGGGCCACACATCCCATAATAATACATGTATGTGCATTTATCACCATTACTGTAACACCTTTCGAAAGCACTCCCCCCCCTGTCCCCCCGATGGGAAGGCGCATGGAGTGTCAGCCAGGGAGCGGGGCGGGGCGGGGTGGGGTGGCTGCACAGCACACATGCCTGCGTGACATTGATCCGAAGCGGGATGGGGTTGAGTGCGAGAGGGGAAGACACGGCTCGCCGCCTATTAGCCGTGGCCCGAGCGAGGCACGAGGCACGCCGGAGAGGCGATTAGGCGACAATGAGAAGACGAGTGGCCTGTCCATTTGCCTGGCATCCATCATGGCGGACAGGACAGGCCGCGGGCCCACAGCTTGCATTTGCGCTCCCATTAGAGAATCAGCCCCTCAGTCATATTTCTCAGATCCAGGCTGAGGAGGATCAATGAGGGAAGATGGATTCGCTGGCTGACAGCGGGCGCCACTCACTGGTGCCTGAGCCTGAGCGGGCCCCTCGCACCATCTCCTCCTCCTCCCTGGCCTGTTCTGACCGATGGTTCTGACGCGCGGACGCACCCAGCCCCCCGCCTCAGCACTTTGCCTGAGGAGTGGAGAGGTTGAGTGAGTTAGCTCACTGGTGATGATGAGTCACTTCCACGAGTTGTTTATTGATCAACCACGGGAGGGGGGGGGGGTTATATCTCAATGCTCGTTAAGTGGCTCTGTCTCCTCTGGTTATTTGCATGTGAACAATATTTAAAACGGAGTTGTTTCTGATGTTCACATCGGTTATCATAGGTGTGAAGGCGCTGAGGCGGATAACCAGGGATCAGAGGTTTTGTTGCTTGTCAAATGGACAGGTACATCGTTTATTCTATTCCAAATTGGTTTTGGGTTGCTGGAGATAACATTTTCTTCTGTATGATGTAGAGAATATGAATTCACTTGAGGAACTCTCGAGAGGGATTTTGTGCCAAGAAATAGTGTGTGTCTGTGTGATTGCATGCATGTGTGTCTATGCGCACGTGTGTGTGTGTGTGTGTGTGTGTGTGTGTGTGTGTCTATGTGTGTGTGTCTATGTGTGTGAGTGGGTATGTCTGTAAGGACTATTCACTACATATCAATGTGCTCACTTTCACTTTGAGTCATTTGCACAATTGCTCAGAGATTAGCCATTTGGAAAACAATAATAATAATAATAATGATAATAAATTAATCCGCTCTGGGGGAGAGAGAGAGGAAACAGATACGCAGAACCAAAAGCCTGTCCTTCTAAATCAGGTAACACCATTGGCAAATTATTGAATTCGAGCATGACTCAGATACGGCTTGTCACCCCAAGGTGCTTTTTCATATCGTCTCTAATGCTGAAAAGACGTCTGTCTTCGTTGAGCCTGCAGTCTTTTTTGGCTCAGTCATTTATTCTGACAGGCAGACCTTGTTAAGGGCATGGCAAGGCTAGCAATAATTGGCTGCTGCTCGGTCACCTGAACCGGGGTAGATCGTCTCAACACGTGGCCTCTTTATAAGCTTTGCTTCCCACTGATTTTTGCCTTCAGATATTTCTCTAGACATTGCATAACGCATGGGTACGTTCCCCATGAGGAACGCATGCAACACCATGAGCTAATGTAACTGAGGTGACAGGTGATTGGACTGAGCTAATGTAACTGAGGTGACAGGTGATCGGAATGTGATAATGTAACTGAGGTGACAGGTGATTGGACTGTGATAATGTAACTGAGGTGACAGGTGATTGGACTGTGATAATGTAACTGAGGTGACAGGTGATTGGACTGTGATAATGTAACTGAGGTGACAGGTGATTGGACTGTGATAATGTAACTGAGGTGACAGGTGATTGGACTGTGATAATGTAACTGAGGTGACAGGTGATCGGACTGTGATAATGTAACAGGTGACAGGTAATTGGACTGTGATAATGTAACTGAGGTGACAGGTGATTGGACTGTGATAATGTAACTGAGGTGACAGGTAATTGGACTGTGATAATGTAACTGAGGTGACAGGTGATTGGACTGTGATAATGTAACTGAGGTGACAGGTGATCGGAATGTGATAATGTAACAGGTGACAGGTAATTGGACTGTGATAATGTAACTGAGGTGACAGGTGATTGGACTGAGCTAATGTAACTGAGGTGACAGGTGATTGGACTGTGATAATGTAACTGAGGTGACAGGTAATTGGACTGTGATAATGTAACTGAGGTGACAGGTAATTGGACTGTGATAATGTAACTGAGGTGACAGGTGATTGGACTGAGCTAATGTAACTGAGGTGACAGGTGATTGGACTGTGATAATGTAACTGAGGTGACAGGTGATTGGACTGTGATAATGTAACTGAAGTGACAGGTGATTGGACTGTGATAATGTAACTGAAGTGACAGGTGATTGGACTGTGATAATGTAACTGAGGTGACAGGTGATTGGACTGTGATAATGTAACAGGTGACAGGTGATTGGACTGTGATAATGTAACTGAGGTGACAGGTGATCGGAATGTGATAATGTAACTGAGGTGACAGGTGATTGGACTGAGCTAATGTAACTGAGGTGACAGGTAATTGGAATGTGATAATGTAACTGAGGTGACAGGTGATTGGACTGTGATAATGTAACTGAGGTGACAGGTGATTGGACTGTGATAATGTAACTGAGGTGACAGGTGATCGGAATGTGATAATGTAACTGAGGTGACAGGTAATTGGAATGTGATAATGTAACTGAGGTAACAGGTGATTGGACTGTGATAATGTAACTGAGGTGACAGGTGATTGGACTGTGATAATGTAACTGAGGTAACAGGTGATTGGACTGTGATAATGTAACTGAGGTGACAGGTGATTGGACTGTGATATTGTAACTGAGGTAACAGGTGATTGGACTGTGATAATGTAACTGAGGTGACAGGTGATCGGACTTTGATAATGTAACTGAGGTGACAGGTGATTGGACTGAGCTAATGTAACTGAGGTGACAGGTGATTGGACTGTGATAATGTAACTGAGGTGACAGGTGATTGGACTGAGCTAATGTAACTGAGGTAACAGGTGATTGGACTGAGCTAATGTAACTGAGGTGACAGGTGATCGGAATGTGATAATGTAACTGAGGTGACAGGTGATTGGACTGAGCTAATGTAACTGAGGTAACAGGTGATTGGACTGAGCTAATGTAACTGAGGTGACAGGTGATTGGACTGTGATAATGTAACTGAGGTGACAGGTGATTGGACTGAGCTAATGTAACTGAGGTGACAGGTGATTGGACTGTGATAATGTAACTGAGGTGACAGGTGATCGGAATGTGATAATGTAACTGAGGTGACAGGTGATTGGACTGAGCTAATGTAACTGAGGTGACAGGTAATTGGAATGTGATAATGTAACTGAGGTGACAGGTGATCGGAATGTGATAATGTAACTGAGGTGACAGGTGATTGGACTGAGCTAATGTAACTGAGGTGACAGGTGATTGGAATGTGATAATGTAACTGAGGTGACAGGTGATCGGAATGTGATAATGTAACTGAGGTGACAGGTGATCGGAATGTGATAATGTAACTGAGGTGACAGGACTGTGATAATGTAACTGAGGTGACTGGACTGTAAATGGTAAATGGCCTGCATTTATATAGCGCTTTTATCCAAAGCACTTTACAATCAGTAGGTAGTCTACATTCACCCATTCATACACCGATGGCGGCAGGCTGCCACGCAGGGTGCCTACACACCATCGGGAGCAAGGAGGGTTAAGTGTCTTGCCCAAGGACACAACGACAGCGGGGATCGAACCGCCAACCCTTGCGTCATTGGCCGACCCGCTCTACCTCCTGAGCTAAAGCCGCCCCGTGATTTGACAGTGCACATGTGTTTGAGAGATGGGAGGCCATTGGGGTCCCTGCTGGCATCGTGGCAGAGAGAATTGACTAGACATGTAGCTATTTCTCCACAACACATAGGGATGAAATACCACAGGAGTTGACACATGGGTTACGGCAGAGATGGAAATGGTAAAAGCTTGAGAGACCTTAGATGCTTTGCCGTGTTACTATCTTTACCTTACTAGTCTAAATGTTTTATTGACCCTATGGGGCAAGACAGTGCTCTTAGAGAGGGATGCATTCCTCAGTGTCCATTTAGGAGGAGACATTTGAACCATTTCCAGTCAAAACTGATACACCATGTGACACACAGCATACCATGTGACACACAGCGTACCATGTGACACACAGCGTACCATGTGACACACAGCGTACCGATGCCTTGAGCAAATCAATTCCCGGGATTGTTGTGTTTCATTTCAATTCAATACAGCGTTCATGCAAATTCTGAATTTCAGTTAACTGAATAATTAATGAACTCCAGGAAGTGGAGAGGGCAAAATAAAGACAAGAGGCAAACAAGCCTGGGGCAAAACAGTGAGAAAAAACTGTGTGTGTGTGTGTGTGTGTGTGTGTGTGTGTGTGTGTGTGTGTGTGTGTGTGTGTGTGTGTGTGTGTGTGTGTGTGTGTGTGTGTGTGTGTGTGCGCGCGAACGTGTGTGTGTGTGCGTGCGTGTGTGTGTGTCTGTGTGCATGTGTGTGTGCGTGTGTGTGAGAGAGAGACACAGAGAAAGAAAGAAAGAAAGAAAGAAAGAAAGAAAGAAAGAAAGAAAGAAAGAAAGAAAGAAAGAAAGTAAGAAAGAGAGAAATTGTGATTGCGTTTGAGTTTGGACAAAGTCAGCAAATGAGATGTGATCTGTGTCGAATGTCAACAAACATGGAGCAGTGCCATCAGTGACACTTGGATATACAGACTGGAGGAGGTGGGAATCGAACCAGCGACCTCTTTTATCCAAAGCAATTAGTGGACGACTTGCTCTCCCTCCTGTGCTACAGCTGCCCCAAATACATCAACATGCATCGATATCTACAGTTTATTTCATCAGTAATGCTTTATCTTACAGCTCGCTAATTACAATGTACCTAGTTTGTAATCATGGGGTACTAATAAAATAATGCTGTGGTTACAAGGTAACAAAACAAGAAGTTCTGGAATTGAGGGGTAACCATTTTGCGGGGGACAAAACAAATGTTATTGGTGCTTGTTCACTGTAGTTATGGAGTAAGGACAAGGTGTACTGTGATTACAAACTAGTTACACCGTAATTAGTGCCTTCTTTTCAGATAAGTCATATATCAAACAAGATTGACACTCAGTGGGGGAAAAAAGACACATTTAGAGTAAATATTGATTATCGTTAGTAATAGAAGTATAGAAAATGTGGCCCACAAAATGAGTGGTGACGAACAGTATATGGTATTATTTGTCTGTATACTGGCACGGAGGCTCATCTTACTGAACTGGAAGCAGAGATCTGCACCAACCCATTTAAACCTAATGAACGATGTAATGAAGCATTTGGAACTGGAAAAAATAAAGTTCTCTCTGAGGAAGCAGGAACACAAGTTTGATAAGATTTGGCAACCGTTTGTAGATCATTTCAGGAGTATGAATGTGTCGGGCAGGAGTGGAGAGGGTCTCCTTTGAATACTAGTGTCAAGGAGGAACAGATAGTATTTTTTCTTACATATATATATATATATATATTTTTTTTTTTTTTTTTTTTTTATTTATGGTGCATCCAATTACGGTATGTGTTGTAGTTTTGTTTTTGTCAGGTGTTTTTTTGTTTTTGTTTTGGTTGTTTGTTTTAATATGTTTTAATATGTTTTTAAGCCTGTGCGTATGTCTTGTGAGTTGTATTGTTCTGTCTTATGTGCAAAAAATAATAAACACAGTTTAAAAAAAAAAAAAAAAAAATGTGGCCCACACAGTGGTGGAAATGGGGGGGGATGTGTGTGAACAGAGTTCCCAGAGTAAACGTTGAGAGGGAACGGCGAGAACGAGAGGGAGCACAGCATTTCTCCTCAGGTTCCCCTTCATTTTTCTTATAGGGTGAAAATCACTTATTACACTTTCTCTAAAGCATGTTCATAAATCTGACTGCAGCAACTATGACCTGTCATTCATGTGACCAGTTCATAACATAGCAGCAGTAACAGCAGCCAGGCTGGGTGAGTGATGTCATAAGTGTTATATGATGTCATAAGTGTTCAGTGTTTCCCATACATAAAGGAATTTGTGGCGGGCCGCCACAAAAGCATTTTGACCGCCACAAAAAGATGTTGACCAAAAAAAATTTTTTTTTTTTTTTTTTTTTTTTACAGTGCACCTGAACGCAACATGCAAGATACCCGCTGAATAAGTGTCCAATAAATGTTCATGTCGTTCTGGCCAATACTTCTGTTATGGCATTTCAGTCTGGAATATGGAATATCTTTCAATAATCTATGATTTAGCTGCTAAATTGTCAAATACCGCCATCTGCTCGCTACCCAGGCACTTATGTATGTACTTAACCTAACTAACTTAACCTAACTAACTATCCGGTGTGCACAACATTGTCAGCCTAAACTCCGGCTGCAATCCGCTACAGAAAAATGTATATTGTTTGTTTATTAACTGGCCCCTCGCCTTCTATCATTTCACGAAAGTAAAGCCACAGCACAGTAATGATGACATGTTCTTCATCTAGCCTTTTAATTTTGCTCTTAAGCTTTCTCAAATCTCACCAAATTCATGCATTTTCCTTTAAAATGTTAAAAAAAAAAGTTGCAGGGGAGCATGCCCCCCTGTGGGAAACACTGGTGTTATATGATGTCATAAGTGTTATATGCACAGATGGCTTTTTTTTATTGAGTGCGTGCCAGCTGCTTTACAAGAATGAGGCTAGATGTAGCTATGTGTGGAAAAAAAAAATAATAATAATGAGAATCCTATTGCTACATACCAGTCCCACATGCAATGTGCTCTTGTCACTTACTTGTGAAAGGTTATTCCACGACTCCTGTTTGGCATGTTTGTTCGAGCTCCGAGGCGTGTTGTTTACAACAAAGCTTGTAGGAGCTGGGGCGGGGCTTGGTTGACCTCCCCAAGATGGCGGCCACACAGACGCTGCAGTCAAATCGGGAATGAGGTATCTGTATATATCTATGGGAAGAACTAATGTCAGTGAGGTGGGTCAATGTCCACTAGCTTTAGCTAGCTAGCCTAGTAGCTAACCTAGTGTGACCTATGGTATCTGCCCCTGCTGAAGTATTTCACAGGAGTCGGAAGGATGGAGCATTTATGGTTTATTCTCTGAAAGGGTGCGACACATAACAACCACAATCAGCATGGCATAGTGGGTTGGTCTCTCTGCTCCAGCTACCACAGAAGGAAGCCATTCTCTGTGAGCTACTTTTACTTTCAGTGATCGTATAGTGGTACATTAATTTGACTGTATATAAAATAAAAGAACATTAATGAAATAAAATAAATATTTTTTAACTGTACCGATCTTTCATATCTATCATGTAATGGTGTCAATATCCCAGTGCAATACATATTGTATATTACTTGTAACCAAAACTGTTTTGACTTCTGTTTGCAAAATCATTAGATATACTTGGAATGACCTATAAGCAGATTTTAACATTAGAAATTACATTTAAATGAGATACAATGAGATACAATACATTCTTATAATAACAGACATATAATCATGACAATACATACAGCCTGTATGTATTGTCATGATTATATGTCTATGTTATATGTCTATGCTAGGAAACAGGGACCTGTATGATACAGGTCCCTGTTTCCTAAATCTAAATGCTCCGTTTTTATAGTTTTTTTTTTTTACAAAGGATAATATATTTTTAGCTTCACTGCCACCTGCTGGTGGTTACTAAAAATAGCAGGCACGCAACGTGCATATCTGACCAGCCTTCACAAAAGGAATATTTTTTAACACATTTTATCATAAACATACCTGAAAGGGTGGGACACATAACAACCACAATCAGCATGGCATAGTGGGTTGGTCTCTCTGCTCCAGCTACTGTGACAGGCAAGTTAAACACTATCAAGAACGGCTCTCAGAGCTAACGCTAATTAGCCTCTACCGTTAGCCCAGAATGATACATGACTACTTTCAGTCTGTAAACATAAACGTAGCAGTTCAACTGAAAACGAGTTGCATTGGAAGTACAGGATAATGTCAATTGTTGATTCTGACTGCTTCTACACATAATATGATGATGCAGACCACATTCATATAGCAAATTAAAGCTGAGAGCACGGGGGACCAAACTCACCCACAGAAGGAAGCCATTCCCTGTGAGTGACCCAATGCACTGCGTGGATATAGCAAAACACAACATAGGATTTCTGGTAAGCACTTTCATTAGAACATAAAAATAAATAGAAAGTATGGTTGCTGGTCCCAAATTAAACATGAATTGAACTATAAAATATGTTATTTATGCACACTGTTACACTAGCATAATTTCGTTGTTGTCGGGCAGAAACCTTGTATCTCCAAAACAGCAATTCACCCCCCCCCCATGCTCCTTTTCAAAGTCCTGAGGGAACCATCAAACCGCATGTAGCTAATAGGAACATGGCGAGCACTTTACAGTGCCATGAACATTTAAACACTCATTTGATTAGTCCCTCCCTAATTACTGTATGTTATTGTACCCTGTCATTATTTTTTATGTATGCGGTAATTACAAAAACAATTACACCATAACTCCTTCATAAATCTCTCATAATTACAAAGGCTTTACCCCTCACACCAAACTTACACTGTGAAGTGCTGTAAAGTAAAACGTTCCGTTTATACCGCCGAGACATCCTTTGGAGCTCGGGCGGAGGGCAGGTTCAAACCCAGCTCATGACCTGCCTCGCTGTAGCTGATCTAATTAAGAGTCGTCTTCCTGACTGCAGGGCATCTTGATTGGCTCCGCGGGTCAAGCAACACACCATGCGGGTTCAAATCTTTCATTCCATGAGTTAACATCGTCCTCTCTTTCAAATATATATCCATGCACTGTAATGGATCTCATTAGCGTTGTCATGAAGGCAAACCCCTGACACACACAGCATGCTGCCAGAACCTCTGGCATGCTCAGAGAGAGAGAGAGGGAGGGAGGGAGAGAGAGAGAGAGAGAGATGGAGAGATAGAAAGAGAAGTATATGGTAGGGTAGATAGAGAGAACTGTGCATATTTTTCCATTCCTCCAAATAATTGTCTTTCTTTCTCTAGGCTATAGCATCTCTGTCTGTCTGCGCAAAACCTTTTTTTGTTATCTCCTTGTTATTTATCACTGCTGTCATGTGGAAAACCTCGTAACTCCAAATCTGGGTGATTTCCATGGATGGAACCTTTGGGCCGATGAAACCCTTTCAAAACCAACTGAATAAACTCAACAAAAAAAATGCACTGCGATCAAGCTCAAAATAGGGCTGTTTTCCTGAGCTCCTGAAAGTTGACATTTCGGAGATAAGAGGTTTTCACCTGACAGTCGTGATGTGTCCCTTTATCTTTTTGTTAGATGTCTGTGTGTTATCTCTGCGTACGTCAAATCAAGGCTTCCCAGCGTTCTGTCACCTGTCACATTTGGGATATCACCTCTATTTGATGCAGACACATCCATCTCTCTTCTCACCTTCAGCCACCTCCCCTGCTCTCCATTCAACACTTTCCTCCTTTCCTTTCTGACCTCTCTTCCCCTCTCCCCCCATCCTCTCCTCTCGGACCTGCAACCCTATTTCTTCTTCGTGTGTCACTAACTGGGTTTCCATCCAAATGTATCGCATAATTCAAGCGAATTTTGTGAAAATCCGCAAAATAAAATGCAAATTTATGCATGTTTCCATTCAGTTTTGTTTAGCGAGTTTTGGGAGTCGGCAGGTTGAGCAGTCGGTGGCGCTTCTCGTCAGGAGGAGGCGTAACGTGCCTGTGTGCCTGTAAGAGATCTCTATCAGCGGAGACCTGCTTTGATTGAGTCATCACCCGGTGATGGTGATGATCACCGTCCTCATCGTCGTAAAGTCGCCTTCAAAGCATGATGTTAGATTATAACGAACTAGTTGTGTGGTTTAGCCTTCCCAAATGTTGAGGGTCGTTTTTTAGAATTTAATACATAGAATTGCGAACGTTACATTCAATTTCATTCAGACTGCCTGGCGCTAATCGCCACCATTTCCCCCTGGAGTAGCATGAAGCGGAAGTGAAGTCACATCTGGTACGTCATCGTTAATTCGCAAAATCTGTTTCCATTGCAAAAGTTCGCATCTTCCTACTGTCGATACGCTGATAAATCCACCCCCTCCAAGCGTAAAAACATTTATGCGATATTTCGACCTTTATTCGAATTTCTGGTGTTTCCATTCAAGTTTATATTCGCATTTTGGGTAAATGCGAATATCCAGAGGTGGATGGAAACCCAGTTATTGTAGCTGCCATGATTCATATTACGTAAAGGCTTTTAACCTCCAGTGTCGACATTGACAGAGATGGGGCCTGGCAGCTTGGTGGCCACAGTCCCACAGAGCTGCTCCGAGCTCTGAATGACTGACTTTGTGTTAGCGCGGGTACGTTTGAGTGTGCATCGGTCTGTATACAGTGCATGTCCAACGCACGCATGCCGCGTGTCTGGATGAGCTAGGCTAAACGTGTGCGGAAATAGACGCGTCTGTTATCAAAGATTGCACGTGTGTGTGGGTTTGATGACTCGAGAAGTGCTGAGGTTCAGACATTCAGACGTGAAGGCCTGTTAGCCTACCGTACGCTCCACTGCACCTTCCAGCTGTGTCACTCTGCATGTCTGCGGTAGAGCCGCCATGGTTGAATGGCTAACGCTCACACGCGGGGGGGGGGGGGGGGGGGAGCTAGCATAATCTATAGGTAGCTTTAGTCAGGTCAAGTGAAAGAAGTCAACTGGGGACTCTGCCTTGGGTTTACTTCGGGCCAAAGAGGAGATCGCATTATTGGAGTCACGCATGCATGCGTGCGTGCGTGTGTGGGTAATGTCTACTGCAGCATAAAAAAAACCTGTCAGTGGTGTACATAAAAGACCCATGTGCATAACTTTAAGTGTGTGGCCTCGCCTCGAGCAGAAGTGGCTGCCTCTGCAATGTGTACACAGTTTAACTGGTTTTTGGACAGAATGCAAATCACAGAAAATATGACGCATTAAAGGGAATTAACACTAACATTTTGGCAGTGTATGTTGGCTTTCTCTTAAAAACATTTTGGTCTGTATTTGTGAATATTCATAACTAGGCTCCAACTTTCCCCTGTAGCCAGTAACCAGAAGGGAGACATATTTTCAGATCAACGGTATAAATCAATGAGGGGAAACAAGGTGGGGAAACTACTCACCTTGGATAGTTTATGGACTGTAGTATTTCTATAGTGCTTTACAATGTGCCTACATTCACCCATTCACACACCGAAGGTGGCAAGCTGCCATGCAGGGTGCTATAGCACAGCCATCAGGAGCAATTTGAGGTTCAGTATCTAGTAGTAGTAGTAGTTTATTTGACACAATGTAAAATCCACATAAAAAAGCTTCAAATGAAGACAGTTAACACATACATTAACACATGCCGAGGATTAAGTACGGTACACAATAAAGCCAAAGGCTTATTTCCATTGTGATCCTCTTAACAATCTCGAGATAATGGTTAACAAACCATTATCTCGCTGCAGGACACTTCGACACTTCGACTGGAAGAGCCAGGGGATCGAACCGCCGACCTTCTGATTAGTAGACGACCCACTCCACCTCCTGAGCCACAGCTGCCCAAGTTTACTTTAGTAGTTTACCCACCTCTGTATTTACCACTGCACCCAATAGAACTGAAAAAGATGGAAAAAGTTAAAGTGGCAGTGTCTATATGATTTGATGGGGATAAGCATATATTTAGTGGATCAGAATAAGGCTGCAGTTTGGTGATGTCTTTCATTACATTTAGTCAAGTAGTAAGTTTACTCACGTATTTGCATATTAAACCGCAAGAATTGGAATAAAAAAAGAAAGAAAGATCCAGAGCTTCATGGGGAAAAATGCCAACAGTAATCCAGTAATGTCGGGCTTCCTCAGTGTGCAAAGTTGGAACAGCATATGGCATAACTGCCGTCCACGAACAGCTAAACAAACAATCTGTCACATGAATTAATGTGTAATGGGTACGGTAGCCAGCAGGTAGTGCTGTGCAGTGAGTAAAGCTCACTCAAGAGATGCTCTAGCGACAGCCACTAGAGCCAGCCTCCTTGCTAGAGCGTTCATGCCAGAGGTCACAAGTTCGATTCCTAGCTGCAGGGGACACTACAATGCGGGTTACAAATGCACAAGGCATGCAGTAGTGACAACTAGTCTTAATCAAGCTGGGTTAGCCCACTAGCCCGAGACTTTCATCATATTGTGAAGAGACATTTGCTGTTAATGTTTATAATAATAATAATAATAATAATAATAATAATAATAACAATAATATTAATATTAATATTAATATTAATATTAATATTAATATTAATATTAATATTATTAATAATAATACATAATACATAATGCATAATAACAATAATGATAATAATAATAATAAAGTTTTTTTTTCAGAGGGTAAATTTGTATGCAGCAGCCGTGTGCTTCCCAGTTGGCTCTAGATGTCAACTCCCGCCATTAGTGCTGCAATGTAGTCTGATTTACAATGACAGATTCTACATAAAAAGTACGGTAATAAACTTTGAAATTTAATTGCAAATTTATGGCAGCTCTAATGAGAATCTACAGCACAGTCATATAAAGCCCATTTGGACATTAAATTTCTGACTCAAACATTAAGCAAAGTCACTCGTCCAGTCACTGTCATTGAAGCAGCTCCAGACTTCTTTCTTTCCCCTATGCTTTGGAGGTGAGTTGTTCATGTTCAGAATGTTTGGATGGCCCATGGCCGTAGTAATAACACACTATATTTTGTGTGTATATTTTGAGTGTTATTCTCATCTCCCATGGAATTGATCCAAGCAGCTGATCTCAATAGAGTACGTTGACATGGTATGCTTATGATAGAAATAATTTAT
>NC_139626.1:7430158-7465158 GCF_964638095.1 Poromitra crassiceps | reverse complement strand
CTTTAAGTGACAAACCAAAAAAGGTTGAGAACCGCTGATCTAACTGTCAACTGAAACTTCATGTGCAGTTGAGGCAATAAACACAAGTCGTGCACTGTGTGTCTCATCAGCTGTGCGTCAGCCGACCAATCACATGACACTGACACTAAAAACTAGGTGGTCCATTGAAGGTGTCAGCTCCTCATTCCTCCCTGCGTTCCTATACCTGCCACACGCTGCCTGCTGCTGGCTGTGCTGCTGTCAACCAGTCCCTCCACGACCCAGCAGCCGGCCCGCTCCTGTCTGCTTCCTTCATCAGAGATACTTGCGACGACAGGCTTGTCTCTTTAAATTATGTATATTCCATCTCAGCGATATCTATCTGCTGCGTTCCGCTCCATATTGAATGAATGAATGAATGAATGAAATGTATTCACACACACACACACACATACTAGTAACAACATTCTAGTATTATGAGCACTTCCTTCCAAATCTTTAGCATGCGGCTTGGAGTCATACGAGATGCAGAACCTGTACAACCGCGCAACCATGTGCGCAATAATGATCTTACAGTAACATTATGGTGACAAGTGTCCCCGGCTTCAAAATGATTACTTGCTTGCTGTCATCGTCACAATCGTAAAATTATAATTTATGTTTTATAATAGATCCGTTAGAGCAAATGTGGTCCACAATTTAGTTTGTTGCTCCTTCAAAAAAATTAAATAAAAAAGCAGTTAGGCTAGCTATATCTAGCAGAACGATGTCATGAAGATACATGAGAGCTGGGAGTGGGACTAATGGAGTTGAAACAGTTGGATAAACGGCTTCCACTGGTTGAAATGCTATCGTTTGTCTATTTCAAAAGTGTGTTTCCCATTACCAGTGTTTCGGCCCACAACACCTCCAGGAGAGCAGATAATGAATTCCAGCATCGTAGCTTCACCTGCCTCTGTCCTCCCTCTAAACCCTGATTACGCTCACAGCTTAGGCTTAACCCGCGTGCACACTACATGACTTTAGGTGCGATTTAGTTGTCCCAGACACGTTTTTGTGTTCTGCGACCAAATCCTTGTGTTGGAGGTGAGTGGGTGCGCGGATCGACATGACAACTTGTGAAGTTTGAGCGGGTTAGAGAGGCAGTCAATCTTTGAGGGGGCACGGTGGCGCAGTGGTAGCTGTCGCCTCACAGCTAGAAGGTCCTGGGTTCGATTCCCACCTGGGACGCTGTGAGCGCTGAAGGAGTGCGGGTCGCCAAAAAGGGCCTTTCTGTGTGGAGTTTGCATGTTCTCCCCGTGCCCCCTGGGGGTTTCCCTCATATAGGAACCCCACACCAAAACATGCAATATCCTGGTCGCTGAAGTGGTTCCTCCTCTAGTTGTTCGGGGCGCCTGTTCGGAGCGAGGGGAACTCGTTGGAATAGCGTTATCCTTCCAGGTGCTATGTCCTACCAGTGAAGCTTCCCCTGTCAGGTGAAAAGAAGCAGCTGGCTACTGCCCATGTCTCGGAGGAAGCATGGAGCCAGTTTCGGCTCTCCTCAGATCGGCAGAGGGTGGAGCAGCAACCAGGATGAATAAATTAAAATTAGCACCAAAGGGGGATAAAAATGGTAAATGATAAAAATGCAAGCTGCTCTTGCTTTCCAAGCTCCCTTTTAGCACAAGTAGGTGAAAACTGGAGTTTGTTTTCGCAAGACAGCTGTATATGGAGGTCCCTGACCACTAAATACAAGTGAAGAATCTTTTTTTGTGCCACATTATACAACAGGTAGTTCCGGCCGAGCAATTTGATTGGACAAGAGGGATCCTACCAGTGCTGATATTTCACGATAACGCACTGGCGCTTCACTGTGTGTAGGGTAGGCTATATCACTCCGCTTCACAGCTGCTCTAATCAACAAAACGCTTCACAGCTGCTCTAATCAACAAAACGCTTCACAGCTGCTCTAATCAACAAAACAAACGGCAGCCAAGTTACATTGAACGTCATTCACAAAGCGTAACACCTACGCTACCGACAGCGCAAAGATGGATTTATTTCCTAACATAACTAACTAACACGCCATCACCAGACTCTTATTTCACTGGCTGTACAATCAATGGAAACTTGCAAATCAATGTGTATGATAAAAAGTATGCAGCCTGCAGTTAATTAGGCTACATTTTTGGCAACTGGTAGCGGAAAGCTGAGGGGACTATTTTTGTTGGCGGAGGAATAAATAGAGAAATCATATATCTTCTCAGCTTTTTGTCATTTTTTTAATCAGCTTTGTTTAATAGAACTGCGGCCTCGTGCCTACGACGGAATCACAGCCGTGACGATATTAGCCAACAACAGCACTCCCTCTCGTGTGATATTGCTTAATTGTTTCATCTACACACCTCTGCACCTCTTCGGCGAACTTCACAAAAAAGGTTGTTTAGTTTGAGCAGCACAGAGATCTTTAAACATTAAACCCATCCATCCACCCAGAACATCAATGGCTCAATGATCACCCCTTGAATCATCCTCGACCACACCGTCTCACTCCTCCCTCATGTAAAAACCAGATCACAAAAACAAAAAGCCTTTTTCCACCGAAGGAATATTGTCCGTCTCCGAACCTCTCCTTCTCCGCATGAAGTTGATACATACGTGCATTCATAACATCCAGGCTCGATTACTGCGACAGCACCTTATGTTCATTCATCAAACAATATCCTCGATGAACTCCAATGCATTCAAAACTGTGCTCCCCGCGTGCTCACCTCCAAGCACCACACTGACCACATCACCCCAATCCTCTTCCATGACCTCCCCCGGCTCGTCCCGATCACTTCAAAATATTACTTCACGACCTTCGAAGCCATCAACAGCCTGCCCCCCATGCCTCTCCCACCGCCTCCACCACCACAGCCCTACTCGTCAGGGGTCTGCAGACGCTAACCTACTCCAACCCATCAGGACAAAGCAGTGGACCTGCGGCGACAGGGCCGAGGCTGCGGCCGCCCCCTCCCTCTGGAACGCCCTCCCCAGCCACATCGGAAAGGCCAACACTCTGTCATCTTTCAAGAGAGCCCTCAAACCCAACTTTTCACATTTGCTTTTGACCTATAATCGACCCACTCTTCCTCTCCTCCTCTCGTCTCACACTTTTTTAAATGTCCTTTCTTTTTCCTCACGTTTTTATCTTTTATATAGTCTAGTTGGATCTTGTGTTTGTAAAGCGTCTTTGAGCACTGAGAAAAGCACTATATAAATGTAATGTATTGCCGGTATTGTTATGAACTAAATCTAGGGTGGGGACTCTGGAGACGATGCGCCATGGGCAGAGATGGGAAAGGTACACGCATTCTTTACTCAAGTAGAAGTACAGATACTTGTGTAAAAAAAAAGAGGCTCTGGTAAAAGTAGAAGTACTGATTCAACTTGTTTACTCAAGGCTTTGAAATGTAATCAAGTATAAAAGTAAAAAAAAAAAAGTATTTCTACCGGCTGTTTCTGTGGAAAGCTAACTGAACCCATAACCTCATATAGAATTTCGGCATGTTACGCACGCTCAATTCTAGCATGGGGACTCTGGAGACAATGAACCGAGCACACACGGACACACGGCCCTCCAATTATAGTAGGATTGGCTACAGGTGGTGTATGCTGATGACATTAAAGCTGCATTCAGTGATGTTTTTGTGTTAAAATACGTGTTAAATGGCTCTATCGTCTGACAGCAATCGCTGAAATAGAGTGTTTGGTCTTGGAACCCCAACCCCCCGCTGTCCTCTATCTCTCTCCTGTAGTCCTGCAGGCAGGGCAGACGTATCTCCGCAACCGTAACTCGTAAAGATGCACAGATGGCGGCGTTGGATTCGGGGTGAGAAAATACACATAGTCCACATAGTTTACTGGCATCGCGATCTGACCTTCCGTTTCCCAGAAAATGTCAACTTTTCTCTAATTGGATAGTGGGAGGTCGCCGCCAAATGTTATCCAAATCGGTTCACCCAGAGCAATTTAGTAAGAAAGTGGCGTCAGTGGAGGACCAAAATGTGTGATTCAGTAGCCAATGAATAGCCAGGAAGGGGTCTCGTGCTACTTTTGAATGCTAAAATAAATGTACAATTTGATTCTTTAAACGTCTAACCCTTTCAAAGTACATCACAAACTGACCATTTTGCTGCAACTCAACAGCGCTGCTTAATCCTGAACCTTACTTCTGGGAACTCTTGAGAGTAAAAAACTGGTCCATTGGAGTGAATGGAGATGTCGCGACTATAGCCTATACACGATATATATACACAACTCTGGGTTCACCTAATCGGTTAAGCCTCTTGGCTCTACTTCATTCAAATGATCCTTCTACCCTAGCATTTGCTACTTATTATCCAATCAGTTTAAATCCCAAGAGACCAGAAACCCATTCGGTTTGCATAATCCAATCAGCTAATCTTAAGCATTTGGCACACCTCATCTCACCCACTTGGGAACCAATCACAAATCAATACAGTCTTTATCAACGCACCCTTTATGAGCTCAGTCAGCAGTTTCTGTATGTTGCTGTCATTTCAGTTGCAGATGCAGATCTGTCGCTCACCAGCAGCATCAAGGCTAAATGTTATGGAAGTATTATTATACTGTACGGTATCATATTCAATTCAAACATGTCCCCTTTACATCATTTAGTTCAAAGGTGCCCCATCAACATACCAGTGGTTTTGACATGCAAGTATGTCTTTGTTGCCGTTGTAACTGTCAATATATCAGGCTGGCTGTTCACTCCTGCCAAGGCATGGATGACATCGGGCCCACATGTCAAACGCCCTGGTACTCTGCTTTGAAGTTGCACGAGGAGCTTTTGCTCGGTGCTTTCATCTTTCCCCTTTCACCTGCTTCTGGTTATGCTTCTCTACTCTCGTGTACTAATACAATACACAGCATCTGATGTAGCCATTTCTTGTGATATATGAGGACTTGCGTATAGAGAAGCTGATGTCATTAGGGTGAGCAGCTACCCCCTCTCCCCCGCTTCTTCTTCTGTGGTGTTTTATGGCAGTTGGCATCCTTTATGTTGCATATTACCGCCTCCTTCTGGATTTATCCATTCACTGTTTCCACGACATTCTGTAAGATCACTTCCTCTCTCCTCTCCTCTCACATTGAGTGCCAGCGACGCCATATGGCATCATTAGAAATTTACCGTAGGCTGCCAGCGACGCCAAATGGCGTCAATAACTCGAAATTGTTTTTTTGACGGGGGGGTGTCGATCTATGCCTCTTACATCGCCTCTTACAATATGAGAGCTATTGAATGTGTCTAACCTATTTTACAGAACCCTTAGGTGGCGACAGCGCACTCCAGATGAGAGAAAGTGGAGTAAAACACACAGAAGAAGTCGTTGGGGAAAAGGAAATCGCATCGCATCCGTCCGTATGCAGCTGCTTCATTGAAGCACGTTAGCTGTGCCCCTGCAGCAGCCAATCTGCTGTCACAATTGAGCACCTCCGTGTCCGCTGCACAGCCCATTCGCATGATCAGCCGTGGAGTTATTATTATTCTCAACTGGAAGCATGGGAGCTGGTGACAAATACACGCGGTTGTAAAAAAGCTGGATGTAGCGGACTTGTCAGTGCAGAGCAAACGCAGGCAGCAGAAAGCCCCAGAGACACTCCCAGAAGGAGGAGTGTGCAGTTGAGGGGGTGGGGGGGGGGAAGGGGGGGGGGGCACGCAGAGCACGCAGAGCAGCATACAACACCCAGACAGCAGGACAGGATTAGCAGACGCAAGCTAGAATATCTGATGCCCACCAGCAGTAAATCAAGAACAGCAAGAAGGTGTAGGGTCTGCGCACGCAGGGGCCAGCGCTGCTGGTTGCAGCTAAAACATATTATTTGGCCAAACAAAATTCCTTTGTTTTCACTCTTTTATTGAAGGAAATTATTTTTGAGGTGTCCTTATATCAGAAAATATTAGCTTCAGAGTCAATGATGTGCTTGAAATGTTTAATTTCACAAAAGGCTCATTATCTCAGCTTCAAGAAAAAAATTGCTGTTTTTGGCTAAATCAAGCTATCTTCTCCGGCTCATAACTAAAGAACGGAAAATGGGATCAATAAACTTTTTCATCGTTATTTGTGCGTGTTCAGTGTTTACATAGTAATTATTAAAGAAATTATATGACTGTTTTAAAATGCATTGCGGCCTATGTGGCACAGTACAGCACCTTTTGCCCAAGGGCCGTGGCACTCAAAGTGTTAATAACCTCCCCCTGCTTCCTTCATTCAGTAGGCTAAAGCTATGACTTCAGAAGAACACAGTCATTTCACACCTAATGTGCATCCTTTTCGCTTATATTTTGCCGAACCGCAAAATAGGTATTTTTTAGTAGTGACAAAAGAACAAAAGAAGCACAATTATTAGCGTCGCCGGTGTCATTTATGACCAAAAACCACTTGAACGCAGCAAGTTGTACGCTTGCATTCTGAACTCGCAAGTCTGTGTGAGGAAGGACACTTAGGCAGCACTGTAATTCACCTGTGTATTTTATTTTATTTTATTTAGTTATTTATTTTTTGAACAAGACACAATAAATAATGTGTTTGGAAGGCTGCGTGCCTGTTTACCCTGACAGCCCCGCCTCTCCCTCTCTTGTCCGACTCATAATGTGAGTCAAACTAGATTTGACCAGGTGAGTCAGACTAGTTTGAGCAGGTAAAACAGCCGCCATTTTGAACAGGAAGTCGTGACAAAATGGGCCAAGGGGGCGGGGCTACATAAGGTGATATAATGCATGCCCTCATGTGTACTGTATGCATTGGCGTGTTAAAAGCTCATTATGTACACTTCATGCGCTGTGGCATGGTGCCAAGGTCTCATACTGTACATGCCCAGGAATCCAGCTCCACCTGAAAGGAAGGAGAATTCAGACGTGGGCTCAGCCTTGGTACAAGCAAGCCCTGAAACAAACACCAACCAATCTCACAGTCCCACTTTCTCCAGAGGCCTCCTCCTTCCCGAGCACGGTGGAGACATCTTGAAAGAGATAAGGGCACATACAGACTTTGGTGGCGTCGGGCTACGTCTTTTCTACTCACGTCTGCCATTGTGGTTCCGTTGTCCTTAAGTTCATCAGGTGGTTTGTGATTAAAGGATAGCACCGATGTCGTCATTGTTTTTATTGTTCTACTGCAGGCTCGCCCTCCCCCTCAGAAGTCATAGGCTCCCATCATGGTTTTTCATGCCATTGCACGCAGCGAATTAGCACAGCGAGACTATTTTCAGTGGCATGACTTACGACTTATGATTTTGTCAGAGGTGAACACATTCATGGATCCTGAAATGATCACTGCTGATTTAAGCTGTTGAAGATAATCGAGGCATGGGTCTACTACTATGCCAATATTACTTCATACCACACAAACCCAAAAGTGCAAATACGTTTGCTGTGCTGACCCTTTTAAGCAGAGACATGACAATGCTCAGTTTCATCATCTATAATTGAACAAAATGTCCTTTTAGAAACCCCATTAAAATGCCGATCATATTTTGCACATTTTCTAAATTGGACTACTGGTGACCAATGGCCTATAATGGTCCATACTATCACGATTAGTCCAGAGGCATGGTCCTGGTAATGGCAATTTGATCACTTTTTCTTTTCTTTTTTTGCTTTAACAAAGCACAAAATTCCATGTTTGTCTGGAAGCAAGTTTCCATGCTGCTGTAAATTGGTGTGAGCCGGTAGTCTCACTCTGCCCTCAGGTAGCCTAATCAAACACAGAGTCTCACTCTGCCCTCAGGTAGCCTAATCAAACACAGAGTCTCACTCTGCCCTCAGGTAGCCTAATCAAACACAGAGCAACCTTGGGCTCTGTCATTGAAAAAAGACTAAACAGTAATGCTCTAGTTAATTAGGAGGAGGCCAGGCATCAATTGGCCTTGTGCGTTGGGAAAATTTCCATCTAAATGAAAGTAGAGTAGAGTATCTTGACAATGCTGCTTCAAGAAGAAGAGGGGTGCAGGGAATCCCATTTGCTCGGCGAATACAGAATTAAAGTGTTGCCCCCCCCCCCCCCCCCCCCCCCCGTCCGCCCCGTGTCCCCCCCCGTCCCCCCCCCCGTCCCATACAGTGGTGTGGTCCGTCCATCCATTCCCCCTCCATCTCTGATGAGTGTAATCAGAAAGTGGACTTGTGACGTCTCTTCTTCAGGCTCATATCAGGGGACACTTGCTGCAGTACTCAAGCAGCGCCATGTGGACCATTTCCCTCATAGAGTGTGCATGCTGATTGGAGACAGAGGAGGAAAGTGTGATTATGGCGTGCGTAAAAGCAGTTACGTCTGAGGGTAGCTGGTAATAATGAGCAGCTATACGTGTCTTGACATCAGCAAGCAGCTCCCTCACAACGGAAATGATGGCTCGGCCCATCAAACAAAATAGTAGTTAGAAAAGGTCCAATGAGGAATACATAATCCCAGACGAGCAATCACCAACGTGAAAGAAACGCGGCGATATCGTCGGTCGTGGCTTCAAAACCGGTGGTCCTTCGTCGCACTGCGAGAGAGGTTCAAAAGACGGTCGTTGTCACAGTCTTGTAACCAAAGATGGCCTCTGACAAATTCATAAGTTCAGTGTCATAATACAGTCAATGTGTCAATGTGACTGCTGCTACGACCTATACGTCTAGTAACCAACCAATAGAAATGCAGCATGAAATGATGCACTGAAATGCCAGTAAATGCTAAATGCTGATAGCTAGATGCTAATAAATAGTTACGTTCCCTGAAGATTTGGTAGCCTCATAATTCGACTACTCATTTGTTTTACTCAATCATAGTCTCAGAGGAGCACCGAGGGCCCTACTTTTTCATACATGTAGCAGCAATCACAATAAAACACTACTTGTCTTAATCTCAAGGTTGTTCTCCGTCGAGTCGGCCTATTTGTGTTCTTAGATAATGCGTCGTTTCCAATTCCAAGCCATTTTTGTCATGCCATAGCCTCATGTCTTTTCTATTGAAAATGGCCATTGTCGTTCTTCCACTTCCCAGTGGGGAAACAGCGCCATCTCTAGGGGTGGAGACCTGTAATAATTACACATCCGGAAGAACAGAAAATACAGGCAGTACGGACACAGTGTTCTGCTGCTGGCCACTGAGCAGCTGCACCGGAGCAGCTGGGTGTTACAGTAGGTGCCTTGCTCAAGGGTGCTTTGACAGTTGTTGTTATTTGAAAGGAGAGCATTCATTTCCCTTCTCCCACCCACAGTTTCCCAGCCCTTCTGGAGACTTCTCTAACACTTCTCTAACCTCCAGACTGGTTAGGGTCGCACCGTGCCCCTCGGTGTAAACTGCCTCATTACTGTAGTGGAAATATTTGTACTTCTCCAATTAAATATGAAGATCACATAGGGCGATCTGGATTCAGCTTTAATGGTGGTGGTGGTGATCAGAGCTGACGGGATGTGACCATGGTGAGGAGAAGGGGTTGCATTGTAAGGGAAGCCAAGGACAACTTAACATAACACTTTTAATTGATCATCTTCGTCACAGTCGCCAAACTCATAACATCTAAATGGTGGCAACTTGAATAACAGAGAGGGGAAACATGTTTTGCTCTGCAGGGAGGACGTGGTCTTTATCTCGGGGGCTGAAAAGAACTGAAGGAGGGAACCGAAAATTGAAAAATGAAAATTGGCTGGTTTGATTTTAGACAATGCATTTTACTGTCAGCCCACGAACAGAACCTTGATCAAAATATATTTGAGCCCGGTCAGCATTAGAATTAAGCAATATAGCATGAGAGCCAGTGTGTTGTGCCAAATATATCCCCCTGATCAGCTGTTATCCCACGAGGCCGCAGGCCGAGTGGGATAACTGCTGAGCAGGGGGATATATTCCACAACACACGCAGCTCGAAGGACTTTGAAGAAGGTGCAGTAATTGAAGCAGGAAACTTTGAAGCTAAACCAAAGATCATCAAAAATCATATTCACACAGAAAGGATTGACCGTCTGAATGGCGCTGTCGCTTTCATCAGAGCACATCTCGCACACCTTAATGGCCTGCAGGGGGCGCTGTACATTCATCTGAGGGATTTATATCATGTCCACACGTTACTCGTGTCAGCGTGAAGCCATTTCATATCTGGGGGGTGGGGGGGGGGGGGGGGGGACCGGGGGGTGGGGGGGGGGGGGGGGGGGGGGGGGGGACCAGGATGTATCTGACATCCTCTTCTCATCTTGAGTTGTTTGTGCTGCCTGTTAGTGTCTGTCTGTCTCTCTGTAGAAAACGTAGAGTATGGCCTGTAAGCCATTCATGCTAGCAAACTATCACTCCCTTTACACACTGTATTAACATGTGTCTTAATGGGATTTGAATCTGGCATAGTGCGAAGAGAAACAAAAAAACAATTGTAAATACACCCAAGATGCTGATCGTCCAAAGCACCTGGAGAAGTGGTTAGAAATGCATTTGAAGCCAAAGTGTGTTTTATGTGACAGGCACATTCTCCATTACATTACTCTCACATACTGTACATTAGCAGGGCTTGAAGAGACGGTGTGGTTTTACCTGAGAGGGACAAGCCGTCGTGGTTTGAATGAGAGAACTCTATCTCACCCTGTGTGAGTTGGGATTTGGTTTTGGATCAACATGTGGACAAGGCTGTTTGCTGGACTATAACCCTTCCCTTTTGAGTTATAGACTTTTCTATTGGAACTTCCACCTGCTGAAAATATAAAACGTGAACTTCAAGCCTGAGAGGTTATTCCAACCTCTGGCTATCCGCTCAGAGAGGAGCTACAGGTGGAGGCTCTCCGCTCAGAGAGGAGCTACAGGTGGAGGCTCTCCGCTCAGAGAGGAGCTACAGGTGGAGGTTCTCCGCTCAGAGAGGAGCTACAGGTGGAGGTTCTCCACTCAGAGAGGAGCTACAGGTGGAGGCTCTCCGCTCAGAGAGGAGCTACAGGTGGAGGTTATCCACTCAGAGAGGAGCTACAGGTGGAGGCTCCCTGCTCAGAGAGGAGCTACAGGTGGAGGCTCTCCGCTCAGAGAGGAGCTACAGGTGGAGGCTCTCCGCTCAGAGAGGAGCTACAGGTGGAGGCTCTCCGCTCAGAGAGGAGCTACAGGTGGAGGCTCTCCGCTCAGAGAGGAGCTACAGGCGGAGGCTCTCCGCTCAGGAGCTACAGGTGGAGGCTCTCTGCTCAGAGAGGAGCTACAGGTGGAGGCTCTCTGCTCAGAGAGGAGCTACAGGTGGAGGCTCTCCGCTCAGAGAGGAGGTACAGGTGGAGGCTCTCCACTCAGAGAGGAGCTACAGGTGGAGGCTCTCCGCTCAGAGAGGAGCTACAGGTGGAGGCTGTCTGCTCAGAGAGGAGCTACAGGTGGAGGCTCTCTGCTCAGAGAGGAGCTACAGTTGAAGGCTCTCCGCTCAGAGAGGAGCTACAGGTGGAGGCTCTCTGCTCAGAGAGGAGCTACAGCTGAAGGCTCTCCGCTCAGAGAGGAGCTACAGGTGGAGGCTCTCCGCTCAGAGAGGAGTTACAGGTGGAGGCTCTCCGCTCAGAGAGGAGCTACAGGTGGAGGCCTTTGGCATCTATGGCTTGGTGAGCCCATTTCCCCCTTGTCTAAACATCTTATCCAGTCAACACACTCACACATACAGTACACGATATGCTACATGCTAGGGTCTGTGGTTTAAACCGACGCGACATGTTAATGCCAGGTGTCCAGCTACAACAGATAGATACAATATGGACATGAGACACATGTTAATACCAGGTGTAACAGGGGTCTACATGAAGCAGAAAAATGTCATTATTGTCTCTGTCACGTGTCCCCCCTCTCTGTCATGTGTCCCCCCTCTCTGTCACGTGTCCCCCTCTCTGTCACGTGTCCCCCTCTCTGTCACGTGTCCCCCTCTCTGTCACGTGTCCCCCTCTCTGTCACGTGTCCCCCCTCTCTGTCATGTGTCCCCCCTCTCTGTCACGTGTCCCCCTCTCTGTCACGTGTCCCCCCTCTCTGTCACGTGTCCCCCTCTCTGTCACATGTCCCCCCTCTCTGTCACGTGTCCCCCTCTCTGTCACATGTCCCCCCTCTCTGTCACGTGTCCCCCTCTCTGTCACGTGTCCCCCCTCTCTGTCACGTGTCCCCCTCTCTGTCACATGTCCCCCTCTCTGTCACGTGTCCCCCCTCTCTGTCATGTGTCCCCCCTCTCTGTCACGTGTCCCCCTCTCTGTCACGTGTCCCCCCTCTCTGTCACGTGTCCCCCTCTCTGTCACGTGTCCCCCCTCTCTGTCACGTGTCCCCCCTCTCTGTCACGTGTCCCCCTCTCTGTCACGTGTCCCCCCCTCTCTGTCATGTGTCCCCCCTCTCTGTCACGTGTCCCCCTCTCTGTCACGTGTCCCCCCTCTCTGTCACGTGTCCCCCTCTCTGTCACGTGTCCCCCTCTCTGTCACGTGTCCCCCTCTCTGTCACGTGTCCCCCTCTCTGTCACGTGTCCCCCCTCTCTGTCACGTGTCCCCCTCTCTGTCACGTGTCCCCCCTCTCTGTCATGTGTCCCCCTCTCTGTCACGTGTCCCCCCTCTCTGTCACATGTCCCCCCTCTCTGTCATGTGTCCCCCTCTCTGTCACGTGTCCCCCCTCTCTGTCACGTGTCCTCCTCTCTGTCACGTGTCCCCCTCTCTGTCACATGTCCCCCCTCTCTGTCACGTGTCCCCCTCTCTGTCACGTGTCCCCCCTCTCTGTCACGTGTCCCCCTCTCTGTCACATGTCCCCCCTCTCTGTCACGTGTCCCCCTCTCTGTCACATGTCCCCCTCTCTGTCACGTGTCCCCCTCTGTCACGTGTCCCCCTCTCTGTCACGTGTCCCCCCTCTCTGTCACGTGTCCCCCTCTCTGTCACGTGTCCCCCCTCTCTGTCACGTGTCCCCCTCTCTGTCACATGTCCCCCTCTCTGTCACGTGTCCCCCTCTCTGTCATGTGTCCCCCTCTCTGTCATGTGTCCCCCTCTCTGTCACGTGTCCTCCTCTCTGTCACGTGTCCCCCTCTCTGTCACGTGTCCCCCTCTCTGTCACGTGTCCTCCTCTCTGTCACGTGTCCTCTCTGTCACGTGTCCCCCCTCTCTGTCACGTGTCCCCCTCTCTGTCACGTGTCCTCCTCTCTGTCACGTGTCCTCTCTGTCACGTGTCCCCCTCTCTGTCACGTGTCCTCCTCTCTGTCACGTGTCCTCTCTGTCACGTGTCCCCCTCTCTGTCACGTGTCCCCCCTCTCTGTCACGTGTCCCCCTCTCTGTCACGTGTCCCCCCTCTCTGTCACGTGTCCCCCTCTCTGTCACATGTCCCCCTCTCTGTCACGTGTCCCCCTCTCTGTCATGTGTCCCCCTCTCTGTCATGTGTCCCCCTCTCTGTCACGTGTCCTCCTCTCTGTCACGTGTCCCCCTCTCTGTCACGTGTCCCCCTCTCTGTCACGTGTCCTCCTCTCTGTCACGTGTCCTCTCTGTCATGTGTCCCCCCTCTCTGTCACGTGTCCCCCTCTCTGTCACGTGTCCTCCTCTCTGTCACGTGTCCTCTCTGTCACGTGTTCCCCCTCTCTGTCACGTGTCCTCCTCTCTGTCACGTGTCCCCTCTCTCTGTCACGTGTCCCCCTCTCTGTCACGTGTCCCCCCTCTCTGTCACGTGTCCCCCCTCTCTGTCATGTGTCCCCCTCTCTGTCACGTGTCCCCCCTCTCTGTCACGTGTCCCCCCTCTCTGTCATGTGTCCCCCTCTCTGTCACGTGTCCCCCCTCTCTGTCACGTGTCCTCCTCTCTGTCACGTGTCCCCCTCTCTGTCACATGTCCCCCTCTCTGTCACGTGTCCCCCCTCTCTGTCACCTGTCCCCCCTCTCTGTCACGTGTCCCCCTCTCTGTCACGTGTCCCCCTCTCTGTCACGTGTCCCCCCTCTCTGTCACGTGTCCCCCTCTCTGTCACGTGTGCCCCTCTCTGTCACCTGTCCCCCCTCTCTGTCACATGTCCCCCTCTCTGTCACGTGTCCCCCTCTCTGTCACGTGTCCTCCTCTCTGTCACGTGTCCCCCTCTCTGTCACGTGTCCCCTCTCTGTCACATGTCCCCCTCTCTGTCACGTGTCCCCCTCTCTGTCACGTGTCCCCCCTCTCTGTCACGTGTCCCCCTCTCTGTCACGTGTCCCCCTCTCTGTCACATGTCCCCCTCTCTGTCACGTGTCCCCCCTCTCTGTCACATGTCCCCCCTCTCTGTCACGTGTCCCCCTCTCTGTCACATGTCCCCCCTCTCTGTCACGTGTCCCCCTCTCTGTCACGTGTCCCCCCTCTCTGTCACGTGTCCTCCTCTCTGTCACGTGTCCCCGTCTCTGTCACGTGTCCTCCTCTCTGTCACGTGTCCTCCTCTCTGTCACGTGTCCTCCTCTCTGTCACGTGTCCTCCTCTCTGTCACGTGTCCCCCTCTCTGTCACGTGTCCTCCTCTCTGTCACGTGTCCCCGTCTCTGTCACGTGTCCTCCTCTCTGTCACGTGTCCCCCTCTCTGTCACCTGTCCCCCCCTCTCTGTCACGTGTCCTCCCTCTCTGTCACGTGTCCGAGACTATGTCCCCCCTCCACTGTAAACTGTCATGGAGATCAGAGATGTCGTTAACAAAATCAACTGAAGAATAATGTCTTCCACATCAGCCTACAGCACAACACTCATGTTACATTCAACAGTCTAAAGTCAGGACTGACCTTGTATGCTCTCTCCCTCTCTCTCTCTCTCTCTCTCTCTCTCACACACACGCACACGCACGCACGCACGCACGCACGCACACACACACACACACACACACACACACACACACACACACACACACACACACACACACACACACACACACACACACACACACACACCTCAATTTCCACATCTGTTCAAGTCTTTTTCACTCTAGATCATTCTGAGGATATATCCCATGGCTCAAATGTAGGCTGTGGGATAACACAAGCCTATATAGGGGGGGAAATTCACTTTAATGAATTCCCAGTGGTCTCACACAAAAACACATCTATGTTCTCTCTCTCTCTCTCTCTCTCACACACACACACACACACACACACACACACACACACACACACACACACACACACACACACACACACACACACACACACACACACACACACCTGAAGTGTGTCCTTGGAAACCCCCCCCTCCTCCCCCATACCATCCTTATTCCACGGAGGACATCTCAGACAAACTGTCATCATTTGACTGAGATCTGTGGAGCACCCTCCTCGGAACGAGGGTCAAGGCTGTGAGTCATGGATGAGGAGCCTATAGGGCGCGCAGAGCACCAGAGCACCAGAGCCTTTCGTACCAGGCAATTATCTCGCTCGTTTGTACATCTGTACTTCTCACACCATCTTTTTTTCCACCCATATTGACTGTCTCTGTTGCCCGTGGTGATGTAACTGCCGTGGTTTCCTGTTGTTTCCATTCGTACGGGGCCATTGTTGAAGCGTATATATGAGCTAACCCAAAGCAACCCAGATAGTATTCACTGTTTCCTATGGTTTTTTTGGGATGTGGTTTTGTCTGTTTGCAATTGTAGCAAAACAGTGATGGGCAGCAGGGGAAAGGGAAAGGGATGTTTGTGGGTGACTGTTCATATAGAGTCATGTCAAGGTAACCATGTTGAACAAAGATGTACCAGCATGAAGTATTGCTTTTAATATTTGATATATCCTGTCGTGTTGAATGTATACATACAAAAATATATCAAGAGAAGAGAAGTCGTCAACTGACATTGAAGATTTACCAGCATTGAGGGGAGCTGTTCTTCAGAATGTCAGGATCTCAATCAATCTGGTACCGCCTGAGGAAAAAGGAAACAATTGAAACATACTGCATATTTTAATGTATTTTAGTGGCCCGAATGAATTATTGAATTATTTAAGATATTAATTTATTTCATTTTTAAAATGAATTATTCAAGATCTGTATATAGCCTCAGAAGATGCACGCTGTAAACCTGTTGAGCTGTTTGTACTTCATTTCATCTTTCAGATTTACATGGAAGGATGTCCTTGTTTACATCCAATATAGGAATATAGCATATTGGTTATTAGTTTTAACATTTAGGTTACATGTGTCAACTATCTCTCTTTAGCCTCCTTTCCCCTGGCACTCCAAAATGCACGTCAGAAGTTAATATGCATGAATACAGTTAAAAATGCATAAATACAGTTTAAATATGTATGCATGGATAAAAGAAATAGGCTAAATAAGTATAAAAATGTACATGGATGATAAAATGTATAAATTAGAAGTCATACTGTTTACAGCTTTAAGAGTCAAAGTTTGGAGTTCATGCAAATGACCATAGTTTGTTCATACAAGGATTCAACATGTGTAGTCCATGCTTTGTAGCCTAATCTGTCCATCATTGGTTTTCTTTACTGTAAATGGAAGTTGTAAATCAAACAGCCAACCCAAGTCCAGTCTCAGGGTTGGGGGCGGGACTTAGTGGTGAGCTGAGTATTCAGAGAACAAGAGATATTTTACTTTTTAGCATTCCATTCATAACTCAAGGGTTTGACGACCAGTTATCCTGTGGTTTTGGACGTTGTGTTATCTACAATAGGTAAATACGAGTCTGTGTGTTGTTTTCTATGCTGTAACTGAATGTTAGACGTGTAAAAACGATGCTTTGTTGCTAATTAGCGTTTAGCCGTTAGCTTAGCTAAATCATTGCAGTCGAACTGTTACCTTTGCATTTGAAGCAATTGGTTAAGACAAGCTACTGCTACATCGCCATGAAATAGTGTTTGGACTTGTTGCTTAGCTGATATATTTGATTCAGGAGACGGACAGTGGTCACTGAGAGAGAGGCGGACCAGGAAAGCGCTGTTGGACCACATGTGGGTGTGCTGCTGTTGGACTGTCGCTGCTGTTTTTTCTGCCATTCTTCCGCCCATCCATTCCCCCCGTTTGCCATTCATCTGCCCCATCCATCATCTACCCCCCTACCTCCATGAACTACCCCCCTCTGATTAGTCCCTGGTGTCCGTGAGTACTGACTGCACCTGCCTTTTGTTTCACCTGCTTGTGTGAACAAGTGAAGCGGCCACTACAGTTTTCAGGCCTCCAAGCAACAGGTGTTTCATGGGTTTGTGTGTGTGTGTGTGTCTGTGTGTGTGTGAGTGTGGGCCCACAGTACATTTTGAGGTGTATTGTTTTCAAAGAGGTTATACATAATAGTAATTGGACATATACATTAGAGGTAACGGATAAATCGATAACAAAGAATTGGAATATAAATAGATAAATTAATAATTATTGTTGTTGTTTGTCAGTTGTCAAGATTATTTTATTTGCATTTGTTTTATATGTGATCCGAAGCACTTTTTTCTACATTTTGTTACCTAGAGTAATAAATCCCCACGTTTTGGGTTTATTGCAGTTAAAGCGTACTTGTTGTGTAATTCATATACAGTATATGTAATTCATATTTGGAGGCACCGGCAGTTTTTTTAGTTTTATGAATAAAGGTCCTTACACATCAAGAGCGATGCGAATATACGGCACGAAATTGTGATGCGAGTTTTGACCCACCTGTCAGTCACTTCGCGGCCTCGGACGGTTCACGCCTCTCGTGTCGTCCCTTAAAAAGTGATAATGTACACCTCGTCGTGCATTAACCCTTACTTAACGTTAGATAAACAAAACAAACTATCTGCTGTGAGGCGAACATTTCCACTTCAAACAACAATACACATGGGTCTAATAATGTAACACTAGTTTACATGCATATGCCGGTGAAGCTCCCTTCACCGGCACCATCCAATGAGCCAACATGTTTGCGTTTAAGGTGTTCACGCAGGGCCGTTGTGCTTCCATGCCATGCAAGATCGGCTTTGCACATTTTGCACGTAACAGACTTTTTATTTCCAGTTAATATGAAGTGCTCCCAAACTTGCGAAGTTTTGGGTCGAGCTGCTTCTCGTTCTCTGCCATTTTTCAACTTGTTTGTTGTTTACTGCGCGTGCGCAAGGCGAGTGACGTAGTCGGCTCCGCGACAGCGGGGCCAGGGAGTGACGTAGCCAGCACTGCGCCGCAGCAGCTGCGGTCAGCTGTTGTTAATATCAAAAAACAGATGGCTCTGCGGTCCAACTAATCGCGAGGCAACGAATCGATAATCAAATTCGTTGCCAAGGAATTTAATAGTTGATTTTAATCGATTTCATCGATTAGTTGTTGCAGCCCTAAAGTGGAGACAGACTCTCTCCTGCACTGCTACTACAGCGTGAAAGCAAGTGTGGAGATAGTCTGGCAAGTGAGACTATTGATGCTGAGACATAACAGTATGTCACAGTGCATAAACGTGAGGGCACACTAGAACCTCATGTACCTGACACGCAATCAATCGATACGCTATAGTAGACTATAAATATGCATGCCCTAGGCAAATTTACAAGCAGATTATTAATGGTGCAGACCAGCAGGGAGGGTATGACCCTATATACCTCTCTCCCTCTATGCTCATTACTGCCTGCTGAGAGCTAGAATGTCCCTTTAGGGCTCAGGCGATGGGGCACTAATAGCTGCTGTCTGGTGAGTGAGGGTGCTCTGCTGGGTAGAGCAGTCACCCACGCCCAGGGCACACCAAGCTCCAGACACTCATTCATTCACACAGAAACAACCCGTCCCACCAGTAGCAGCATCTGAAGTGGCTGTACTACATGCGATACAAAATGTCGAGATAATCATCAACACTACACAGTGCGGTGCCGTTGTCATGTCATATCACGCGCACACAATTCTGGAATTTTCATAGTCATGTAGTGTTCAATCAACTGAAAATAACTGGAAAGGACTTATACTGGACATTTTTTATAATAATAATACTAGTTTCTAGCAGTTTCTTTATAGGAGTGATTTGCAGAGACAAGGAAATAAGACAGAGGTAATAACATCAGACAAAATGACAGGAGAATTAAATGTAAATAAAAACAAAAGCCAAAAACCGTTTGAACAAAGCTGATAAATGGCAATAAAAGTCAAAACAATTAGAACAAAAGCCAATAAAACCAGAGCCAAAAACCGCGCCCCCCCCAAAAAATAAGCTTTTCTATGAAAGGTTTTACCAGTAAGCAGGGATTTAAAAGATTCCTATTGTAAAACTGCACCCGACGTGACGCTACAATGTGACAATAAATGTTTTAACTCGGCAGTCGACAGTTTGTTGGAGGTCAGGGTGGCCTTCAGATGTGTGTGTGTGTGTGTGTGTGTGTGTGTGTGTGTGTGTGTGTGTGTGTGTGTGTGTGTGTGTGTGTGTGTGTGTGTGTGTGTGTGTGGGGCGGGGGGGGTACAGCTTTGTCGTGTTCCCATCAGAAGCTGCTGTGTCTGAGATGTCAGGGTCGCTGCATGGTGTCTAGTTCGCCGCTCTCTCCAGTCCGTCACATCAGATGCCTGTTGTCGTGTTGACTTTGTGAAACTCAGCGACAGGACTTCTAAAAACTGTTGCTCCTCTCCTCTGTCATAGCAATGGCGCCGGCTTTGTGGTTGGATTTCTGTTGCTATTTCCTCCTCTGTCAGGCCACAATGCTCTCTCTCTCTCTCTCTCTCTCTCCCTCTCTCTCTCTCCATTGTATTGACTCTGTTCTCCAGACATAGTGTGACAGTGTGAATAGAATGGTGGTTGCGTGTATGCATTTATTTTGCCTTCAATTCCGACAGTGTGGGTTCAATTTCCAGCTTCTACCAAGAACATTTCCACTGAGTGAAGCTTTCATTTTCAGCTCGTTGTTTTTCCTATTTTATCTATGACGAAAACTTTCCCAACCAAGTTGTTTTAGTTGACTAAACTGAACCATAATAGTGTTACGGTGCGGGCTTTCAATGTGTTTCTCTATTCTATCAAACTTCGTTTTAGTCTCTAGGGCAGAGCCTATATAGAAGTCGCGACATCTCCATTCACTCCAATGGACCAGTTTTTTACTCTCAAGAGTTCCAGGAAGTAAGGTCCTGCATTAAGCAGCACTGTTGAGTTGCAGCACGAACAGAACCATCGCCAAGGCAACGATAGAACATGCAGAACCTCTCAACAGAATCCGTTTCAGAGAAAAACATGAGGACCTTATTAAGGATGACTTGGCCCTCTTACAGTCAAGAGTCAAAATACCTGACCACGAGGATGAAACCACCAAAATATTTGGCATCACTGATGACATCACTGATGGCATCATCACTGATGACATAATCACTGGTGACATCACCACTGATGACATCATCACGTTATCCCTTCCTGACTGAATGAATGTATGACTCACCCCAAAAAGCCTTCTCTTGACCACTTGCTGCGCACGTGGTAAAAAGAAATAAGGCGTGGCTGATGATGTCACAAATAAATCACTGATGATGTCACAGATGATCTCATCAGTGATGTCACTCGAGCAATAGACCCTTCTCACGGGCGCCATTTTGTGTCGAAAAGGCAGGGTAAACACAGGTGCAAGCAAAACACTAATGAGGGTTTCCAACTTCCATGATTGGAATGTGGAAACCCTCATTAGTGTTTTGCTTGCACCTGTGTTTATTCTGCCTTTTCGACACAAAATGGCCCCCGTGAAAATGGTCTATTGCAATGTCATTCAGTGATGTAACTCGAGCATAGTGATGTCATCAGTGAGTGATGTCAACAGTGAGTGATGTCATCGGTGATGTCACTCGAGCAATTGTGATCAGTCTGTTATTACATTGTCATGATGTAATAATGTTATGATGTCATGTTATGATGTCATACTGTCAAACCACATTCAGTCCCTTCATAATAACTTTTGGTTTTTTTGAGACAGTCGGTGTGGCACAGTGACAGATCTGAAGGAATGGCTGCTCGAGCAGGACATGGTGACAGGCGGCTCCATGATGCCGCTGAGGCAGGAGACCTGGACAAACTGAGGAGCCTGCTGCAGGAAGAGCGCTTCAGAAGGCAGATCAATGAGCAGTGTTTTTGTGGGTGTTGGTGGACCCCTCTGGGGCAGGCAGCCTCGCTGGGTCATGCTGCCTGTGTGGACTACCTGATCACCCAGGGAGCACAGGTAGACCTAGCTGATGACGATGACTACACGCCTCTCTCCTGTGCCGTGTACTGCGGTCACCTGGACTGTGTCCGGATCCTCCGGGAAGCCGGGGCCGACCCCAACAGAAGCATACGTGGCACATTCACCCCGGTCTACTGGGCTGCCCTGTATGGAAGGCTGGACATACTGCAGGAACTCATCAGGTTCCGTGCTGTTCCTGTTGGCATGGACACTGTTCACACCCTCGAGATGTCTCCTCTCTACATCAGTGCTGAACGCAAGCACCTGGACTGCTTCCGCCTGCTGCTCCAGGCCACTGGCGTTCTGACCCGTGATGTGGCTTCTCTCCTGCTGCAGGTGGTGCTGTGTAACAGGTGCAACATGGCCTTCGTCCAGCTGCTGCTGGACCACGGCGCCGACCCGGCCCTGGTGACCACAGAGCAGGCACAGCTGGAGGAGAGGGCGGATCCCGAGGCTCTCAGGGTCTTTCTGGAGGCCAAGAGATGTCCTCGCAGTCTGGCCCACTTGTGTCGGATCCGGATCCGCCGAGCGCTGGGCACACCTCGCCTGAACCAAGTCCACTCCCTACCACTAACACAAGTGATGAAGGACTATGTGCTCCACCAAAACTGACTTGAAGGACTGTCAGTTTATTTATTTTCCTTTTCTAGATTTAGTTCTTCAGTGACTGTGTTTCAAACATCCAGGACCAGAGATTAAATACCATCAGCATACACCTCCTGTAACCAATCCTACTACTATAATTGGAGAGCTGTGTGTCCGTGTGTGCTCGGTTCATCATCTCCAGAGTCCCCACCCCAGAATATGACGTGAGGTTCAGTGAGCTTTGCAAAAATACTTTTTACTTTTATACTTGATTACATTTCAGAGCCTGACATCTTTTACTTTTACTTGATTAAACAAGTTGAATCAGTACTTCTACTTTTACCAGAGGCTTTATTTAGACAAGTAACTGTACTTCTACTTAAGTAAAGAATGTGTGTACTTTTCCCATCTCTGCGTATTGTGCTAAGGCTTGGTGGCTATGACTGACAGTTAAACTATAAACCAATGACTGCTCATGACTGACATAACCTTAAATTAATTAACGACATATGATCGTCAGTTAAACTAACCAATGAGGGCTCATAAATGACGTCAACAGATTTTACCGTAACAAATAAGCTACCATTGGCCTTTAGGTGAAAACGGCGTGTCCAATTCATGTTTTTGTGGATCCAATTTGTTTTGGAAGAACGTAATGTTCACATACTTGGTGCCCACAACATGTAATCTGCGTTTGACTTTGTGCTCATTTTACATCATTTTATGAGAGCACTGCTTGGAAAACATGGTTTGAAAACGCAAGATGTTCCAACCAACAGACCAAGATGGTCACTAACACATGGAGTCTGCATGAGGAGATGTACGGACATCTGGATGGCTCCTTCTGCTCACTTGCCACTCGACAGCGGGGAGCTTGGATACCGACTGTCCACAAAGTGCTCTGCCGGGGGGAGTTTCTATCAACAAGAAAATCCAATTCGCTCTCGCAGCTCAAACATTCTGGCCAGGGCCCTTCCCTCTCGAGAGCAATTTAACTTCTGTGTGTAGTAGAGGAAGTCATTTGTATTCTGAGCCCATCTCTTAAACTGGCATATGTGTTGAATGGGTTCACTTTGATATGATTTACAAATTTAATCACATCATTCAATTCTGTGAACTCAGGGGGACTATTTCAGCTGCCCAGAGTCTCTCTGTGTATTCCTCACACAGTAACTTTCAGACCTGGCTGGCTGGTGAAACCAGTCATTTCTCCAGCTCCATCTATACAGACTGGACACAGAACAACTGACATTGTTTGCCTGTTGTTGACATTGACGGGACGCATAACCCGATGGAAATCATCTTGAAAAAATATTTTCCACGCACACAAACGGCATTATCCATTATCTGTTGACTCATCAATTTGCAATGGGTACCGGTACCACAGAGATAATCTCTCTCAGTTGCTCGAAAAACTGTTGCTCAACAATTTTAGGCGATGTCATCTATTCTCCTGAGGATTTTTTATTTTATTTATTTCGCTGCTGTCTGTCCCAACAGCTTGTGACATAATGTCTTTGGTGGCAGGAAGAACTAACTCCTTGCCAATAGTCAATGGTTTCTTTGGTTTAACAATGCGGTTAGCCACAAGGAATGAAGCATGAAGAGCTGCTACATGTTGGCTCTGATCCCTAGCTGCAGAGTGTCTCGTTGACTTACCAGCTGGAGCAGGGTGTTTTGGTCTGTAGGTGGCGCAGTAGTTTGGATGGCGTCGTGGCGTGGCTTTATTTGATTGTTGTGCCACGGACCGCACAATGTGGCTGCGAGCAATGAAGCCACTTCATAAATGCCACAGTCTGTATTTGATGTTGGAGTTAACGGTCTCTGTTTTCTCACGTTCCTCTTTGTGCTGGCCAACTCTAACCTGACACTGCCACATGGGGGGGGGGGGTATTGTGCGTATCTTGTGAACACAATACCGCCCCCCTCTGGCAGCGTCAGGTAAGGCCAAGTGGGGCCCAACAACCTTTGTTTACAGAACACATCATTTTGAGGTTGAAGTTTTTGTTTGAGAGATTCTGACTGGGCAGCTTTTCATAAACTACATACAGTTGGGTTCTCTTAGAATCGAAATCGTATATTTATCTGCTGTGCTGTATGTAATTGTATAATTTTGGTTGTAAAACTCTGAGACGCGGACCAGAAGCCACATTAATATTAGAATTGAAGTAGTTGTGTTTTGCTGAGTCGCATTAGTGCAATCTTTCTTCCTCTTCCTGTGTCTGGTGTAGGGTGTGTTGACAGCCTTGGCACAATAACGACTGATTCAGCGACTATTGTGCATATATGTGGGGTAGCTGGGTAGGCAGAATTATTATGAGTTTCTTCCACCATCTGGAGAGATATAGACAGGGAGGGAACGCAGATCATGTGTATAATATGCAGAGATGGGAAGTAACTAAGTACAAATACTTTGTTACTCTACTTACGTAGGATTTTCAGGTATCTGTACTTTACTGAGTATTTATTTTTCTGACATTTTTTTTTTACTTTTACTCCCTACATTTTAACGGAAATATCTGTACTTTCTACTCCTCTGACAATATGTTAGGGCAAGATCAACATAGACATGTAATCGGGTTACAGTAAGGTGTGTTCACAATCACAACTGTGTGTGAAATACTCATTTGTTCTGTTGAACTATTCTGTTGGTAAATATTTGTCTGGTAAAATGGCAGGATTATGGAATGGCTTTGCAGTCGTATTTATTATTTTTGGTTTCTCATCCCTGCTTTTTCTTATCGTATTCATTCAGGCGTACAATACACTGATACCAACGAGACTGATTGCCAAGTCCTACAATGCCTGCTGCTGCAGTAGGCTATATTCTAAGTTTTCCTGCTTTTATTGACATGGAAAATAAATGGGTGTTATTATTTGCTGATCTGCCTCTGTGAGAGGGCGGACAGCGTTAGATTTACTGCGGTCGGCGCTGTATTACTCCACACAGCATAGCAGCACACAGAGTTGAACTCTGACAGATACATATTGTTGGTGTCCAGCAAATAAAACAACCCTATCTGCACTTTTGCCTTTACAGTCGCAGGGTTTCTCCTTGCTCAGAATGGGCCCGGGGAGGAGGTGACCATGCACGACAGGAAGTCAACAGTAAGGTCCACTCATGCTTACTGTCGCGCATAGTCACCCCCATAAGGCTTGCATGATGGGACTGACGATGCAAGGCTTTGGGGGATGATAAAGTCGATCATGCTTAGTGCTGAATGTGCATAAATTTGACATTTGGGTTATTGCAGAGCCGTGTATATAGAAGAGTCGCGACATCTCCATTCACTCCAATGGACCAGTTTTTTACTCTCAAGAGTTCCAGGAAGTAAGGTCCTGGATTAAGCAGCACTGTCGTCGAGTTGCAGCAAAATGGACAGTTTGTGTTGTACTTTGAAAGTTGTTGGGGGGGTTTTTAGAATCAAATTGTACATTATCAGCTTTAGCATTCAAAAGTAGCGCGAGACCCCTTCCTGGCTGTTCTGTCATTGGCTAATGAGTCACGGATTTTGGTCCTCCGCTGACGCCACTCTCTCTCTAGAGGACACTAGGTTAGTGTATAGTAGGCCTATACAGTAGTCAGGGTTATCCTGAACATATCATTGCCAGAAATGATGGAGAAATGTGTTTTCACAGCACCCCAAGTTTCACACATAGTCATTTCAACATGCAAATGTGAGACTTTATCGTTGAAATTCTCTAAAATGATATGGTAAAATGCTTGATTTGAGTTAATATGCATTCAGGGGTTGTTCTGAACTCAAACATTCAAATCATTGTCAGGATTCTTTTGGCCTCGAGCCTTTTTGGGGGAGTAGCTAAAACAACTTTAGGGGGGGCGCCAAAAATCCCTCTATGCATTTATACAGAAAATATTTCCTGATCTGAGGCAGGGGGTACAAACCAAGTTGTCGTGTCTTCGTACAGCATTTCTAAAATAAAAAAGACAACAAATATACTCTTGAGTTCAACTTTATTTACTCAACCTTTTGCAATAAATTATTTTGGAAAAGCGTCACCCAACTTCTCCTGGTCGGTGGCCATTACCCGCACAACAAATTAGTATACGCTGCTCTTTTACACTTGCACACAGAAGCCAATCAGCAGTCAAGTACACTTACCACTGGACCTACCTTAACACAGCCAGCACAATTACAAATAACTTCATACACGTGTTACACATGGTCCATACATGGCAGAAGTAAGGTTATTTACTTTTTTTTTTAAATGCTGATAGTTTGAAAGAACAGACTCTTTTTGTACAAAAGAGAACATTGTGACATGATTTTTTTGCCATCTAGCTAAAAGGATGAGAGGATGTGCAGTTTCAACTAGATTATTTTGATTGAAAAATAAAGTGCAGAAACAAAGTAAAGCCAGATTACGCTTCTCTGCTTCTCTCTGGTTTGCTTTATCTCTGACTACTGCTGCCAATGGCATCACAGTTGGCCAGTAGTTGCTGGATGATGCTTTGCTCAGTCAAAGCCTAGAACATCTGTACTTGTGTCATTCTTAAGTCAAAACCTATTTAAGCAAAAGCAAAGCATTTCCAAATTGTACAAGAAAAAAAAAAATCCTCAATTTACGTAACCAGATTTGTTATCCGCTCTTGCAAATTCCAAATTATAATATTCCAATACAGGTTCTCTATATTCCCTCCCCAAAAAGTAGAAATGTTGGATGTGGGAGGTTTCCACATGACCTTATGGATCATGGGACACATTTGGAGTAGTTAAATGGATGATTCTGAGCTTGTTGAACGCTGTAAATATAATGTAATATACTCAGCGTGCACATTATGTTCATCTGGCACAGCAATCTCTACGCATAATGGATGCTTGACCAAGCACGCGTACACGCACGCACACATGAACACACCTTCAACATGGTTATGAAAATCCCTTTATAGAAAGAGAATATAAATACTGCACTTGATATAAAACAATTAAACCACAAAGCACATACTTGTTGGAAAGAACCAGAGATGGGAAGTAACTAAGTACAAATACTTTGTTACTGTACTTAAGTAGGATTTTCGTACTTTACTGAGTATTTGTCTATCTTTTTAGGACAAAGTCATTTTAGTTCCGTGTTTTAGTTCCGTGTAGAGTGCTTTGCGGTTCCTTTACCTCAGTGGAAGTACTTACTGGTGTAAAATGTACTTAAAAAATAAAAACACCTAATTTAAAATAGAAAGTTGAATGTTGTGTTGTGATTTTAAAATTTTGATTTAAATCATCATCATCATCATCATCATCATCATAATTAAAATAGCCTAAGTTGGAGGGCGGTGGTTAGTCACGATTTTGCGGGCTGTGTCTGTTTGTGACATCATCAGTGATGTCATAGGGACTATGATGTCATCAGTGATGTCACTTGAGCAATTGTGATGTGATCAGTGATGTCACTTGAGCAATTGTGATGTCTTCTGTGATGTCATAAATCCTTGTCATCAGTGATGTCACTTGAGCAATTGTGAATTTGTGATGTCTTCTGTGATGTCATAAATCCTTCCTGGCTGAGGCTATAAGTGGTGGAAGACGCAAAGCAAAGTCGCTGCTCGCGTACCATAATTTCCCTCCAAAAAGGATAATTTTGACCCTCAGGTACGATAATTCAACATTTCCCACCTGGCACCTGGTTTGAGACACAGCGTACAAGTTGGTGTGATACAGTGACAGATCTGACGGAATGGCTGTTCGAGCAGGGTATGGCGTCAGGCTTCTCTATGATGCCGTATGTGCAGGAGACCTGGACAAACTGAGGAGCCTGTTGGAGGAAGAGCGCTTCAGAAGGCAAATCAATGAGCAGGGTTTTTGTGAGTCTTGGTGGACCCCTCTGGTGCTCGCAGCCTCGCAGGGTCATGCTGCCTGTGTGGACTACTTGATCACCCACGGAGCACAGGTAGACCTAGCTGATGAGGATAACTGGACGCCTCTCTCCTGTGCTGTGTGCTGCGCTCACCTGGACTGTGTCCGGATCCTCCTGGAAGCCGGGGCCGACCCCAACAGAAGCATATGTGGCTCATTCACCCCTCTCTACATCAGCACTAAATTCAACCGCCTGGACTGCTTCCGCCTGCTGCTGCAGGCCGCTGGCGTTCTGACCCGTGATGTGGCGTCTCTCCTGCTGCAGGTGGTGCTGCATAACAGGTGCAACACGGCCTTCGTCCAGCTGCTGCTGGACCACGGCGCCGACCCGGCCCTGGTGACCACAGAGCAGGCACAGCTGGAGGAGAGGGCGGATCCCGAGGCTCTCAGGGTCTTTCTGGAGGCCAAGAGATGTCCTCACAGTCTGGCCCCACGTGTGTCGGATCCGGATCCGCCAAGTGCTGGGAACCCATCGCCTGATCCAAGTCCACTCCCTACCACTAACACAAGTGATGAAGGACTTTGTGCTCCACCAAAACTGATTTGAAGCTTGGGAATCAGTTTATTTATTTTCATTTCCTAGATTTAGTTCTTCAGTCACTGTGTATCAAACAAATCCAGGACCAGAGATTATATACCATCAGCATACACCACCTGTAGTCAATCCTACTACTTGGAGGGCGTCTCCAGAGTCCCCACCCCAGAAATTCTGTTTATCTTAATATGACATGAGGTTCAGTTAGCTTTGCACAGAAACTGCCGGGAGAAATACCTTTTTACTTTTATACTTGATTTAGTTGATTACATTTCAGAGCCTGTAATGTTTTACTTTTACTTGATTAAACAAGTTGAGTCAGTACTTCTACTTTTACCAGAGTCTTTATTTAAACAAGTAACTGTACTTCTACTTGAGTAAAGAATGCATGTACCTTTCCCATCTCTGGAAAGGACAATAGCTAGGTTTCATCATCCAGAATGGATTGTTGGTAAACGATCTACTGGTAGAAAAATAAGCAGCACTATCCCCACTATCATAATTACACCAACCACAGAAAACAGCAGACGGCACTAACACTCTTATCAGTGTACTAGTTACTGTCAGTTCTCCATAAGATGCATAGGATCCCAACTGCAGAATAGTTAAATTCACATGAGCAAATTCATCTTGTTCTCTGGAAGATTTCAGATATAGATTTCAGACTTGACTGTTGAACTCTGCTTGAGGGCTTTTACATCAATAACATACAACACAAACACACGTCTCTGTTTCATTCCTCTCTTTGAAGATGCACGAACCACGCATACACACGATCTTCTTTTATTATCTCAAAATTATTTTAAGTACTATTTCGCCAACTTGTCATTTATCGTTGCTATAATCCTTGATTCCTTGATGCGTCTTGTTGTCATGTTTAATCATCGCTCAGTTCAGTTGTGTCTTTGCTTATCATCTTCATTTGGTTTTGTTTGGTTGATTTATGTTTTTATTTTGAGGTAAGATGTTTTCATGTGCGGCTTTGATTTTCTTTTGGAAATGTGATTTTTAATGTGTGTGGGGTTTTTTCTTCATTTTTTTAGGTCCCTCCCCCACGCTTGTTTTATCACCTCTTTCAACACTTTCGAAGAGAGTATGTACTTATACCCCCTAACCCCCCCCCCCCCCCCCCCCCCCACACACACACACACACACACACACACACACACACACACACACACACAAGAGTGGAATCCATACGCCTTCAGTTTGAATTACGATCAGCCAGAGTCAGCCAGGTGTAAATAATGTGTCCAGTGTGTTCGCTTTGTAAGCGAAGTCTCCGCACACAGAGTAACAAACATCGTCAGGATAGGCTGAACAGTTTGCCTACATTCATTGTCTAGGAGGAGCGAGTAACTACATGCACGCAGCATGAGGGGATAGATAGATATAATAATAATAATAATAATAATAATAATAATAATAATAATAATTCATTTATTTTATAAAGCACTTTTCAATGACCCAAAGACGCTGACAGTAAGAGTACATAGAAAACAAGATAACAACAGGCAACAGATACAAGTAACACATGGATCAGGGATCTATGGAAACAGAGGGGAGGGAGGGAGTGTGTGGGAGGGACAGGGGCCAGACAGAAGAGAGGGAGGGGGGGGGGAAAGGGGAGGTGGCGAGGTAGGAAGGGTAGGGGAGGTTTGTAAGCTTGGGAGAACAGGTCGGTTTTGAGTGGGGATTTAAAAGTGTTGGAGTGAAGGTGAGTCTCTGATAGGCTGGGGGAGGGAGGGAGTTCCAAAGTCGGGGTGCAGCTCTCGAGAATGCTCGATCTCCAAAGCTTTTCAGTTTGGATGGTGGAACAGTGAGATGGCGATGCGAACCAGGCCCGCACTGCGACGAGAACAGTTGACAAATGTTGATTTGATATTAGTCAAATATACGCACAGTTGCGGAATGGGAACCAATCACATTAGGACAGAGTTCTCATAGTTAGTACTATTAGTAAGGGAAGACAAAAAGCGGTTTATCTCGAGAACGGATCTGATCGACTTCAAACGTGGGGAGTGCGCTGCTGGGAACCTGACGGAGTGCGCTGCTGGGAACCTGACAGGAGTGCGCTGCTGGGAACATGATGGAGTGCGCTGATGCATTTTGGACAGGCGCACAGTCATAGCGACACCTACTACTACTACTACACAGTGTCAAAACACACCTCTTTTCCATGATGGCATTTCCACATGAGTTAGTTCAGTTTAGTTCAACCATCCCTGTTGTTTGTTTTTTGTTTTTTCTATCTGTATCCAACTCTTGTGAAGCGACCTTGGGTTTCATGAAAGGCGCTTTATAAATTAAAGTTATTATTATTATTATATTACTATACTGGCAACACAAAAAGCTGTTTATCTTGAGCAGGGGCGTAGGCAGAAATTAAATTATGGGTGGGCCTGGATAAAATTGGGTGGGCCTGGACAAAATTGGTGGGGCAATTGCATGACGAAATTTTGCACGGAACGCGCGCAAAATTCCTAGATGTCATGAAGTTGTCATGCATTAGACTCTGGAGATGATGTGCCCTGCGTTTTTAAGCTACAAAACCATTGGCTAGCAAGGCAGCAGCAAGTTTGCCTCTAGAAAACAACCAATTAAAAAAAAAAATTTGGGTGGGCCAGGGCAAGAAGTGGGTGGGCCTGTGCCTACCCAGGCCCACCCGTAGATACGCCCCTGATCTTGAGACTTCACACTTGGTGGGTGCGCTGCTGGGAACCCAAGAAAGTATAATGTTGAATTTTGTGCAATTTGACGAATTGAGGGGGGGCGTTGCAAGCAGGGGGGAGGAGGGGGGGGGGTGAAGAGTGGGAGAGCACATGAGAGCATGATGGGGGGGGGGGGGGGGGTGAAGAGTGGGAGAGCACATGAGAGCATCATGGGGGAATCCTTCAGCAAATCGTCCTGACCTTCTGTTTTTCTAGGTTTATTAGCAACTTCTTCCCATTGCTGGTAATGACTTAAAATCTCAATATGTTTGCCCAACTGTGAAAATAGTTCTTTCAAAATGTTTGTGTGTCGTGTTTTTAATTTCTTGATTTCCTGACGAAGCAGCTGTACATTCTAATGTGCAAAAGTATGAATAAGTACTTTGTTAAAAAAAAAGACAGTTAATTAGCTAAGCAAGCCAGACATCCCCATCATGAACTGCAGGTTAGTCTGCATAAAGATACCAGTTATATCTCAGCAGGTCACCAGGGATTAGCACCAAAGCATTGCACAACATGAACGCATGATCCACAAAGCATCTTTATCTGCTGCTTATGTAATGGGAAATGCAGTTGACCCGTAAGAGCATTTGTTGGATAACTCCTGCACTTTAACTTGACCTTAAGTGACTCCTGTGTCATCTGTTACTGAAGCCATCATGATTGCCTTTACCTATGTGATCTTTAGATGTTGCATCTCAGCTTTAGCAGATGCATTAAGCTGGTTTTTGCTCGATGGCCTTGCTTGCAAAACTCTTAAGGGATTCGCTACGGTTCAACGTAAGATCAGATATTCATGAGAAATGGATGGATCTGATGCCACGATGAATTAAATGGACGTCGACACAACAGAAACATAAATTATACTATTACTGAGGGTTCCCACGTGGCTAGTATCGCTGCCTTCAATAGATAAATTAAGGAACCCGCAATGAGCGCCTGTGCTGCACACGTGTTTAATAATTGCCACAGGTAAACAGACATGATGCGTTCCCTGTTGACTAGATCAGATCAGCACTTTCAAAGCAGGCTTGGGCACATGCCAACAGTGTCACCTCACATTGGAATGATGGACGACATGGATCTGACGCAGGCCCGTCTTGTTGTCCATTTCTGTGATTTGTTGCTCTCATTTTTTGTCCCCCGGTTCGACATAGAGTGGATGGCTATTTAATATTTAATGTGCAGGCCGGGAGTAGTAGCCACTGGCATCCCGGAGGCGAGCCGCACCCCTTTCCTCTCAGTCACTTCCTGGTGCTGCTGCTGACTTGGCAGGATGTCCTGAGCCATTTAGCCAGTCGATTACCGCTAAAGAGCTCTCCAGTCCACAACATACACTGTGTCTCGCCGCACACTCACTAACACAGCAACACAGAGGTCAACTTCATACACATACACAAGTGGGCAGACAGAACGACACACACGCACACACACGCACACACACACACACACACACACACACACACACACACACAGGTCCTCAATTCCAGGGGTTCCCAACCTTTTTTGTGCCAAGGACCGGTAGATACATGGAAAAAAAAATTGCGGACCGGTTGTCAATTTTAATGGTTTTAGTTACATATATATTTACTCACCAGGTGGCGACAAAGGGTAAATAACAGCCTTTTGTGTTGTACTGTATGTAGCCTACAGTATTGTATGTTTTTGTTTGAACTACAAACATAAATAAACGTCAACTTGAAAACTATGTTTCAACTACTACACACAGCCTATAATATTATAGCCTATGTTTATTTTTATTTTTATTTATTTTTTATTTTTTTTACCGGCTTGCGGCCCGGTACCGAATGCGTTGCGGCCCGGTACCGGTCCGCGGCCCGGTGGTTGGGGACCACTGCTCTATTCAACAACGAGAGATCAAAGATCACATGTGATGTCTTTTCTGTAGGTGGCGCTCTTTTCTTTGTCTGTGCAGCCTTGTTGGCTTCAGTCCGGATATAAGACGTTCCAACTCGTCTTATATCCCCGCTTTGTCATGTGCCTTGTGCATCGGCTGTAACGTGCCCCGCCCCTAACGTGCCCCGCCCCTTGTGCCTTTTATGGAAGGCGGCACGGGCGGACCGTTAAAAAGCACTCTGCACCTGCTGGGTTCAGACAAAGGTCAACTACGCCGTCGGGCTCGTCATCCAGCTCAACGATGAGGGGACCCTCTCTCTCCCTGGTTTTGGGTTAGGGGCTTGGTTGGGACCCTAACCCTAAGCCCCCCACCATATCCAGACCCTAACCCTAAGACCACCTACCCAATGCCTAACCATAACCCTGCTCCCTATGCCTAACCATAACCCTAAGACCACCTACCCAATGCCTAACCATAACCCTGCTCCCTATGCCTAACCATAACCCTAAGACCACCTACCCAATGCCTAACCATAACCCTGCTCCCTATGCCTAACCATAACCCTAAGACCACCTACCCAATGTCTAACCATAACCCTTTTCCCTATGCCTAACCATAACCATAAGACCACCTACCCAATGTCTAACGATAACCCTTCTCCCTATGCCTAACCATAACCGTAAGACCACCTACCCAATGCCTGAAGCCAACCTGTGGAGCCCCAGGGCGTAAATCGTGCGCTGCCTTGACCCCACAGCCCCACGGTGCTGGGGTGCGTGGGGGGCCATGTTACCTCCTCCAACGCACAAGGCGAGCGCCAAAGTGGGGATATAAGACGAGTTTCGGAGTGAGAACATTTATTCTATTTACTCCACCCAAAAATATAAAACGCATCACTTCCCACCCGACACCTACTGTATATGAATGTTATATCAGTGGGCGATAGAGAGCAGAAAAACAGACATTTATCTATACGGAAACGTTGCACATATTCTTCATACTATATGGGTGCATATGAGGGCACTGAGTCAGAAAACATAATGATCACCTGCTCTCTCTCTCTCTCTCTCACACACACACACACACATGCACGCATGCATGCACACACACAGACACACACACACACACACACACACACACACACACACACACACACACACACACACACACACACAGAATAATACGGGTATCTACCTGAGCCTCATATCTGACAAGGGTCACTTGGTGATATTGGGCAATAAAAACAAGGGGTTTGTGTTGAGCTGCGGATCAGAGAAGCGTTGCATCTTCTCGCGTTCCTCTCCCCGGAGTCGTCTGTGTACGTCCGGTAGTGCCAACAAAACCAATAACACACAGTTGGAAATATCAATGTGGGCTTTGCTCAGAAAAGAAGCCATATTGAAGAACAACAGGACAGCGGGTGAGTGACACCGCTTTTAATGAATTGGAAGATTCCACCTTTCCAGGCGGCAGCCGTGAAGCTTAGGAGTGAAAATGTCTTTGATTTGGGAGCAGCTGGCGTTTCCTGCGTTGGTTCTTCTGGTGGCTGCTGGTCTCAGGAACATGCGGCGTGGTGAGGCGAGGAGGGCCTTTGAATGAGGCCTCCAGCGGTGAGGATGAAATGGCCAGCAGAGGAACACAGCAACACGTTCTCCTCTCATTACACACAGCAGAGGAACACAGCAACACGTTCTCCTCTCATTACACACACATACTGACTACAGATCCTACTCGGAGGCCTGCCAGACCCTCAGCATCCAGCCTCTGCAGAAGAGACGTGAATTTTGCACCCAAACTCCAAAGTTCCACATCATTTTCAAGATGGCTCCCGCCGACGGGTGCTGAGAGAGAAGGAGCAAGGACAAGACAAGGACAAGACCAGGAGGACGCTTGAGAGAGATCAGGTGCAAAAAGACGCCTATACCCTCCATGGTCAGATTGCTGAATGGACACAAATAAGAGCAATTCTGTGTTACTGTGTTTACAGTTTTACTGTCCTTTTTAGATCTTCAATTGATTTAATATAAGAAACTGTATGTATAGTACACTGCAATTCAGTTTTCTCATTTTAAACGGCCAGAGTGCATATGAGTGACACGTGTATTTTAATGTGTAAATAAAGGACAATAAATGCATACACTATGCAAACTGCTCACTGCATATATACATTATCTATGCAAAGTGCTCAGTCATTACACACATACATTATCTATGCAAACTTCTCATTACAGACATACATTATCTATGCAAACTTCTCATTACACACATACATGATCTATGCAAACTTCTCATTACACACATACATTATCTATGCAAACTTCTCATTACACACATACATTATCTATGCAAACTTCTCATTACACACATACATTATCTATGCAAACGGCTCATTAGACAACATACATTATCT
>NC_139626.1:7420158-7425158 GCF_964638095.1 Poromitra crassiceps | reverse complement strand
CACGTAGCCTATTGTCGTCGTCTCTGTAGATTCTTATGAGAACCTCGCCAGTCCAATGTTTGGACACACCTGATTGAATGTACTATGCTGTTCATTATCACCATTTTGATGCAAAGGCTTATGCTTAAATTAAGGCTTATGCTTAAATTCTTGATAAAAAAAAAAGACAAATATAAATAGTGAAGTTGATGCCGTGAATGAATTTCCTTCCAAAGTCTTTCCATCAACGCAACGTTAAAGAATCTAAAATAAAATATAAGATCGTTCTGATATATTTGCTTTTTTTGGTCAGTGCATAATTCTTGTGTGTGTGTATTTACACAGTTTTGATGTCTTTACTATTATTCTAAAATGTGAAAAATAGTAGCTAAAAATAAAATAGGAAAGGGAAAAACGTTTGATACTGTATATCAACAGAGCAACAATTAATTACACCCAAAATATGTCCAAAAGTTGGCAAGGGGTCTAGCCTGTGAGGAAGTGTATACAGACACTTAAAAGTAAACACACTTGAGTATGTTTCTTTTTACACATAAAAGTAGTCAGTGTGCAACAATCTGAATGACTTTAAAACTGTCATCCTGGACTGGACCAGCTGTCATGGCTGCCTGCCATGATCTAAAAAGACCCATGCCCAAACCTTGCAATGATAACGACCCATAATTACAAAACACATGCATGCAAAATCGATTTCCAATCACAAACGACGGCGTCTTTTACTCCTAATATTTCAGCTCCCTTCCTGCCTCTGCTCCAGTGAGATGTAGTCCGTCCGTCTGATAAGCGTCTGGCTCTCCCACGTACCAGCTGATGAAACACGGCCTGACTCTTGTCTGGCCCGAGAAGATCGATGGCACCCTCCTGAAGGTGTTGCCGCGCAGGCGTGTCACCTGTCACCAGACAGATAGGTGCATTACACCTCTCCTGTAAACACAATGCAGGATAATGCAGCAGAACACACACTCTTCAATCATGGCCCCTCCAATAGAAACTAGCTCATCTCTCCCAGGGCTCTTCTGTGTCCAACTCAATTTGAAAGAGCACATGCTACACCCCCAGATCTTTGTCATTATACCAGATCTTTGTCCAGATCTTTGTCATTATACCAGATCTTTGTCCAGATCTTTGTCATTATACCAGATCTTTGTCATTATACCAGATCTTTTACCAGATCTTTGTCATTATACCAGATCTTTGTCATTATACCAGATCTTTGTCATTATACCAGATCTTTGTCATTATACCAGATCTTTGTCATTATACCAGATCTTTTACCAGATCTTTGTCATTATACCAGATCTTTGTCCAGATCTTTGTCATTATACCAGATCTTTGTCCAGATCTTTGTCATTATACCAGATCTTTGTCATTATACCAGATCTTTTACCAGATCTTTGTCATTATACCAGATCTTTGTCATTATACCAGATCTTTGTCATTATACCAGATCTTTGTCAATATACCAGATCTTTGTCATTATTCCAGATCTTTGTCATTATACCAGATCTTTGTCATTATACCAGATCTTTGTCATTATACCAGATCTTTGTCATTATTCCAGATCTTTGTCATTATACCAGATCTTTGTCATTATACCAGATCTTTGTCATCATTCCAGATCTTTGTCATTATACCAGAACTTTGTCATTATACCAGATCTTTGTCATTATACCAGATCTTTGTCATTATACCAGATCTTTTACCAGAACTTTGTCATTATACCAGATCTTTGTCATTATACCAGATCTTTTACCAGAACTTTGTCATTATACCAGATCTTTGTCATTATACCAGATCTTTGTCATTATACCAGATCTTTTACCAGATCTTTGTCATTATACCAGATCTTTGTCATTATACCCGGCCGGGCACAAAGGGTTGTGGAGGCCTCGGGGAGCGAGTGAAGGTTGTCCGGTAATATGGCGGCGTGGCTTTTGGGGCGGTCATCTAGGATGCTCCACTTAATTAGTTTGAGAGCACAGACATGATCCGAGAATCAACGCGGCGACTTTGTTCCGCTGTTGTGCTTGTTATTATGGTGTGTGATGATCGTGGATGGAGAGCGATGCGATCCGAGGTGATGGCGGCAGATGTTTCCGATTCCTTTTGCTTCACTCTCAGCAGTTCAGTGAAGTTTTTCCTTCCTGGGAACGGTGAGTAGAACGGACCTGGGGTCTCTCGTCTGACCTCCAGCACTCTGGCCGCCCATAAAACTTCTCGGCCGTGACAACTCAATTCACTGTGACCCTCGTTTTCCACCTGGCATTGAGATAGTCCAGTGGAGGCCCATGACTTGGTTTTCTAAAGCACCTGCGAATCTGTTGCTTGGAAAAAGACTGTTCTGAATCGGTGTCATATTTACACCTTCAGAAGCTGCGTCTGTTCACCTTGTGGGATTTTAGAGCCAGACTTCTGTTCTGACACCTAATACTCAGCTAAAAGCGTGCATATTCAGGTTGGGGGCTGTCTGTCTGTGTCTGTAATATATCTCCTGACTGCCTCGCTCCCCTTCTTTGTATAAACCCTCCTTTGTTTCCCATCATTAAAGTCCAATGGATGGGCTTAACATTTTGTGCATTTTTGATCTTTTATCGGTCAGTTTTGTTCCGTATGAAAGCCAAGAGAAATTGGATTCTTTATAGCTCAACAGGAGGAGACATTGGTTATTGTTATTATTAGCAAATGGATTACTACCAAGTGGTGACAGTGTGAAGACACTACAGTATCAGTGTCTATTTGCTGTGTAACACTCCAGGGGCGTTGAAAGGAAGTTAATTAGAGAAGGCATCTCAGCTGACAGGGCCAGATTTCCATAGAAACACGAAAGAAATGTCTTACCTGCCTCCTGCTCATGTCGTTGAATCTTTCAAATGAAAAACACATATCAGTCCATCCATATCAGTCCATATCAGTCCATATCAGTCCATCCTGATTGTATTTTCTCAAGCAGCCGTCACACGACTGTAGCAGTCAGCCTATATAGTCGGTCCAAATCATTTGGCAGTGTCACCTGAAAGTATAGTGTGTAGACGACCTCCTGTGTCTTTTACATAGAGGCTACTTTGCATAATGAGATTTCAACATCACTCATCAGAAGAAGGAAAAAAAACATAATCTGAAGGTTTCAAATCGTAACAAACGTTCCCGCTGGAGAGAGCAGCGTGCCGCTGGAGAGAGCAGCATGCCGCTGGAGAGAGCAGCGTGCCGCTGGAGAGAGCAGCGTGCCGCTGGAGAGAGCAGCGTGCCGCTGGAGAGAGCAGCGTGCCGCTGGAGAGAGCAGCATGGCGCTGGAGAGAGCAGCGTACCGCTGGAGAGAGCAGCGTACCGCTGCAGAGCAGCGTACCGCTGGAGAGAGCAGCTTACCGCTGGAGAGAGCAGCGTACCGCTGGAGAGAGCAGCGTACCGCTGGAGAGAGCAGCGTACCGCTGGAGAGAGCAGCGTACCGCTGGAGAGAGCAGCTTACCGCTGGAGAGAGCAGCGTACCGCTGGAGAGAGCAGCGTACCGCTGGAGAGAGCAGCGTACCGCTGGAGAGAGCAGCGTACCGCTGGAGAGAGCAGCGTACCGCTGGAGAGAGCAGCGTACCGCTGGAGAGAGCAGCGTACCGCTGGAGAGAGCAGCGTACCGCTGGAGAGAGCAGCGTACCACTGGAGAGAGCAGCGTACTAGTGTTTCTTTGGCCACTAGTGCATAAACATGAGGAAGAAAAGCAACAGGGTGGCTTAGCACCAAAATGGGAGGATTTTTCAGATACATTTCCCGACAGCTGTGAACATACTGTAGGAAGTCTTTTTGGAGGACATGTACTGATTTTGTTCTGCTTGGTCTCTTGAATATGGAGCAGGAATGATCAGCCTCCTCGCTGTGGTAAATCCTCTCCACCTGCAGCGGCGCTCCCCACGAGAGTATTTTGGCCCATTTCCACCGCTGGTATCAGCGCGGTCCCGCCCAGCTCGTCTCGCATTTTTGTCTCATTCCACCTATCAAAAACCTGGACATCCCCGGGTTGAGTCGGGGTTGAGTCCTGCTAGTTTTGGTCCCTGCTTTGTTGAGGTTCCAGCGCTGTGGACCCGGTACCATACGGTGACGTGAAAACACTGCAGACGACTGATTGGTCAGGCAGAATCGTGTTTACTGTATCTACTGTCAATGCTGGATACCAGTTTAGTGGGGCTTACCTTCTCTTCTGTTATTTCCATCAGTCTTTTGTGTCGCTGCCTTCGGCTCTGGTGAAATAAAATCGATCTCCTTGCTCAGCTTTAACATGACGGTGGTTTTCAATTGTTTTGAGAGAGAAAAAGTCCGCTCCTCGGGAAGCCCTTTGTAGTTATGTGCTGCGTCGGCTCCGCTAGGCCGGATGCGGGGGTTTAGCGTAACTCCCGTCCCCCGCGCAGCGCATGCATGTGAGTTTGAGTAACAACAAAGTGATATTCATTCTCCTGGCCAATTGTCACATTTGCCCATGTACACTGTAGGTCATTTAGAGGCACCAGTATTTCATAACCAGTTTAAAAGTTCTGTGTATGGATTTCATTTTAACGTTATACGTTATAGCCTACTTCGGCTATGGGCGAAGGGCAGATTGTATGGCAGATTGTTGCACATCATATTCTGTGTGTGAGCGGCCATATTATGTCTGTCTGTGTGAGGCGTTTGCTGTGAACATGGAAACACACCCACTCTGAAGAGCTGTTTAAACCTGCATTATACTGTAGGGGTGGGGGGAAAAATCGATACACCATAGTATCGCGATATTTTCCCTGACGATATAGTATCGATATTCGGACGCCAAGTATCGATATATATATATATATATATATTTTTTTCAGGCCATGCCATGCCAGGCCACCGGACATCTGCTCGAAGCGCCCGATGTTGCAGTCCGCGCCTGCACTGGCGTATTGAGTCCAGAGAAGCTTAATAATGTATAGCCTAGGTGTGGGGCAAAAACAAAACAAAACAAAAAAACACTGCATGTTTTACTTCCGGTGAGGTCAAGGAAA
>NC_139626.1:7400158-7415158 GCF_964638095.1 Poromitra crassiceps | reverse complement strand
ATACAGTATAAAGGACAGGTCTCAAATGGACAGTCTACAGGCAGGTGGGTAAGTAAATTGGACATGGATAATATACAGTATAAGGGACAGGTCTCAGATGGACAGTCTACAGGCAGGTGGGTAAGTAAATTGGACATGGATAATATACAGTATAAGGGACAGGTCTCAGATGGACAGTCTACAGGCAGGTGGGTAAGTAAATTGGACATGGATAATATACAGTATAAGGGACAGGTCTCAGATGGACAGTCTACAGGCAGGTGGGTAAGTAAATTGGACATGGATAATATACAGTATAAGGGACAGGTCTCAGATGGACACAGTATAAAGGACAGGTCTCAGATGGACAGTCTACAAGCAGCTGGGTAAGTAAACTGGACATGGATAATATACAGTATAAGGGACAGATGGACAGTCTACAGGCAGGTGGGTAAGTAAACTGGACATGGATAATATACAGTATAAGGGACAGATGGACAGTCTACAGGCAGCTGGGTAAGTAAACTGGACATGGATAATATACAGTATAAGGGACAGATGGACAGTCTACAGGCAGGTGGGTAAGTAAACTGGACATGGATAATATACAGTATAAGGGACAGATGGACAGTCTACAGGCAGCTGGGTAAGTAAACTGGACATGGATAATATACAGTATAAGGGACAGATGGACAGTCTACAGGCAGGTGGGTAAGTAAACTGGACATGGATAATATACAGTATAAGGGACAGATGGACAGTCTACAGGCAGGTGGGTAAGTAAACTGGACATGGATAATATACAGTATAAGGGACAGATGGACAGTCTACAGGCAGGTGGGTAAGTAAACTGGACATGGATAATATACAGTATAAGGGACAGATGGACAGTCTACAGGCAGGTGGGTAAGTAAACTGGACATGGATAATATACAGTATAAGGGACAGATGGACAGTCTACAGGCAGGTGGGTAAGTAAACTGGACATGGATAATATACAGTATAAGGGACAGATGGACAGTCTACAGGCAGGTGGGTAAGTAAACTGGACATGGATAATATACAGTATAAGGGACAGATGGACAGTCTACAGGCAGGTGGGTAAGTCAATTGGACATGGATAATATACAGTATAAGGGACAGATGGACAGTCTACAGGCAGGTGGGTAAGTAAACTGGACATGGATAATATACAGTATAAGGGACAGATGGACAGTCTACAGGCAGGTGGGTAAGTCAATTGGACATGGATATAAGGAACAGGTCTCAGATATAACTTTGACTCACTAGTAGTGCTACCAGTGTCTCTTAAGGCCCATCAGCATTACAACGTTATTGATTCTTACCATTTTACAGTCTGTGGAAAGCAGAGACGGCAACATATGTCAAATCCTTTGGATTTGTCTCGTTATCTAAAAATACATTGTTTGGTTGTGAGCACACGTTTTTCTCTCTCCTCTTTTTCCCCTTTCTCACTTGGGTGTGTATATTATTCGTGTGCCTCCACCGCCGCCGAACGTTGAAATGCTTTTTTCACTCTCCCTAATCCCTTCCTTTGTGCTGGTCCATATGGCAGAAACACAAAGCACAAAGGAAGTGTTTACTGAGAGACTCCGGCTCCCGACAAAGCCTCCAAGTAATTAGACCTCTTCTCCCTCCCCGAAGAACAGCAACACCTATAGCTGATGGGGAGAGTTATTACCCAGCGATGCAGCCTCCAAAGAATTACTGTGTGTGCTCTGTGTTGTGTGTGTGTGTGCGTGCGTGCGTGCGTGTGTGTGTGTGTGTGTGTGTGTGTGCGTGTGTGTGTGTGTGTGTGTGTGTGTGCGTGTGTGTGTGTACGCATATGCTATCTCCAGAGAGGGTGTAAACAATGCCATGTTATCTGCGCAGGACAAACAAGAGGGTGAATACAGGCACTTGGACGTCGGAGGGCTTTCAAATGGGTCCTGGGAAAATGATGGCATATCTATTGGATTGGCTATTTGTATATGCATGCATCATGGCACAGAACTATGCACATACTGTAGTGTCCTACTTGATTACACAAATTCTCCACTTCTTGCATTTTACAGCCCGGCAATCTTAGTTGCTGCTGGTCAATCAAGGTGTTGGTCATTCTGTCAGCTAGAGATCCTGATTGTAGACAGACACCAGCGGGGGAATATAGAGAGAGGCAAAGTGACCGCCTACTTCCTGCTTCAGCACTGTACCAGAGATTTTCATCCGCCATTTATTTTCCCATAGACATTTCGTAAAAGGCTTATAAAAATTGTTTTACTTGTTCAAACCAAACGGTTCAGATATGTTTAGAAACGGGAGAAACCACATAACATTTAACTGGGACCAAAACGTAAAAATATGGCGGATTTAACTCATTAAGTGCCATAGACGACCTAACTCGTCTTACATAATCCAGCGCTTAAGTGCCAAGGACGGACTAACTCGTCTTACATGAAGATTTTTTTTTTTTGACGGTGGGACATCAATCAACCCCTTTTACATCTTTGAGATAACTATTTGGAGCAAGAGCATGTGTGTAATCTATTTTACCGACCACTAAGTGGCGACAGAGACCGAGAGAAGCCACAGCCATGGGACCCAAAAGCCACGGGACCAAAAGCAGCCGCCTCTTCGATGGCGATTTTACAGTCAGAAGCCCGAGACACACACACAGAACGGACAGAGATCCCTTCCCCCCAGAGCCGCGCAGCAACGCGCGAACACACACACACACACACACACACACACACACACACACACACACACACACACACACACACACACACACACACACACACACACACACACACACACACACACACACCGCGGAAGCAAGCCATTCAAGGAAATGGCGACGCGATTTTACAGTAATCCCTTTCAGACTCGTCTTGCCCGACAGGCAGACAGGCAGGCAGGCAGGCAGGCAGCAGCAGCAACGCGCTTCTGACACGCCCGCTGTTAGGAGGAAGGAGGAGAAGACACACGGAGGGAGGAGTTTGAATGAGAGGGGTGTTTCCTGTTGTTATGGAGGAAATTACTGTTCAAAACTATTGTTTAGAATGTCTGACGGTCTTACTGATGCCAAAAATGAATGGTTAAAGTGACTGTTTCACAAAAAGCCATTTATCTCTGAATAAATTTCCAGACGCTGAAACCATGCTGTACTCAACGGCTAATATCTACATAACTACTAACTCTGCAAACTAACTCTTTTAGACAGAGAAAGCACACATTCTATTAGTTATTTTTAGATGATTGATGTTCATGAATTCTTAACAGAAAAGAATCCTCGGCTGTTCTAAAATGAGCCAGAATCGTCAAAAACACCCCTGGCACAACTTACCTACAGGAATGAAAACATGGCTGGCATTCAATGTGTTAAAGAAGAAGAAATGTCCCATAGACATTTTACGAAATGTCTATGGGAAAATAAATGGCGGATAAAAATCTTTGGTACAGTGCTGAAGCAGGAAGTAGGCGGTCGCTTTGCCTCTCTATTGCCACCACAGCTGCAATTCACCCCTGCTTTTCCATTATGCCTCCATTACCAGCTCTGCGTCAACATGTGTGTTACTGTAATTGCCCACTAAGACATCCTGTAAAAAAAGAGAGAGTCTACAGCCTGCTTTTCTTCCCTCTCTTTTCTCTCCATTGATAATAATGTCTGTGCTTTTGTTACAGCCTCCCCTATGGATTAAACAGTGTGCTACTGTATATCTGGCCAGCTGGCAGTAAAGATTTAGTTGTCACATTTCGGGTGGTTGCAACACACTAGCATCATCATCATCATCAACCTTTATTTAAACAGGCAAGTTAATTAAGAACAAATTCTTATTTTCAATAACGGCCTGGTGGGAGGAAAAAAAAACCTCCTGAGGGGAAAGGGGTTGGGGGGAAAATAAAAGCATAAAAGTTACACAGTAGCCAACAGTGAGTACAAGAACAAGGGAATCAGAGAAAAGGGGCAACATGGACAGCATCAAGAGGAGCAACGACAAGTGTGAGCCATAGTGTTGGTAATTAAGTGATTGAAGGAACGGATGGAGACAAAGCTCTCCATTTTCAGGGTTTTTTGTAATTTGTTCCAGTCATCGGCTGCAGCAAACTGGAAGGAGGAGCGACCCAGAGATGTGTGAGCTTTGGGGACCTTCAGAAGAATGTGAGATGCAGTGCGGGTGCTGTAAGTGGGAGTTGAGTGTTCCAATAGGTGTGTAAGATAGGGGGGAGTGAGGCCTAGGAGTGATTTGTAAACCAGGGTAAGCCAGTGTATCTTGCGCCTGGATTCAAGGGGAGGCCAGCTTACCATGGAGTACAGTGTGCAGTGATGTGTTCTGTAAGGGGCATTGGTGGCAAAACGGATGGCAGAGTGATATAAGACATCTAGGTGATCGAGAGTTCCCTTGGCAGCCGACCTGTAGATCACATCTCCATAATCAAATAGAGGGAGGACCGTCATCTGGACCAGGGTGAGTTTGGCCGAGGCAGTGAAAGAGGAACGGTTCCTATACAGGAACACACATACACACATACATATAATACATATGTATTCATAATACATATGTATCTCTAGCTGTAAAAGAAGTAGTCATGTATATGAATATGTGCAATTAAATTGCCGCTATGCATGAACAAAACTGTTGCAAATATCAAACGACAAGCAGATTAAATTCACTACCCAAAATGTAATTACGAACCTTTCCTGCAACGCTTCCAGATGTGACACTATTCATCTCACACACCTCCATTACATGTTTATCTTCCAACAGGTTACTCTCTCTGCTGTGGTATGAAAGCCAGCAAAGCTCGTGACTGTTAAGAATATCAACTAAAATGTAAAGAGAAATCTGTTGCGGTCCATATCAATGGCACAGACCGTAAAGGAAAAGGAAACATGCATTTTTTTAACGTGATTTATTATGTTTAGGGGTCGGACCATTCTCCATGTTAAAAAACAATTAGCCGTGTTGAGGTACCCGTAGTGTCAACGGCAGACCCATGAGAGTTCTTACGCTGATACACTACAGTACGTTACTGCATGCTGCAGAGCTCTCTCTGGGTCTGGGACGCTTTCCCCCAGCCGGCTGCTTATGGGAGGGAACCGTTCACTTGGCCAGTGATTGGCCAGTGTGGATTCAGTCCTCCCCAATCAGTAACGACTTTGCGATCAGACGACACGGGAGGCGCAGCCCATTTTTCGAACCGCTCTCTCATCGGTGCTACGACCTGTCACTCATTCAATTTCAACCCGCCTTCAAAAACCAGCACTGGCTGTGAAGTGGCACAGACTCACTTATGTAGTATGCGGAACGCAGCGATTCAACGTAATATTTGAGTCTGGGGAGAGACTCAGGTACCTCCAAAGCATTGCCTAAAGTTAGGGATGCTCCGAACCGCATTTTTCGCCTCCGATATCGATTCCGATATGTGGGGGTCCCATATCGGCCGATACCGAGTACCGATCCGATACCAGTGCTTGACATTAACGGCTGTCCAGTTGCCCTTGGCAACCATTTAAAAAATATTGGCCTGTGGTTGCCTCAGTGGCAACCACATTTTAGCATATAAAAAAATAGGGACAGCAAACAAAATGTGCACCCCAAAATAAACATGTTTCTAATAATCCTAAAACCCTAAATCGATCTTGATAAGATGACATCACACACAGACTCTCTCTCTCATCTCCCCCATGCAGCTCTGCGACTTTGCAGTCGATACGCATCAGCTTTTAGTTGCCGAAACTGTAATATGGTTGCCATTCTTAGTCACCTTATATTTTGAGTAATTAAGATACTATGCACTTAGTCAACTGGCATGGGTTGGTGGTACAATATGGAAATGATTCCTGTCAGAGAATCCTTTGTTGTTTGAGCTTTGATTATTTCCATGAACTGAGTTGAACATACAGATAGTACAGGGTTTGAAATAAACATAAGCAAATAAATGGTCTTGACTAATGTAAATCCAAATATAACAACTATGACAGTTATTTCTGTTATAAAATAGTACACTGTGTATTGATGATATAAGTAACTAACGTTACCTCTCTTGTTTAGCACATATTAACAAATTGTCTTAATAAGGGAGAGTAATAAACATTTCAATTGTGTCCATACACCAATAAAGCGATACAGAATTAGGCTACTATTATTAGCGCACAATAATCAACATTAGCCTGAACACCACTGATAATAAGGTAAGGTAACTTCATCTGAAAAGTAGGGTACTTAAACCGTCAGTCAATTGAGCAAGACCGTCGGCAAGTAGGCTTAGGCTATGCTAAACAAACAAACAAACAAACAGCAAACAAACAAACAGAATGAGGTAGAATTATTCACAACAGAAGTATCACAGCTTACATGTAGGCTATGTGCTCATGCAAACTTCAGGGTTATAGACAGTCCATATTATTGTCTCTGCACAGCGTTTCACCAACATGTTGTCTCTGGACAGCATGCAACATGATGTGCTCGTTAACGATCGTTAACTAGCTGTGGAGTCGGATCAGGAGATGAGAGGGGGAGAGAGAGGGTCCGTGTGTGATGTCACCTTATCAACAGGGCAGCCCTGTGTCAAACTGGTTGGCGTAGCTAGCGTGAAATACCTCCAAATAGGTGATCCTTTGGCTCCTTGCTCCATGCTGTTAGCTGCTCCTGTCTAGCCTACATCAGCTTGTTTGGAAACAGCCAGGCAGGCCTGCTGAGCACGTTGCTTGCGTATGACATCACACGCTGCACACACATAGAATTAGAGTGAATAGAATGGCCCCTATGGATCGGTCTATGGATCGGGCCATTTGCCACCGATACCCGATCTAGAATTGTGTGCTACTGTACATCGGGGCCGATACCCCGATACCAGTATCGGATCGGCGCATCCCTACCTAAAGTGCCATAAGGCTGAATGGCCACACCACGGTGCCGTGGGCTTCAATGTATATCTGCGCTTGTTCCACAAGCTTCTTTCACTTCACTCTTTTCTCCACAGCTTTCCTCCCCTTGTCTCTCCTCTCTTGTTGGTCTCTCCATCTTCCCATCCTCTCCTGTCTCCCCCCCACAGTGTCTGTCTGTGTCTGTCTGTGTGTCCTCTCACAGTGTCTGTGTCCTCACACAGTGTCTGTGTCCTCACACAGTGTCTGTGTACAGTGTCTGTGTCCTCGCACAGTGTCTGTGTGTCCTCACACAGTGTCTGTGTGTCCCCCCACAGTGTCTGTGTCCTCGCACAGTGTCTGTGTCCTCAGACAGTGAGTGCGTGGCCATGAGACCCTGGAACACGTGTAGACGCCGCTCACTGCAGACCACCACAGCACATCCATGCTAGCCTCCATGCAAATCATCCTCTCATTTATAATGAATAGGGCTGAGCACCGCTGGGACTGTGTCCAGACTGGGATCTATCCATAAGCTGTGTGTGTGTGTGTGCGTGCATGCATGCGTGTGTGTGTGTGCATGCATGTGTGTGTGTGTGCGTGCATGCGTGTGCGTGTGCGTGTGTGTGTCTCAGATTGCTTGCCGCACAGTAGAGGGAAAGAGGAGATATGAGGCACGGCAAAACACTTACTCAGAGTCAGGGCTGTGCGTCTGAGAGAGGGAGGGAGGGAGGGAGAGTACACATAAATGGATATGTGTTCCTGCAAGAGACTGTACAAATTGCAGAGAAATTGAGAGGGGAGTGGGGTAAAAGTGGGCAAGAAAGCCATTATTTCCCGGCCATTAGACGCTCAGCTACACATTGGTTTCACCACAACACTGGATGAGACATGATGAGAAGGGAGACAGAATCCTGGAACAGACGGACCTCTCCCATCAACCCTGAAATGTAGCCGCAAACAACGGCGCAAAACGCCAGCGCCGAGTAAATGTTTGCTCTCAGCGAGTCTCTTGTCCAAGCCGGGCTCAAGAAGTTGCAGCATCTCGACTCCCCAGCCGGAGTCTCGCGGTCTCCTTCGTGTATACACATCCTCCACATGGCGGCTGTTGGAAGAAGCCCGATGTCCGCCCCTCGGCCTTGACGGAGGTCCTCCTCCTTCGCACACGCCGGAGGCCGAAGCCGATCGAAGCGAGCTTTACGTTTGTGGTGGGGCCATAAACAAGCTCCGCAGCTGCAAACACTCCAAACACAAACAGACTTCCGTGCCAAGGTCAGATCTCACACTTGGCCGAGAGTCACACGTACGTCGCCGCAAATCGCCCATTCTCCATCTGACACACACTGTGCAACTGGAGAGAGCCGCCGCTCGAACACACACGGGTCCATTGTTTGGAGGACGGGGCACTCAGTGATTCATGGCGCCGATGATGAGTGCTGGATTTAATGTATCCACACTCGGTGAGAATACTGAGCAGAATTCGAGGCGGTGTTCTTGCCACCCTGCCTCATTATGAATGGATTTAAGTGCAGGGAATTAATTCATATCAATGAATTAATGTTAATTGATGTCAATTAATCACGGTCCCTGTCTGCATTCTTTCGTCAAATGTAGGCCTCCTACCATAGAAGTGAGTGTGACGTCAGCCGTAGGATTCTGAACGGCCGTTTCAAAGCCTAAATATTGGGTTTACGATCTCCGCCATGTTGACATTTTTGGAGCCAGTGCAGCCAAAGTGAGGCTGAGGGTTGTTTCGTAGAAGAAGTGAAACTAACTCCTGAGACCATACTGCAACTGTCTAGAAAACTAACTTCTGAGACCATACTGCAACTGTCTAGAAAACTAACTTCTGAGACCATACTGCAACTGTCTAGAAAACTAACTACTGAGACCATACTGCAACTGTCTAGATTAGAAAACTAACTTCTGAGACCATACTGTAACTGTCTAGAAAACTAACTACTGAGACCATACTGCAACTGTCTAGAAAACTAACTACTGAGACCATACTGCAACTGTCTAGAAAACTAACTCCTGAGACCATACTGCAACTGTCTAGAAAACTAACTTCTGAGACCATACTGTAACTGTCTAGAAAACTAACTTCTGAGACCATACTGCAACTGTCTAGAAAACTAACTACTGAGACCATACTGCAACTGTCTAGAAAACTAACTTCTGAGACCATACTACAACTGTCTAGAAAACTAACTCCTGAGACCATACTGCAACTGTCTAGAAAACTAACTACTGAGACCATACTGCAACTGTCTAGAAAACTAACTCCTGAGACCATACTGCAACTGTCTAGAAAACTAACTTCTGAGACCATACTGCAACTGTCTAGAAAACTAACTACTGAGACCATACTGCAACTGTCTAGAAAACTAACTTCTGAGACCATACTGCAACTGTCTAGAAAACTAACTTCTGAGACCATACTGTAACTGTCTAGAAAACTAACTTCTGAGACCATACTGCAACTGTCTAGAAAACTCACTTCTGAGACCATACTACAACTGTCTAGAAAACTAACTTCTGAGACCATACTGCAACTGTCTAGAAAACTAACTTCTGAGACCATACTGCAACTGTCTAGAAAACTAACTACTGAGACCATACTGCAACTGTCTAGAAAACTAACTCCTGAGACCATACTGCAACTGTCTAGAAAACTAACTTCTGAGACCATACTGCAACTGTCTAGAAAACTAACTACTGAGACCATACTGCAACTGTCTAGAAAACTAACTACTGAGACCATACTGTAACTGTCTAGAAAACTAACTCCTGAGACCATACTGCAACTGTCTAGAAAACTAACTCCTGAGACCATACTGCAACTGTCTAGAAAACTAACTTCTGAGACCATACTGTAACTGTCTAGAAAACTAACTTCTGAGACCATACTGCAACTGTCTAGAAAACTAACTTCTGATACCATACTGCAACTGTCTAGAAAACTAACTTCTGAGACCATACTGTAACTGTCTAGAAAACTAACTACTGAGACCATACTGCAACTGTCTAGAAAACTAACTACTGAGACCATACTGCAACTGTCTAGAAAACTAACTACTGAGACCATACTGCAACTGTCTAGAAAACTAACTCCTGAGACCATACTGCAACTGTCTAGAAAACGTTAGGGTTGTGCTACAACCCAGGTTTTACGAGTGAGAACGAGAGCTCTCACTAGTGCCTTAAACGCTGCAACGCAGCCCTATGGAAGACTGTTATTTTGCTCCAAAATTACTTTTCATTAAAACCTGACCACCCACCCGTAGGTGGCGTGGTACCCCCTGGGACTGACACGGATCCACGTGACTACGTCACGTCCTGCCAGTCCAGGGCAATCACTCTAATTTCTTCCAGCCCGCTGAGATCCGACGCACCCCGTGACGCATCGACACAGCAAGGCTGGGTAGTGAGAGCTCTCGTTCTCACTCGTAAAACCTGGGTTGTAGCACAACCCTAACGTTTTACTTCGTTTCGAACTCAAGCTCTCACTAGTGCCTCCATTCAACCGACCTTGCTGCCGGGAGCACCCCACAGGGCGACCCGAACGGCACCGGTGAACCACGGCCATATGGCAACGTTTATGCCTAACCGTCTGACATATTAGAGTGGCAACGATACTACTTTCTTGCCACCGACAGCACCGCGTGCGCGAACTGCGCACCGGACACGTCGAGACTGTAGTACCTGACAAAAGTGTGATGAGAGGACCATGAGGCCGCGGCACACATGTCCTCCACCGACACACCGCGCAACAACGCAGAGGATGTCGCAACACCTCGCGTAGAAAGCGCCTTGATACCCTCCTGGGGAACCTTGCCCACGGCAAAGTATGCCAACGCGATCGCCTCCACTATCCAGTGTGATAAGCGATCCTGGAAAGGGGTCCGCCCTGGGCCCTTTGCCCAAAGCAAACCAACAGCTGATCTGTAAAGCGTAAAGAACGCGTCCTGGCCACATAGGCCGAGAGCGCCCTTACGGGGCACAGCATGAGCAAACGTCTCTCCTCGCCCGTCTCTAACTGAACGGCGGGGGACAGAATGCTGATAAGTCTATGACCATAGACCTAAAGCTGCATTAATAATCTTAGGTTGGTAAGCCGGGTTAGGTCACAACGTAACCCTGCGCCCATCATTACCACACAGGCCTGCTGCACCGAGAGGGCAATCAGGTCACCAACTCTCTTTCCTGACGACAAGGCCAGCAGCAGCGCGGTCTTTAAAGACAGAACCCTTAAATCGGCGGAGTCCAAGGGCTCAAACGGATGACCCGTTAGCCCGTCCAGCACCGTAACCAGGTCCGATTTGGGGGGAAAAACGCACCGCGACGGCGGGCGCAGTTTACGCGCCCCCTTCATGAGGCGCAAGACAAAGGGTACGCCCCCACGGGGCTCCCTTCAATTCCCCTATGGCACGCAGAATCGCGGCTACGTACACATTAAACGACTGCGGGGACTGACCCGCGCCAAGCAGGCTCTGAAGGAAACAGAACTGGTCGCACACTGCAGTTCACTGGATCCACGCCCTTACTTGCTGCATAGTGCATCCCACATTATCAAGCAAGCCCTGGGCTAGCAACTGGTCCGGTTCAGGAGCCAGACCGCTAGCTTCCACCTGCCTGGGGAGGGGTGGAACACCTCCCCCTCCGCCTGGGATAGGAGATCGGCCCGTACCGGCAATGCCCAGGGCGGATCTTGCGCCAGGGAGACCAGGTCCGCAAACCATGTCTGCCTGTGCCAAACAGACTAAAACGAGCCGGAGGCGCTGTTCCCTCACCCTGTCCAACACCTGACGGATCAGGGGGGGTCGAGGGAAACGCATAGAGCCCCTCCCTCGGCCACGCGTGCGCTTTTATCGCGTCATGACCTAACGGGGGCTGTCCTCCTGGATTGAGAACCACAGTGGGCAGTGTGTCGCGCGCCGCGATGCGAGAGACGCAGGCGCGACCAACCCTGGCCCAAACCTGTTCCATCACCCGAGGGTGGAGGCACCGCTCCGTATAACGGGGATTGCCTCGAGACAGCAGGCCGGTCGTAACTCCGCCGTCCCGGCAGATAGACCGCTGACACTGAAAGGAGACGGGGAAACACCCACAGGTGAATCCCCGCTATGGTTCAGCGCCCCCGACCGCACACCGCCCTGTTTGTTCAGGTGGGCGATCGCTGCCCTATTGTCTGAGCGAATCAGCACATGGTGCCCATGTGTGAGCCGCTGGAAGTGTTACCTCCGCATGCCGGGGGGACTGCGGAGGCAACGTTCTCTTTCGAGTCTGGCCGCACGCGGACTTGTCCGGCAGTGCGGTCCCCAAGAGAGCTCCCAACCAACGATGGGCCCATGGCGCCATTGATGGTGGGCTTGTCCTGAGGCAGAGCCCGGCGAATCGCCTTCAGCTCTAGCACGTTTATGTGGCGAAGCTCCTGAGCCTCCCACCGGCCGTTCGCCGAAAAATGCCCGCAAATCGCACCCCCTCCCCAGAGGGAGGCGTCTGTGCGAATCACCATCCTGAGCGGGACAGGGCCCCACCGAGTACCTCTCGAGAGGTAACGGGGGTCCGCCCATATAGCCATCGCCCGCCAGGCCTGACCTGTCAGAGGAACCCTGCGATGACGGTCCCCGGCCGAGTCCAGGCGGAGCCTGAGATTACCATATTTGGACCACGAGGGCATGTGTAGCCTCCCTAGCGGGAGCACATGCAGTGCTGAGGCCCTCAGGCCCAACATCACTGTGCACTGATGCACCGACACCGAGGGCACAGACCTAACGTCCTTGGCTTGCTGTCCGAACCGTGCGAGCCTGTCGCTCTGGCGAAAGGCTCGCAGGAAGTATAGCTCGAGCCCCAGGAAGGTCGCCGCCTGCGCTGGGACGAGGCAACTCTTCTGCCGGTTCACCAAAAACCCTAAGGTTTGCCGGTGATCGGTCACCACTTGGTATGTTTCGCGGCACCGACCCTCGAGTCGGCCGCTAAGAGAACGACGTTGAGATATAGGAAGCCGCGGATCCCCCTCACGCGGAGGGGAGCCACGGCTGCCTCCACGCACACCGTGAGGGTTCGCGGGCTCAAAGACATGCCGAATGGCAAGCCACAGAACTCGTAAGCCTTCCCCCGGAAGGAGAACCTCAGGTATTTCCTGTGTCTCCTGACCATGTGGACATGGAGGACCGCACCCTCCAGATCCCTGGAAGTAAGAAATCCCCCTGTCTCAACTTGAACAGGCGGGGAAGAGAGCATTCGGGATGGGACTTCCTCAGCGTCTTGTTGAGACGCCGAAGGTCCAATTTTGGACGCATGGAGCCGTCCATGGCCTCCTCCTCCACGGCCAGATCGGGGGTCCCGTCGAACGTGGGTGGGCAAACTGTAGCGCGTATCCCCTCTGGAGGGTGCGCCGTAATGGGGACGGGGGAACATAGATGCTCCCAGGCATCGAGCCTGTTGGACAAGATGGTCTCTTGTGGCCAACGGAGCGGAACCCGTTCCACCACTCGGATCATACTCTCTCCCTCAATGTCCCCATAGGAGACAGTGAACGGTCATCAAAAGCAGAGAGCATATGAACTGAATCAAGTCTCTCTGCCCGCTTCGCGCTCAGAAAAGAGTATCACCGTCTCATCATCGTGGATAGCGAGACTGAACATTTTAGAAACACATTTCTCAAGTTAGAACTATAGAAATGATCCCTGAAATATAGTCATGTTATTGCTGGGCACCGGGACCTTTCGATCCGGTGCCCTGATGGGGGGCGGGACGTGAGAGGCTACGCCCCCCCGCCGCATGGACCGTTCCGTAGAAGCTGTGCATGCTGGGGGAGAACTTCTAACGCGAGCTCCGCCTACTGACGCGCTGTTGTATCGAAGTAACCTTCCCCCCCCCCGCCGTGCGCCTTTCGCAGGCTGGGGGGACTGCGGAGGTAACGTTCTCTCTCGAGACGCACGTGGACTTGTCCGACAGTGCGGCCCCCAGGCGAGCTCCCGACCAGCAATGAGCCGTTGGTGCCATTGATGGTGGGCTGTCCTAGGAGCCTCTAGCCGAGGCCATGCCGTAGCCATGGACCAAGGCGAGCCTTGATGCTGGATATGAGACCCTGGGCGAGCTCCCGACCGAACTCGGGCCTTGGGCACCGAGGACGGTGGGTCTAAAGCTACAAGCCGCAGGCTGGAACTAAGCCCAGCCTTGGTGAGCCAACCGGTGGGCTTGACCTGGGCGCCGCCAACCGAGGCCAGGCCGTGGCCATGGACCAAGGTGCGCTGTGCCCCCAGCCAGGCTCCCTGCACTTGCAGGGGGCACCCCAACAAGGGAGTGCGGCCCATGGAGAGCTCCCAACCACCCCGGGCCTTGGGCACCCCGGGCCTTGGGCACCAAGGGCGGTGGGCTTGTCCTTAGAGCTACAAGCCAAAGGCTGGCACTGAGCCCAGACCTTGGCGAGCTGTAAGCCCTGCTGGACGCGTAGCGCCAGCAAGGAGCAGTATGTCTATTGTAGCGGAGGTATCTCGCGCCCAATGTACTTAGCACACAGATACTAACTGCACGGGTGCATGCCAGCTATCTGCAAAATGCTATCGTTCTGTGCTAAACAGTACTAATATTGCTATCTGCACCTATGCAAGGCAGGCTAGCTTTAACACTTCTTTGAGAGCGGACCTTGGCCAGCTCTCAAGAGCTTAGCTGCGGACCAGACCGAGGGTTCAAGGCGCCTGTGCAGCGTGCTCGTGCCCAAGGCCGAACACGCACTTAACGTGCCGATTCATACTCGGCCAAGTAGTTTACTAATAGCAAGCTCCCGCAGGGCGCACCCTAATAGCGGGAGTACCGCTTAAGCAAGCTAGCAAAAAGCACATGCTAGACAGTAAGCAATCCGGAGGCTAGCGAACGTGCGCGTGCAATGGTAACGTAAGCGGCAATAGCCCATCCCGAAGGGGGGGCACCAATACCCACAACCTGTTAACCCGAGAGAACAGACGTGGAAGCCACTAGCTAAGCTAGCATAAGCACTGAGAGACAAGTGTGCGCTAACACAAGCCTGCGCCCAGGCCAGTGCCGCGCGTCTCTACCCTGTAGTAACACGGGGAAGCAAGCATGACCGCAAGCATTAGGCCAGCGGCCCGCGAAGCTAGTCAATCTCAGAAGAAACTCCACAGAGG
>NC_139626.1:7352658-7395158 GCF_964638095.1 Poromitra crassiceps | reverse complement strand
GATCAGCTCGCCCTGCTATCAGCACCGTTTAATAATGTACTGTTGTGTAAACGTGATCAAACACTAGTTAATTCTTTGTAGTGATTAACAGTCCAGCTGTGGTGATCTACAGGACCACTTTGCACTCTTTAGTTTAACATCATGTTCAAATGTTAAACATTAGGCCTATGTTAAACTAGAAAAGTGCACTCAGTAGAGTGCAGATCTCCGCCAGGCAGGGATGGGAGGTAACTAAGTGCAAATACTTTGTTACTCTAAGTAGAATTTTCAGGTCATCTCTACTTAAAGGAGGAATATGAATGGGGAATATGAATATATATTAAATCTCACGCCCCTAAGGTTTTCGAATCCGTTGAAATTTTTGAAATTGGAGGTTCACTGCCAGAGATATCAACCGAAATCCACTCTGTGTCGGGGGGGGGGGGGGGGGGGGGGGGGGTGGTGGTGGAGGGGAGGGGCGGGTGCGGGAACCCGAAATCCTACATTTCCCACAATGCACTGGGCTCGCGTGGCCTTCGTTTCCACGCCCACCCCTCAGGCATTTGGCTGATATCAAACTCCAGTAGGTGGCGGTAATGCACATATATGCTTGCCAACCGCCATAAAAGTCGAAGAAGAAGAAGGCTTTGACATAAAAAGATTTAGTAGAACAAGGAAGAAAAAAAAAAAAATTGCCTCCAAATTGCACCAAATTTAAACGGTAGTATATATGTCGGGAGATGTCTTCATAAAAAAAAATTCATGCATTTTAAGGCATTTTCGTAGGAGTTACGCGCATCTGATGTTGTAACTATTTTATGTAAAAATGTGTAAAAACGGGTACATTGCTCAGCGTTGATTTCGTAACTTCAACGCACCTTCTACTAGATGTAAAATTTGACGAGCTTTCCAATGCCGCCAGTTCCGTGTCTGTCCCTGCTTCCGTTCCCGAGATATGGTCTCTTTGCAAGGAGCTATGGAAAGCTAACCTAGCTACAGCAGGCTAGGTGGTGGAAAAAGATGGCTGCCTTTTGTTTTTGTTCAAGACCTCTGAAGGGGCGTGGAGGACCTCTAGAGGCGGGACCATGGCTCACAACAATTGTAGTTCATAGGTGCTTGACTTCCGCAAGGCGGACTTGGGCCAGATGACGTGAAACGCGTCGGCTGGCCCAAAAAATATGTGAGAGATGCTTGATATCTCTGGCAGTGAACAAGCAATTAAAATTTCAACGGATTCGAAAACCTTAGGGGTGTGAGATTTAATATATATTCATATTCCCCACGGTAAAGCCGTCCTTTAACTGAGTATTTATTTATCTGACAAGTTTTTAGTTAACACAAATATCTGTACTTTCTACTCCTTACATTTTCAAAACAGGGTACCGTAGTTACTTTAGTTTTAATGCACGACAGACAAAAATGATGTAACGTTGTTTGTCTCTCTCGTCTCACACTCTCCTTGCTTTCACGCATTATGTGCACCTTTTTCGTGGAAGAACCATATCACACAAATGATTAATCAAAGTACAGTCTTTGTACATCTTAAAACATGTTGGACGAGATCTATGTTTAATAGTCTTCAAACCCTACTATTATAATTGAGTGATGGCATCAGTCATAATGTTATGTATCACAATGTCATGATGTCATAATGTTATGATGTCATAATGCTATGATGTCATAATGCCATCATGTCCAACACATATTTCAGTTCCTTGACGCAGCGTACACACACATTGTCGGTGTGGTACAGTGAACAGACCTGAAGAAATGGCTGCTCGAGCAGAGCATGATGACTTGCAGGTCCTTGATGCCGCCTATGCAAGAGACCTGGACATACTGCAGGAACTCATCAGGTTCCATGCCGCTGTTGACATTCACAATGATCACCTCGAGTGGTCTCCTCTCTACATCAGCGCCACCCGCCGCCACCTGCACTGCTTCCACCTGCTGCTCCAGGCCGCTGGCATTCTGACCCGTGACGTAGCTTCTCGCCTGCTGGATGCGGTGCTGCTGCTCAGCTGTGACGCGGCCTTCGTCCAGCTGCTCCTGGTCCACGGCGCCGACCCAGCCATGGTGACCTGTGAGCAGGCACAGCTGGCGGTCAAGGCGGATCCCGAGGCACTCCGGATCTTTCAGGAGGCCAGGAGATGTCCTCGCATTCTGGCCCATCATGTGTGTCGGCTCCGGATCCGCCAAGCGCTGGGCAGACATCGCCTGAACCAAGTCCACTCCCTACCACTAACACAAGTGATGAAGGACTTCGTGCTCCACCAAAACTGACCGTTGAGTTAGCTTTGCACAGAAACAGCTAGTAGAAATGCTTTTTACTTTTATACTTGATTACATTTCAGAGCCTGTACTTTTTTACTTGTATTACTTGAGTAAACAAGTTGAATCAGTACTTCTACTTTTACCAGTCTTTTTTTACACAAGTAACTGTACTTCTACTTAAAGTGTAACTTACCCCCAAAACACTTTTTTCCCAGCTTTTAACCAATATGGCTTTTGGGGAGGTATGTGAAGGATTCTGGTCAAAAACCCCTATCAAAAACATTTTACAAACCCCTATCGCTTCAGCAGCATAAGTGCCCTCTATGGGTTCAAACCTGCTTTTTTTTGTGCCCTCAAATGAATGAGCGATTTGGTACATCGTTACGTCATGGTGGTATTTGCGCGCGCCCGTTCCCACTCGTGAAAAATGTTTTTTCTCCCCATGTGATTATTACTGTAGTTCACGCGGCGCGAGCCCTTTAAGAGCAATGCATCATGTGTAATCGCCTACTGTGGCTAATGTTAGCGGCTAGCTAGTTATGTTACATGGCAGTAAAACGCCACTGAATGACCAAATTTATATAACTTTTAACCATTTCGAGTAACACTGTTTCCATACGGATCACCAGCGCTAGTTTGTTGTTTATAACGTGGCTGGCTATATTTCTAACATTCTCTATCTATACTGTATCGGTCGATGATTGATGACCATGATATGCCTTGGTCGATTATTTGATTTGACAGTTCTGGGCACTGGCGTTGGCATTGGCCAATCCTGGCGTGTTCCACCCCCAAATCGATTGTGTTCTGGCGCAAAGCCAGTGGGTTCCAGCCAGGCATAGGTCCCAGGACGAAACAGGCTCGAGCCAACTAGGGGAGGTCCGGGACGAATGAAGCACTTTTTGTTTTTTTTGTCATTGTGTAAAGATTGTTTCAGCTGGAGTTACAAAATTTTTATGTAAGCAACCTACACATGTCCTCTGGCATTACCAACCGTAGTTTCGTTCCATGGGTCAATACATCAGACGTCATCAGACGGCAACCAGAAGCTGCGCAATGCTTAATTTGTCCCACAGTGAAGGGACAAATAAAGCACAGACGGGGGACTAATGTAGCGGTTGTGAAAAAGGCACAAAAACAGCCAGGTAACAATTTTTTTCTGGCATTAATTCCTTCATCTTTTGGTCATCTAAGAAACTAAGTATTATGAAATACATTTTAGTATGTTATATGTTGCAAATTAATATAATTATAACTTCTATCTATATATTTTGCTGATGTGATGTGATCAATATTTTACCTCCCTTAAATGGCTTATCCAAAGAAATATTTGAATGCTATTTTTTGCCCTCTGTCCGTGGTCCTCTTCCTTATGCGAGGCATTGTCCTGCAAGCACAGATAAATGCATAGCCTAGTCAAGGCAATTGGAGCAAAGTGCTTTATTTGTCCCCCGTGCGTTTCCCTGGATGAAAGCTAAGCTAACACAAAGGATATGCTAACATTACACACAAAACAATCATTGAGCTGTAGTCTACCAATAGGTCTAACAGATGAATAGCGTTAGCAGCATTAAATAAATAAATTCCAACACGCTAATAGAAAAATACACAGTTTGCAATATTTTACTCGCGTTTGAAAATAAGACGAAAAGGCAAAGTTTTTGCGGATATCTCCGCCATCCACTGACTGGCCGAGCTGAAATTTGACAGGAAGTGAGCTACCAGGAAGTGTAACATGGGGGGAAAAAATCGTCTTCCTGAATTTCATCAAAGATAGTATATGAGGACAACCTTACTCCGTCCCCCTGCTTAATTCGTCCCGGACCTCCCCTACGTTATCTGGAGCAGCGCAGTAAATACAATATTCCTGGAATGCGAGTTTAGCTAAACATTTACATGTCCTCTGCATTCTACATCAAATGAAGACATTACCGTTTGTTTTATTTGGTATGTTACATACTTATTGGCCAAGTTATGTTAGTTATGGCCTAGGAATTCTGCCAGGGTAAAGAAGGGAGTATAGGCGGCCATCTTGCCTGCAGAGTTTTCAAATCAAGTAGAATACCGTTTTGCAAGAAATCTGGGGGGGTCAGTCCCCCTTTAAGTAAAGAATGTGTGTACTCATCCCAGGGTGGGAATTACATGAAGTCCATGGCCCCTAAGGTCACCTTGGCAGTGCCCTGCTACCAGCCTGCTACTGTCAGTTGCTTTAAAAGCAAAAATCAGTGGTCTCAGTTTAATGCAGCCTGCCCTATGCAAAGGATGTGTCATTGGCTCATTTCCTTTCTGCCCTGCCATGTGACCTTGTGCCCTAAAAACATTGGTGACATTCCCACCCTGACTCATCCCGTCTCTGCTGCCAGGCACCGCTACGTCTAAAGCCCAATTTATGCACCGCTACGTCTAAAGCCCAATTTATGCACCGCTACGTCTAAAGCCCAATTGATGCTTCGTCTGCCGACACTTTTGAAACGGTCGCCGACAGAAATGAGGACTTGAGTCGACACTTTCAAGTGTCGGCGAGCAGCGTCTGCTACCTGGTGAAATGTCTAGTGTCGCTGACTACGTCACGATGTGTCGCGCAAGTCTGATTGGCTATATAGACGGCACGCGCTTGACTTCCTTGTTTTGGTTTTCACTCGATTGAAATGAATGAACGTGTCCCCGCTATTTTTATCAGCATGTCCTTGATGTATGACTTCGTGAAAATCACAAAGAACATTGTGACCAATTTCCCAGAGAGAGAGGAGGTGAGTTGTGTGGTTGTGTGTCGTTATGCGGCTGCAGCCAAGTACGTTACATCTTGCCTCCGAGGTGGTTTCACTGTGCGTTCCCTCTCTTCTCTTGGCTGTCTGCTTATAGCGTTCGAGTGTCACGTGACCGTTGAACCGAGGCGAACATTCACTGAAGTATAAATGCAACACCATGAGCGACACTTTCTTTTTCGTCTGCGACCATGTGCTGAGCGACACTTTCTAATAAGTATAAATTAAGCTTTACCATGGCCAAACCCAAATCCAACAACAAGCAGCGGGTAGATGTCACCAATGAAGCAATACACATTCAGGATTATCATTCGCTAAAGCGAAAACAGTATAGTGAGTATAGCACAGCATGTTACCGTAAACACATTCATTTGATAGGAATACGCCTGGAGCCTACGTTGGAAAGCTTGAAAGCCGAAAATGGCAACCAGCTTCGAATGGAGACCCTCCTTTATTTGTCCAAACGTGTAGTCACGGTCAGTAAAAGAAAGGGACTCGCATTTGTGTCGTCTTCGTGTGCAAAGCTTGGTATAGAAATTCTATTTAAAAGAATCCACCAACACTGGGTCCATTCACTACGAAACGAATTCCAAACAAACAAACTGAAGCAGTTGTGAGTGTTGCCAGATAAGCTGTTGAAAAAAATGAAACAAGTGACTCATAACCTGCCCTGCCCAAGCCCAAATCCCCCCCCCACACACAATACGCAATCCAAAACAGCCCAATTTTTGTGGCAGAAAACCGCCCAATCTGGCAACACTGCAACCAAGTGGAGTCAGATGGTGTGACACACACACACACTCACGCACACACATGACTAAACACATGATCTCCTGGCGCAGATAATAATAATAATTATGATAATAGACTTGCCTTGAAAAAGCTGCTTCTAAATAGCTGGTTTGTGTGTCTGTGGAAAGATTTACTTTCAGTAGCCTACATTGCTAAGTGTCATTACAGCAGTACTAACTGTGTGAATTACTGAATCCCTTCCAGACCATAGCGCCCCTTCTCCCAAAGCCCAAACATATCAAAAGGCATTCAGCCCTACTACTACTGTAGCTTCCTTCATTCAACCAGCAGAAAGACACATAAACAATCCCCCAACCTCCTCACAGCTAACGTAGCTGTCAGAGAGCTGCATCATTTTACACTGTAGTTTAAAAAAAAACGACTCTAAACTACTTGACACATTTATAGCGTTTTATTGCACACAGCTGTCACATGACGGAGCAGCTGAATATGAGTGGCGTTCCAAAATGCAGAATGTATTGTGGATAAGTATAGGCCTTAAAGATTGAGCCGTCATCCATGACAGTATTCGCATCGGCCGGATGCCAAGATGAAGAAGGCCTGGAAGGGGGTGGATAACAGAAAGATTTCATGGGATTTTTATTTTTTTTCTAAACCCTGTGGTGAAAAATATCACGTGTTGTATGAACAGTAGTTCACTCAAAGCTGTCATATGACTTGTGAAAGTTAGATTTTCAGATGCTTACTTTCATAGGTCAGACTTTAATAAAACCATTGTGAAGCATCGGTGAGCAATGTTTTGTTTATCATCTAAAACGTTATAGAGCACTTCCAATATATTTATTATTGAAGTGATGTTGAAGCTTTATGAGTGTGGTATTCTCCTTAAGCTGTGCCCACAGGCTGATAAGAGCAACACTACTGCACACGTAGAGGGGGACGAGAGGCCAGGCAGACGTGGAGCAACAGATAAGCAGAGTGAACCTATAGGACCTCCACAGCGATGCACAGGTAGATAAGCAGGCAGACTTTCACCTGTGTTGATTTATGGAGAAGACAGGCAGGTAGGACAGCCACCCATTTATAAATGTACATTGTGTCCTCTGGTGACACCATGAAGCACATATTTCTCAAGGTGTCATGTGTCTCTGTTAATGCTGCAGGTTGTGCTTTCCGCTGCTGACAGCTTTAGGCTACTGTCATTTCAAATTAAAGGCATCTTATTGTTGTTTTTAATCTTTATAATGTTTTTTTAAGATTGTTTTGTTTTTGCCTTTATTTAGATAGGACAGTACGCAGACAGGAAAGGTTGAGAAGAGAGAGAGAGGGGATGACATTCGGCAAAGGACCAGGTCGGATTCGAACCCGTGTCAGCCGCGCAAAGGACTGAGCCTCCGTCATACGCGTGCTACCAGGTGAGCCACCAGGATGCACAAAGGCATCTTATTGTTGAAATCTTCACAGTTGATTCAGTTGAAGCTGGATATCACACCCAAGCCTGTGGGGTTACGGTCCATACCGTGTTTTCCAAAAGACTCGCAGCGGAGTGGGGAACTGACAGGGCAAAAGCGCTGGCCTCGAGGCACACAGGGACAGACGTGCGAGATACACTCAGAGCCGAGTATTATATGAGTATTATGCAAGGACGCCTCAAGGTGTGTGTGTCCTCACCACCAGCCGCTGTTTCCGTGAGAAATCTCCCTCTCTTCCTCTTCTTGAAGCGTTCAGTCTGTTGTTCACAACAGCCAGGTGAGCGGGTGAACGGATGTTTGGAGTTTATCGGCACGTATCAAACGGAGAAAACAAAGGGGAAAATAACTGATTTTATCAGAGAGATCAAAAGCCCAAGGGACTGATAAAATCATCTCGCCTCAAAACAATGAAAACAATGCAGATGTCAAACAGAAACACAAATGAATTGTATAACAGAAGCTAAACATTAATATTTGATATGAATACGGTTGCATAGAAACTCGTCTTAAGAAGCAGATGAAGTGCGCATGATTAGGATATTTGGCCTACTTATGAGAAAGATCACTACTTATACAAGGCATTTTGGTAACACTTTCTATGAAGCCCACGTGTATAACGCATTATAATGCATTACAATCGGCTTATAGCGCTGTATAACTAACAGTCATAAACACACATAGATGTTCATAAACTTTATGACAATAATCATAAACGCATTATACTGTCAAGCATTCTATAATGACTTATATAAGGTAGAGTATAATGCATTATTATTGATGATCTCTCACAGAAATCTTTTCCGCAAGGATCATAGTACTGTAGAATACATTATAATCAGTTTTTATATTGGATTATAATCACTGTTATAATGCATGGTAATATGGTTATAAGTGGCCATTGTATGCTTTAAGTAAAGTGTATCTATTGCATTGTATGTTGTGTAGCAGCGGTGTACTCCCTCACTCTTACAGTACCTTGTATTGAGGATGACACGCACACAGTCACTGTTTGGCTCCAAACTGCATTTATATTACAACGCAAGAGAGAGTACAAGACCGCTACACATACAATTACCATTATAGGGACTTATAAACCAGCTTGTAATGTGTTATATCTGCCTATACCTCCGGAATTGTGTTTCACTTTACTTAAATCATACAATGACCACTTAGAATAACTTATAATCACATTATAAGGTAGTAATAGTAATAGTGTTTATAATGCATTGTAAAAGGATTATAATGTATTACATCTATGGGAATTATAATACACTATCATCCATGTGGAAAAAGTGACCAGCAATTATAATGTATTATGATACTTGACCTTAAATAAGTCATTATAAAATGGTTTATAATGTGTTGTGATTATAGTTACAAAGCATTATAAATATGTATTTGTTTATTAAAAGGATCGCCATTAGCTGATGCCTAGACGACAGCTAGTCTTCCTATGAGTTATCTGAGCTTATAACTATAGTTATACAGTGCTATAAGCCGATTATAATGTGTTATAAGTATGCTTATACATGCATTACAGACATGGACTTAAGAGAAAGTGTTAACAGAATTTGTTTCGGCTGTTTTAAGATTGATATGAATGATGATATGATATGAATAAGAGTAAAGGCAGGTAAAGCAGTAGTACACACATTTGTTAGCGCACATTTTGAACATTTTGAGCCCAATGCCATCTCCTCCAGTCCCTCCATGCATCATATTGCTAAAATCCACATGCTTTCATGGTCATTGTAGAACTTGTTTTAATGATCACATTTTGTAACTTTGTTCTTGTGTGACACAACTTTGCCAAAAGTATTCCGTGCTCCTGTCCATAGCCAGGTATACAGTACAGTACAGACAAACACACATAGGGCTACATATGTACAGATATATAAAGGTAAAGAAATACTGAAAATATGTTTTGTAAGATTATATCTAAATGCATTGGGTGGGGAAAAACAGCAGATTACTGAAAGGTTATGTGGGCAAATGCTAAAAAGAAACAATTATCTAAGTCACAGTTAGTTTTGCCGTCTATTAATAATGAATCAGCACATAACCTTTAAAACAGTGGTCTCTGTCTAAGCTAGAGAGCAACATGTTAACTCCAATCAACAGAGAACTTTATCATGGGCTCGTTTACGTTTAGGGAGCGGACATGCTACAGATGGAGCGATCCATTATTCAGACCAAAGCCTCTCCAATATCAGCCATTTGGTAGATTAACTCTCGTTTGTTTGCATTGGGACAAAGGGGGGGATTAATCCTGTAAAACGTATGGGCTAATTGGAAAGCGCTGTATCTCAACCTATACGCGCGTCACGTGGCCCTTTCACAGATTTAGCCCAGAGGGTGGATGAGGCTACACCGTCCATGTCCTAATAGCCTTTGGTCAACCCGTTTTGTTGTCATTTGCAGCTTTTCAATGATGATCTGATCTGATCTGATCTGATCTGATCTGCTGGTAAATGTCACGATATGCTCAGATTTCCCCTGTGTTGTTAACAAAGCAACACATGATGAAGGCCTAGATCAAGCGGAAGCACGTCGGCGGCGACGAGGCCTCTGGGAATTCAAAGTAAACCGAGGGAACAGGCGTGACCACTGTCACTAATGACCACCACGCTAAACCACTCATTTCCTCTCGTTAGCGCCTCTTAGTGCCACTGGTTCACTTTGCTTTCTGGCGGGCTTGTACTCTAAAAAAGGACGACTTTCAAAATGGCACTTTAGCGGACATTTCTTTTCTGCCGTACACAATGGATGCAATCCACACATCAGAGCTCACTTGACTTCGGTGAGCCTTTTGTGACGAAACAGTGAATCTTGAGGTTTTATATTTGCATATAAACACTCACATGATGATCAGTCTTGTAATTATGGTACTTTAAAGCCTTTTAAACGATGAATAAGAGCGACTGAGAATTGTCGTGTATTTTGCTTTGGCCCATCAGTGTAAACATGCTTGATTGCATGATTAAAAGAATGCTGACATGAATGTAGTGTATAGAAAAGGAAATGAGTATGATCAATCTAAAGTAAATGATGCTTGTTTACAAGATCATTGTGGATAAAGAAGCTATACGACTGAATTCCTCAATATTCCTTGTTATGTTAAATCAGCGTGAGCATGTAAGGAAAATGAGGCAAAATGCTCCTAGAGCAGTGTTTCCCAAACTATGTGTCGGGACCCAATTAGGGTTCGGGGACCCCGTGGGAGGTGGGTCGCCAACTGGTCGTCATGGCAACTCATTCCCATATGTTTTTGTTTTGTTTGTGAGTTTAATTTTGGGTCCCAAGATGGAAAAGTTTGGGAACCCCTGTCCTAGAGCAGAACAGGAGTCAGGACTCTGGGGAACTGTAATGGGTTCAGAGCTGGAAGAACCCTAAGGGTTAATCCAGTCCATCACAGACACCTACTGTACAGTGTGTTTTCATTGTGTTTTAAAATCCTGTTACTAAGTGGAACTTGGAAGCAACCTGCATAGTGTCAAATACAAAGCTTATTAATAAATATAGTGGAGCAGGAATATGCTGCTAGCTGCCACTGCCAAGCTTGCCCCTGCATGTGCAAATGCCAGGAACATTTTGGCAGTTTGTGGATGTTTTGCAAATTGAGAATAAATCTAAAAGTAGACTTCGGTGCGTGAATGGGTTCTAGGATTGGATGTGTGTGTGTGTGTGTGTGTGTGTGTGTGTGTGTGTGTGTGTGTGTGTGTGTGTGTGTGTGCGCGCGTGCATTTGTGTGTGTGTGGGTACACACACAATGTACAGTATGCTTGCCCATGAGTCCCCCTTTTTAGTGTTCTTTAGCACAGAGGTTCAAAAAATCTAATGTTTTTCAGCCAACGACCCCCTTACAAGATCGAAAATATACCGGGGACCCCCTCATTCTGATTTGTGATTTTGGGATAAGCTTAATTGTTAAACGAAAAAAAGGGCTCGCAACACAATTTTGGATAGCTCCCGTGGACAACATTTATTTAGACAAACAGTTTCGGCCTGGTTCGGGCCTTCGTCAGTGTCAAGTGTTTGACTTGTCCACGTGTCCACGGGAGCTATCCAAAATTGTGTTGCGAGCCCTTTTTTTCGTTTATTTTCCTGTTTGGTACAGTTGAGCTCAGCACCAACTAGTGGATGTGCATAAGTCTCTGGATGCATAAGCTTAGTTGTTTCCACGGTAATGTGCTTGACTTTTAAATTGATAGGTTTGTTAGATTAGAATGTAATCCATGAACCGTTTTAGATTTAAAGCATAAAATATTTTCGTTGAACTACTGTATGAAGCTTTTGCACACAAAAAAAGTCCTGAAAACTTTTTGCGGACCCCCTTGCAAAGTGCCACGGACCCCTGGGGGTCCCCGGACCCCCATTTGAGAACCACTGCTTTAGCATGTTTGGCCAGCCTTACACAGTGATTTAAAACTCTAATTGGATTTTGAGTTTACAAGACAGAATAATTTGCATTAAGCATTACCATTAGGATAGCTGTTTTCACACCTGTCCATCAAATGTGCTGTAACACTGATTTGACTGACGCTGACAGCGGAGACAGACTACCCCACAGCACAATCAGTCACATCACATGAGCACTATGGTGTTGTTAAAGTCGAACTGAACCCAAAAATGACTTTTCTTTTCTTTTAGTTCAAATACCTGGGTATGCAGTGCACCTATTTAATAATGTATGCAAACAAAATCACAAAAGTCTTCGTTTTTCACACTTTTTCACATCAAAAGTTCATTTTTCAAGATTTCATTGATAACAGTAATGTACAGTTTGCTGACGTCACCTAGTACTATCAAATTTCTACCCCATTTCAACCAATCATATCATGACATGCAGCTGTCAATCAAATCTTAATTTCAGGATAATTTTCTCTTCCAAAAGAAAGAGAAAATGGCGCCTAGTGCCTGTCATCTGGCAGAATTCCTATCCCATAAACTAACTACTAACTTGGCCAATTGTTAGAAACATGAACAAAAAACAAAAACTATAATCTCTCTCTCTTTACATTTATAGCGATAATGGCGCGCACCTCCGAGCCTGACAGCCTCCCTGGCTGTCAGGGGTCGTCTCTCGGAGTTTCCAGGCGGGCGGGCAGCACCCCATGCATTCGGATTGTCCGCTCGCTCCGCACGAAGCAGCCTGGCTGCCTGGTACTCCGCGGATCCCACTCGCGTAGCACGACAACACGCTGAATCTCACCCGATTTGGGGGTGGAACACACCAGGATTGGCCAATGCCAAAGCCAGTCCTCAGAATTGTCAAATCAAATAATCTATACCGTATATGGTCCGTCTCTCAATTTGTGTGAAACGGACTCAGATGCACGTGACGAATGGGTTCACCTCGACTTTAACCCCACGTCTGAGCCTGCACACAGCCATTACCAAACGACACCTATTTGACTTTTTACCGACAGATAAGAGTGAAGTAATAGAAGCCGTTTTGAAAGTGTATAGGCACACTTCTTGTCGTCCTTTTTAACCCAGTCTTCTGGCTTTGAGAAGCGTTTTGGCCTCTCCGCAAGTGAGTCATCAGTGTCAGACTGCGTTGCTCTTAATTGGTCTATCATAATCAAACATCAGCCTTTCTTCTCTGTTTTGCTGCTGCTCTGCTATGTGATGTATGTTTGGGAATACTTTTGAATTAAAAATGAAAACCCAGACGATGTACTACTTCAAAGGCAGACTCTTCACATAGCATATAGCATAGCAGGCTCTAGATTCTCCCTTGTTCCCTGGTTGCGTTGCAGCTTTTTCAACCCTGTCTCGCGTCAACAAATTAGCTGAAGATCTTTAAAGTCAAACGTTTCGTCATTCCTTTGCTCTAACTCAGTGCAGAAATGTAACGAGACGCCTCTGAACGGCCACGGGGACGTATGAGTTGTTTTCAGGTTCGCTCTCCGCAGTGGCTTGAGCTGTTATCCTGGACTGCCCTGAGGTTTGTCTGACACCTCTCTGTTTTCTGGCACGGACGGACAAACGGAGCCTAATGGAAACTTAAGTCAGCGCTAACATAAACCATAGTGTGGACATCTAAATCATGATTCCTACTGCAGACATAATGCAATGTCTAACTCTGAAACATAATGTTTGACTTAAGTCTGTTGGTATGTTTCATTTGGAACCGACGTCAGGGAAAATAATCTGTGTGTTGAAAGGCCATTTGGATATCAAAGCAGACAATCTGGCATTCCGGCCAGTTTTATGGAGTCCTAGATTCATATTTAGTGGCGAGGACAGAGAGGTTGGTACGAGGACGGTCCATACATTTATTCAACTTCCTCCATGTCCTCCTGGGTGCTGCAAGGCATGCTGGGAGATGTAGTCCCCCCTAGTGTGTTCACTGTACCTCCAAAGGGAAACGGCTGGGTGGTATTCACACCAGGTGCCTGCAAATATATCCTTCAATTCTTTTATTGCTTCGTATTCACCGAAAGTAGAACAGTGGGCACTTGCCCTCCAAAGCAAGTGCAACACCGTCAGTCACATAGGCTACTGCGGCCCCTTCACAGAGGGACAGTTTACTTTTACTCCCTGAAGTCTATTCAAGCAACCAAATTCCCAGTAAAAAATATTGTCCAAGACCCATCAATACAACTCAACAAATGGCTGTTTACACATTCGATAGATTTCTAGCTTTATTTGAACTGTACACCCTCAGATCTGCATATTTCTTCCACTGCGATACAATAAAAAATACTGAATGTAGATCTCAGACAGAAAATCCATTGGAATTGCTTTTTAAATTCAATTTGGAGCAGAAGAAAATGAGCAGAAAGTCCAGAGCTGCACAAACAATGTGCAACGTGACTTCAAACGTGCTTCCGCTGTACTCTTTTCCCTATTGAACATGGAGGAGAGATTAGGAATTAAATTGAACCATTTTGCAGATATTTTCCTATTGAGGCATTATTGATTTTAGTCTATGTTAAATCCAGTGCTTGTTTACTTCTACTCAATTAGCCAATCGTTTATTCTATTCGGTCCTCTGAGTAATTCGGTTCCAAGCCACAACTGAATCAGCACAGTGACATTCAATTAAAAATAAACAGATTGTACCTGAAGCAGTCATGTAAGTATGGAATAAGTGGAACAGTTTGACTTTTCTGCTCAGACAGCAGGTGCAGTTCTCTCAGAGCCCTTTGTTTCAATCAGCCAGGAGAAGATGGAACTTCTCCAAGAGTCTCCTGCTCTGCTTGTACATATTTTGTAAGCCGCAAACTTGGCTACCTCACCTGGCTGTCACGTCTGTTTATATCTGTTAATACTGTTTATATCTGTTAATATCTGCGAATCTTTTTATATTCTGTATATCTTATTTGTTTATATCTTGTATATTTGTTCTTATCAATGCACTAATCACACCAAGTCAATTTCCTTGTATGTGAAAACATACCTTGGCGGCGAATACATACATTCTGCTTCTGATATGATGTCTGCAGGTAGATGAAGCTGGGTTACCCTGAAAGACACTGAGGAAACAAATTGCAACTCTCTCTCTCTCTCTCTCTCTCTCTCTCTCTCTCTCGTACACACACACACACACACACACACACACACACACACACACACACACACACACACACACACACACACACACACACACACACACACACACACACACACAGTGTCACAGACACCTTGATAATGGCTTTAGAGAGGAAAAACAAGAATCCTTTAACTGGGCGCTGCAGTGGCATTTACACACAAGAAGCAACCTTTATACTTTACTATAAGTTATTCCACTTCTGCAATTAGAACCCATCAAATGTAAATGTCACACGTGTTGGGCATTCTAGAGCAGGAGTGTGTGTGTGTGTGTGTGTGTGTGTGTGTGTGTCTCTCTCTCTCTCTGCATACAGTATTTGTCCATATTAGATGGGACAGAAATCTGTTTTTTTTAATATATATATTTTATATTTTACATTTTTATAGAACAATATATGAACAAGACAAACAGGCTCAGACAGGAAAAGAAAGAAAGGGGGGGGGGGGGGGAACAAAAAACAACATAAATCAGCATTTGACATTGCAATGTGGTGCTATCGGCCGCATAAGGTGCTTATGTGTTTGTAAAAGACAATACGCACGGGATCCCATGCAAGGGGGTCCATGAGATACCAGCTGGTTGAGCCATCCGTCTCCCCCTAACCTCAGTCACTGGTCATTCTTAACCTCGTTGAAGTAGGCCATGGAAACGGGTCCCAGATAGCCGAGAACCTTCCGAGCGAGTTAGTTCTCAGGGACCTGAGTCTCTCCATCTGCACAACATAGATCATGTCCATCAGCCACACCTGAAAAGAAGGTGAAGAGGACGGCTTCCATTCCTTCAGAATGAGTCTTTTAGAAGTCTGTGTTTAACACGATTTCAGACGGCAGCCCGTCTTTATTGTCACACGAACACACTACAACACGTGCATGCGGCCACTACACACACTCATGCTGACGGTGGCCGGTGAAATATGTCCTCTGCATTTGACCCATCCAGGCTTGTCCTTTCCTCCAGGGGGCAGGCCAGGAGCAGTGGTCGTTTTTTCTTTCCAGCGCCCGGGGACCTTCATTGGACCATCATTGGACCAACTTCAGATGGTGTCGTCACTGGTCGGATGACGATCTTCTGCATGTTTTTAGTGGGGGGGTTATGTACGGAGGAACCCCCTGGGGGGTACGGGGAGAACATGCAAACTCCACACAGAAAGGCCCTTTCGATGAGATAGCCCACCTGGGCAGTATAGGCACTGAAGATATGGGGGGGTCACAACTCCAGCGCCCACAGCGTCCCAGGTGGGAATCGAACCCAGGACCTTCGAGCTGTGAGGCGACAGCGCTTACCACTGCACCAAAAGCAAGCAAGTAAGCGTCTACATTTGCCCAGCGCAGGGTTCACTGGCGTGTGGACGTCTGAAGATGGACAGAGAGGATGGAGAGTTCCTCTGGATGACAGCTGAGGCCTATAACCCATCTCCCTCAGAACATGATGTCATTAAGCCCTGCCTGCACTGCTTTAGTTGGACTTGGACGAAGCTGTGAGCCTCACATGAGGACATGCATACAAATAGGCTCACACACTGTGTAAGCTTCTTCACCCTGCCACAGACAGATTCATAGGCTATATTAATGTCAGGTAGACGTGCAACTATTCATGATAGGAATGCCAGTGCTGCCTATTTGGGGCAAATGTAGTCATTTTTCACAAGTAAGAAACGAGATTCCGTCCCCCCCCCCCCAGCTATTAATCAATCATATCATCCATCATATCCCATTTATTGCCACAACAAGAACACTTTTTCCACTATTATTAATACAATGTTTCTATTTACAGTTATCTGAGGATTAATGTTGCTTAAGTGACCACAATCCTGCTGCTTATCACCACAATGTCCAAGATAAATACATTTGGTAACACTTTATAATAACGTTCAGTCGTAAGTCATTTATAAGCCTTTAGTTAATGATGAACTAATCACTTACAAAACATGAATATACATTTGTAGGTGATTAATAAATGCTATGTTAGCATATCACAAATGTGTTGTAAGTCATCTATAAACGTTTAGTAAATGAAGTGTTCCTCACCTGTTATAAATTATGTGTATCATTTACAATTAATTTACAAGGCTTTCTGCATCCCCTAATCTAAAGTGTAAACCATTCATCACACATACATGTGTTACATACAAGGGGTAGCTCTGTCAAAATTGAAGCCAATGTGGAAGTGCACTTAAACCTGCATTCTTGGTCTGTGGACTTCTGTTTTTTGACGCCTCACGTATGGCATTTTGGCCATTACCATCTTGGATCTCGACACAAGTCCAGGGGTTTCCCACAGATCATGGCCTGCTATTGGTCCGTGATCGGCGAGCTGTGTGATCAATGGACAAGTGACCTGTCAATCACGCCCCAAAACAAGCGGACACTTCCGCATTGGCTTCAATTTTGACAAACAGAGCTACAATCTTGTATGTAACACATGTCTGTGTCATGAATGGCTTACACTTTAGATTAGGGGATGCAGAAAGCCTTGTAAATTAATTGTAAATTATTTACACATCATTTATAACAGGTGAGGAACACTTCATTTACTAAAGGTTTATAGATGACACATTTGTATATGTTAACATAACATTTATTAATCATCTATAAATGTATATTCATGTTTTGTAAATGGTTAGTTCATCATTATCTAAAGGCTTATAAATGACTTATGAATGAACGTTATAAAGTGTTAGCATATATTTTCTATATGATATAACTATAAGCTCGCTATTGAGTGCCGCAGAACACACACAAGTCCCTAGGAATAGACTATTACTGATAGCTCTCCATCAACCTACCTACTTACCTACCTATCTATCTATCTAGGGGTGGGACGATACATCAATCTGCATCGATTCAATGATCAGTGATCCAATAACATCGATGCACCGTGAAAACATCGTGAAAACATCGTTATAAATCGCCTTGACGCCATACGAAATAAACAATCATCCCCATTTCCGCCCAAGCACACCTCTTTCTGCATAAAAACAATGCGAGTGCCATGGCAGGCACGTAAGAAAAGAGAATAATTGGCGAATATCGTCCAATGAATCGATGATATATCGTTCGTGATCAAACTCGTGATTCCACCCTATCTATCTATCTATCTATCTATCTATCTATCTATCTATCTATCTATCTATCTATCTATCTATCTATATCTATCTATTGTTATATCGCTATCTAGGCTATCTATCTATCTATCTATCTATCTATCTATCTATCTATCTATCTATCTATCTATCTATTGTTATATCTCTCTCTATCTAGGCTATCTATCTAGGGCTAGGGCTATTCAGATGAATAACTAGGTAAATGTCCCTCAGATAACGTATGTCTTACTTGATTGTGAGAAGCAGTTTCTAAACTTAGTTTTAAAATAGAGGTAAAAAAAAATAAAAAAAAATAGGCTATATTATTTTTGCAGTATAGTGTCGTAGGCTAGTGTGGTAGTAAAATGAAATAGAGTAGACCATCATCAGCCTCAACTGTTAAAGGAACACTCCGCCCATTTTCAACCAGCTTTGTATCATTAGAACATCAGTAGTATATCAGAAAACTGTAAACGGTTTTGAAGTCTGTCATTTAATTTGACAGTTATTGAGTGTTAAAGTGTGAACCAGTGACATCACTGATCCACACCAACTCAAATTAATAACTCATTAACTCAAATCAACTCTCAATAACTGTCAAACTATTCATCATTCATCTAGTTTGACAGTTATTGAGAGTTGATTTGAGTTAATGAGTTATTAATTTGAGTTAGTGTGGACCAGTGATGTCACTGGTCCACACTTTAACACTCAATAACTGTCAAATTAAATGACAGACTTCAAAACAGTTTACAGTTTTCTCATATACAGTACTACTGATGTTCTAATGATACAAAGCTGGTTGAAAATGGGCGGAGTGTTCCTTTAACTACCCAAGTTACATAGCAAAAAACTTAGCAATGCAACATTTTGTTTTCGTTCTCAGACAGTAGGGCTACTATAAATCTGTCCTCCCCACCACCTAGCCTACTGACAGCATAACCTGTCCTGTTATATCACGCAAGGTTGACTTGTTTGGCTTTCCCGAAGGGGGGGGGGGGGGGAGAGCCTCAGCGCATAACTGAAGGGAATAAATAACGAAGCAGAGGCGACAACAACGCAGAGAGAGAGAGGATGATGCTCCGCTTGCTTCACATCAGTCTGTTGTGCCCGGCCATCATGATGTGTGTGTGTGTGTGTGTGCTTTACAGTGGCGGTCCTGTAGAGAGCGGTAGATAGTTTTCATAAATGCTCGCGCGCTCTCGCGCTCTCCTCATACTGTACAGTACATAAGCAGCGGAGAGAGGGAGGAGGGAGGAGCGACCGTGTAGTATTTCTTCTTGATTCTTCCTCCCCCCCCCCTGTCGTGTGGCAGCCCATCCAAAACGCTCCTGGAAGAAGACAACACACGGGGAAAAAGAGCACTAAATTCCACATAGTATCTTGTGTTATAAAGGAGGACGAGTCGCTGTGCAGAAGGGAAACAATCTGACGGTACGAGGCAGCGCCTTGGCGGTGGAGGAGTATAGGCTCGAGCGCGCGGTTGCCGTGCAGGCAGCGAGTGAGTGAGTGCCCGCCGCCCCGCTACACTTGTGCAGGAGGAACCGGGGAGGGGGGAGCGAGCTGCCGACTTTCTCCCTCTGAATTTCCGCCTAAATATCCTACTCCAAAAGCAGGCCGAACTGCTGTCCGGGACGCGCGGGGAGCCCCAGCGGTAAGTGTCTTTACTACCAGGCGTCCACCACCACCACACGACGTCTCCTCTCCAGCATGGTATGCATGCAGTTTGGTATCCATGCTAGCTCCGGTGGTAGCCTGTGTGCTGTGCTGTGCGGGGTTTGACAGATCAGATCCGCAGCTAAGGAGTGCTGTAGGCTGGGTAATAATGTGAGTGTTTTGTCTCCTCTTGACTGTCCCCCCCACCACAACTATTGACGCGTCGCCATGCTTTGTTTGTTACTTCAATGGCCCTGCAACACCACCGCCATACATGACTGTGCAATGATAATAATGTACTTTTGCTGTGGTGGTGTGTCTGTGTGGTGCTGCCTTGCCCATAGGCCAGGGGCCGGACTTGGATGTATGCCTGCTGCTGCACACTGGCGCGCGCACGGTCCCAAAGCATGCATGCACGCACGCGCACGCGTGCACACGCATAGATAGATAGATAGATAGATGGATAGATAGATAGATAGATAGATAGATATCGCAGTAGGCGCTATTCTATATAGGGGCTTGTCTCTGGCACTCTATATCGAGTTTAAAGTTACCATATGCTAATTTAAGGTATTTAACGTTATATTATGTTTTTCTTTTACTGTAGAATTGTGATAGAATAATGTGGTAGAGCCTTTTTGGCTGCCTGGGATTTGAAAGTTTTCAAAATGCCAGTGTGTTCTCTCTCAGCTACCTCTGCCTCGGCAGTTGGAGTGCTAGCAGGACCAGGGGATGTGCTGCTAAGCCCACCTGAACTCAGCTCACCTCATGTGGTGGAGCCTATTTGCAGAAGAGCATTTGCCCACTATTCTGACATGAAATGCATTGTTTACATCGTGCTAAGTAAGTAGTACCAAACTGATATGAACCTGAACATGAGACCATTTTTAAGACAAAAGCATGAATTCAATGTTTTTCCGAAAATAGAATAGGTCTTTGTTGACAAAGGCTGTTGTCTGCCTTTAAGACAGTCACTGTCTGGAAGATACAACTGACATGTTTATTTACCGTCATTGACTAGAACACGACATGAACATCAATGCACACAGTGCAGCCTAAGTTTGTTGATCAGAAACTGTGCATGGCAGAATTGACTGGTCTTGAGAGGCATAATGGACATTGCATTAAAACTGCAAGGAAAGCTTAGGGTTTCAATTCCCACTAAAGCAATGAATCAATCAATACAACACACTGTATGTATGTATGTATGCACGGGTTCGCTTACTGTAAGACACTGCATAAAAGTGCAATATATATGGAGTGTATTTGTTGGGCAGCGCTCAAAGGCAACATTGCACGGGGAGTTGCTTCGACATAAATGCGTTGATTACATAGGGACGTTAGTACCAAATGTTGCCAAGAAACATTTACATATATTTTAGAACCTGTCATTTTGTTTTCGTGTTTTTCGGAGAATATTCTGCTTTCCCCAACACTGCCTGCCTGCACGGTTTGTCAGTTTGTCATTGACTCAAGACTGTGAAAACCTCTGATGAAAATAACCACAATGGAGGACGTATCACATTCATCACACAAGTACTGTGATGACAGTTTTCTCACTGCCATCACAGCTGTTCCTGTGTTAAAACATCCACAGCTACATTATAGTGCTGTAATAATTAAATCACCCAGCCTTCATAGCCTTTTCAGGATCTTGATTGTCTGTGGCATTCATTTCCAAAGGAGTTATCTTGTCCTGTGCTAATGGCAAATGACAGCTTGAAAGCACTGTATATGCCCTTTAACTTGTATCAAGCTGGCAACAGCAACATCTCCTCTGACGGGCGCAGTGTGCAGACATGTTGTTCATCAATAAGCCAAACCAGTTCTAAAAGACGCATTTACACTTACCTCGTTGAAACGTTTTGGTATTTGTGTATATACAGTAGGCCTATGTTGTTGTTGTTGCTGTTGTTGTTGTTCTTGTTCTTGTTGTTACCAGTACAGTAAAATAGGGACAGTTTGGTTGTCAGGTCTTCCTCAGTCTAAAGTCTTGGTGAAATCAGACTGTGTGAGACAGACAAAGCGATCTTTTTGGATTAAGACAAATTAGTCTTCTTACCCCCAAAACTGTGAGTGTGGTGGCTTTTTACACTTGGAACCACCTTTGCATAAAGACATATTCACACACCTCCAAATGAGCTTAAGGTGCAAGTGCGTTAAATTGCGTTAAATCACCATCATATCACACACACTCTGCGAAGAAAATGCTAAATGCTGCTTTGATTTGCACATCAATTGATATCCTAATAAATGGTGTAATGTCTATAATGCTTCTGTCTGTTCAGCCACAGTAACATTAATATGTAAATGTGTGTGGTGGTGCTGAGCAAAGTGCACAATCTGAGGATGGTCTTTAACCCATTGATACCTGATGCAGCATTTGCGTGTATATCCCTCATTTGTGTGCGTATCCCTTTAAGACCGCGAACCGCGTTAACGCGGTTCGCGGTCTTAAAGGGATACGCACACAAATGCTGCATCAGGTATCAACGGGTTAAGTGTGGTATGTAAAACATAAAGGCCATTCGGCTATCTGCTATGCCTCCAGATGCAAGCTAAGCTATGCATTAATCATTAGCCACTAAAACGCACTGTTCTCTCCCTGGGTTCATTATTAGCCTTGGACAAATCCGCCATTCAACGATAAACATCCCCCCCCATGCGTACAATTTTAATCAATCTTTTTCATTTGAATAATTAATTGTAATTGTTTTAATTTATTTATTACTGCATTAACAATCACATTAACAATAACGAGGTGTGTTCTCCTGCACGTGTGTATTTATTATATATTTTCTTCCTGTGTTGTGTGCGAGAAGGACAGAAGATCTGTGAGTGTGAAACAGTACATGAGAGAGAGAGCAGTACAGTACATGAGAGAGAGAGCAGTACAGTACATGAGAGAGAGAGCAGTACAGTACATGAGAGAGAGAGAGCAGTACAGTACATGAGAGAGAGAGCAGTACAGTACATGAGAGAGAGAGCAGTACAGTACATGAGAGAGAGAGCAGTACAGTACATGAGAGAGAGAGCAGTACAGTACATGAGTTTTGATTGATTGATTGAATACTTTATTGAATCAACGAACATGAGAAATACATGGTACAACCATATCATTAGAGACAAAAGGAATAAAACACAACAAAGCCCGAGGGCTTATTTCCATTGTGGTCCTTAGAGTGAGGCAAAATGGAATGAATGAGTGTGTGCGTGTATGAGCGCGTGTGTGCGCGAGGGACATTCAACACTACAGGACATAACAAGCACTTAACACATGGAAATAATTTAACGACTTCTAAGGCAAAAATAAATAACATGTGTACTAAAACCACCTATATACACAAATCTGTACATACCAAAAATATATACAAGAGATCTTAAAAGAAATTACCTGTATATGCAGGAATATCTAGAATAATTATAATATATAATATACAATATATAATATTATATATTATATAATATATAATACAAACAAGAGAAACTAAAAGAAATTACAATTCTGGAATAAAAACATTACGACCCCTTTTCTGCAAAAAGGGCCAACCTTAGGGGCCGTTCTGTAGCCACTGTTTTAAGGTGGACTTAAACGTGAGTTTGGACCCAAGAGTTTTAATATTTTCGGGGAGGCTGTTCCACAGGATCGCTGCTGAGTATAAAAAAGTACATTTACCTGTTAAACTTTTAAATTTAAAAAGTACAACGTTTGTGTAACTACCCCTGGTGGAATAGCCGTGCACCTCGCTAACCCTCCGGAAATAACCGGAGAGGTACGCAGGGGCTTCCAGGTTCATGATCCTGTGGACCATACATAGCTTGATCTGAGAGACCCTCTCCTCCACTCTCAGCCACCTAAGGCTGAGGAAATGAGAGCGGAGCAGAGAGGTTCTGGGGTGAAGGCCCTGGACAACCCTCACCAGCTTGTTCTGGGCCGTCTGAAGTCTAGTTTTTAGTTTGGCTGTGGTGGCCGTAAACCAGGAGGAGCAGGCGTAATCGAAATGGCATTGAATTAGTGCATTTGCCAGAATCAACAACGTGGCACTGTTTATGATTTTGGAGATGCGGGCTAAAAATTTTGTCTTTTGAATTACTTTGGAAATGACTTTATGAGCCATCTTCTCGCCTGAGAGCTTGTTGTCCAGGATACACCCTAAGTAGGTAATCTCTTCCTTTGAGGGTACAGACACGTCACCCACCTTGATAGAAAAACCCGGGGATTTTTTTAGCTTAAATTTGGAAGCAAATAAAATTGACTCCGTTTTCCCTAAATGGAGAGACAGTCGGTTGTGACCGACTGTACATGAGAGAGAGAGAGCAGTACAGTACATGAGAGAGAGAGCAGTACAGTACATGAGAGAGAGAGCAGTACAGTACATGAGAGAGAGAGAGCAGTACAGTACATGAGAGAGAGAGAGCAGTACAGTACATGAGAGAGAGAGCAGTACAGTACATGAGAGAGAGAGAGAGCAGTACAGTACATGAGAGAGAGAGCAGTACAGTACATGAGAGAGAGAGCAGTACAGTACATGAGAGAGAGAGCAGCACAGTACATGAGAGAGAGAGCAGTACAGTAGCCCCATGTAACCTGGCCTATATATTCCCCCCTCCCCTCCGTGTGTGAGATGCATGTGAGCTGGGGCTCCTTTAGGGGGGCTCCCCGCCTCTCTGTGTGGGACATGGCTGTAAGCTGGGGCTCCTTTAGGGGGGCTTCCTCCCCTCTGTGTGTGAGATGCATCTAAACTGGGGCTCCTTTAGGGGGGCTCCCCTCCTCTCTGTGTGTGAGATGCATCTAAACTGGGGCTCCTTTAGGGGGGCTCCCCTCCTCTCTGTGTGTGAGATGCATCTAAACTGGGGCTCCTTTAGGGGGGCTCCCCTCCTCTCTGTGTGTGAGGTGCATCTAAACTGGGGCTCCTTTAGGGGCAAGGGGGGGGGGGGGGCTCCCCTCCCCTCCCCTCTGTGTGTGAGATGGCTGTAAGCTGGGGCTCCTTTAGGGGGGCAGAGGTGACCTTCCTCAGCCTCTCCCGGGCAGCCAGCAGCACCCCAGCGGGCCCCTCTTTTTGTGACCCTGCTGTCTGTTTGTGTCTGTCTCCCTGTCCCTGCCTCCCTCCCTGTCTGTTGTCTGCCCCTCTATCCCCTCCTCTTCGCCCCTGCTGCTGAACGCTGAGAAACAGGGAGAGAGTTCAGTTATATAACCCCGGCTGTGCAGCTGATGTCCTGGTCTGAATCCACTGTAGGATGATGTCAGAGCCGCCGGCCTAGAGAGGGAGAGGGCGTTCTGGGTAATCCAACATGTCGGCAGCTATTCCTGAACAGTGTGTCCACACACACTGAGAGGCCCGGCCCACAATCTGTCTCCCGGTTTCTCCTTTCTCCCCCCCCCCCGCCCCCTTTTTTGTCCCCCACACTGATTTGGGAGGGGCGGAGGCCGGGGTGGTGGAGGGAGGAGACAATTGATTGGTCCCCGTGTGTTTGTTTGTTTGCTCATTCGTTCGTCCATCAGTCAATCAATGATCGGATCGGGCCAAGGGGCGGCACTACAATTACATTGTGACGCAATCTGGGCCAAAACAATAACTGTGTTTAACTGTTGCCTTTTTCGCCCCCGCACTGTGCGTGCCCAGCACAGCACAGCACAGCACAGCACAGCACAGCACAGCCTAGAGACGATGCGATGTAAGGACGTGCTGCCCTGTAGTTACTCTGCTGTGTTTATGTTCTCTCTGACCTTAATTGACTGCTGCTCATCCTATAGAGGCTGGGCTGGGGCCCGAGGCAGCCGCCCCGCATGTTGTCTGTGTTTTCGCCTGTGATTAATCAGATTAGATCATCCATATGCCATCATAGGCTGGTTCATACACTCATATTCCTCAGCCAAAGCACTCATCATCACGGGTTTCTGGCTTCACATATTTGTGGTGCTGTAGCCTGCGTTTACAGTACCAACATATTTATATGATCAACTCAACAGCCATCTTCTCTATCAAAGAGGATTTGTATAAAAATACTTGATTGGATTCAGCTGACCCTTTTTTATGGGGGCATGAAAAGTGAGATGATTCACATGACTAGGCGAACACTGGGCATCTTTGTCAGTGCAAAACATAAGCCTCTACATCGTTATGCATCTCATTTATTAATAGGCCCAGAGTGGTTTGGATTGAATTACAATGACCCGCTCCTTTGCAGGAATCAACAGTACTTATAGGCTCGCTGGACTTTCTATATTTTTATTTCCAACAAAACACTGGGACAGTAGTATTGCTACAGATGTGTCGGACGATGTAGTTGGTGAAATCTGAATGATAGAGTTAGACTTCATTTATGCGTAATTTATGGTCGGACGTGAAAGCCCTCGCTGTAGGGCTATGTGGCCGGCGTGCAGCTTCCCCAAAAATGTGACTCTGCGTCGAGTCGACGCTGAAGACGGGACTCGTGAGCACCACGAGAGCTGTGATTGGCCCGTTGCCTTGGGCCGCTGGGAAGCGGACGGCCATCAAATTAATTATCTTCCCAAAGAAGCAGAACTTTGTCAAACAATGTGAATATCTTTGTGAACTGTAGACCAAAGGGATGGCTCGTTCCAGCATTTCAGGAAAAAAAAAAAGAAAATGTTCTGTGCGGTTATTCGTGCTGTGTTTCCCCCTGACACCCTGCATTTAGGACATTCTGATATGGGAAATGCAGGGGAAGCTCCCTGTGTGTGTGTGTGTGTGTGTGTGTGTGTGTGTGTGTGTGTGTGTGTGTGTGTGTGTGTGTGTGTGTGTGTGTGTGTGTGTGTGTGTGTGTGTGTCTGAGCTGATGTTGGAGTATATCTAGCTGCCGCCGCTGCCGCTGTCCTGACTCAAGGCTCACGTTGAAGCATGTTTCCCGCTTTAGATGGCCAACATGGCTGACTGACAACAATATTACTGCCTGTTGACAGTAATAAACCTGTTGAATGTTGAATATACATGTAATTAGCACATATCCTTTGCCTCCACTAGCTGGGGCCACAAATCTGTCAGAAGAAACTAAACAAACAATATTCTTCCAAGTTTGTTTTTATTTCAGACCAAAAAGCAAGTAAGCAAGTCGTGTGGCATGGTGTGTACATGACTGCAGCATACTTCTTCTACACATCTTCTGTCAAAAACACCTCAATCCTCTTTACTTACCCAGGCGTTTAACACCTCACTCCTCCTTAGTTACCCAGGAGTTTAACACCTCACTCCTCCTTAGTTACCCAGGAGTTTAACACCTCACTCCTCCTTAGTTACCCAGGAGTTTAACACCTCACTCCTCCTTAGTTACCCAGGAGTTTAACACCTCACTCCTCCTTAAGCCCTTTTCCCACATGCGTACCGGAAAATTACCTGTAAGTCAATATCGGACATTTCCCTGAATTTCCCTTCACACCTCAACGTTCGCATGTGAGAATCTAGTCGTCAAATAGCCGGTATGTTGGGGGGTGGGGTGGGGTGCGGCGGAGCGGGCGGGGGGCGGGGGAGAGTGGCCTGGGGTCTGTGCTGCAGGCCACTGAGGAAGGCTCTGAGCAATTTTGACGACGTGGAATGGAAGCGTCCGTTCGACTACGTGCTGAGTCTGGTCCGACCCGCACGCAAGATCACCCGGTGGCGAAAACCACTGGAAGCGCGTTTGCGACTGGCAATAGTCCTTTGGTGGTACGCAACACCAGGGGAATATCGAACAATCAGCTGTGTATTTGGTGTTGGACTGTCTACTGTGTGCATTGCAACCTGGTCCGCGAAGTCACAGCCCACTGATAGCGGAAAATGACTGGACCCCTTTCTCACCTGTCTGTCTATCGCGGCATACCGCTCTTCTGACTGGCTCAAAACTGGTGAAATGGCCGCGACGACGGGGTCGCGCTTATACCGGCACGGCGCCTTTCCCACATGCAGGCATTTGACCACGTTCCGGTCATTTTGCGGTACAAAGTGCATGTGGGAAAAGGGCTTTAGTTACCCAGGAGTTTAACACCTCACTCCTCCTTAGTTACCCAGGAGTTTAACACCTCACTCCTCCTTAGTTACCCAGGAGTTTAACACCTCACTCCTCCTTAGTTACCCAGGAGTTTAACACCTCACTCCTCCTTAGTTACCCAGGAGTTTAACACCTCACTCCTCCTTAGTTACCCAGGAGTTTTGGTCAGAAATGGATACTCTACTCCAGTGTTTCCCAAAATATGGGTCGGGACCCAGTTTGGGTCGCGGACCCGTGGGAGGTGGGTCGCCAACTGGTCGTCATGGCAACTCCTGAGTAGAGCCCGGTCCACCGATATTATCGGCCGATATTGGCCGATAACCGATTTATTGGTATCGGCCGATATGTTGGCCGATATGCCGATATTTTTTTATTTTGTATTTTTTAAGTCATAGACAACATGTTGTGTATATTTGATCTTTTTTCTTAATTCAAGTTATATTTTATATTTGTTCCATTTGTGTTTTTGTATTTCTAGTTATTGATAATTATTAAATCCCCAGTTAAGTTTACTGTTTCATTGCATTGATGTCAATTTGGACAATAAAGTTGATTGATAAGCTGTAAAATATCCTGCCTACATTACATATCTCAAGTCATGTCAACTCAGATCTTTGTCAAGGGTTTGATATTTGAGGGATCATTGCAAAAACATTGTGTAATATAATGTGTATATTTAATATAAGAATATCGGCCGATATATCGATATTGATTTTTTTTTACTCTCTAATATCGGTATCGGCATCGGTCTCAAAAATCCAGCATCGGTGGTGCTCTAGAGTTTGGGTCCCGGGGAGACACAAAATGTATATTTTGGGTCCCAAGATGAAAAGGTTTGGGAACCCCTGCTCTAGTCTGTTGTAATTCTGTTATCAAAGACATGTCTAGCTTTGACGTGTGATTGTATTAGAAAGGACAGATAAGCGACAGTCAGGCAGTGTAATAAACCAAGAGCCGCCCAGACAATGTGTCCTTTGGGGGCAATAGCAAGAGGTCAAAGGTCACCCTCTCCTTATAATGGGTCGGCTCGTGCTCCTAATTGTGGCCTCTGGGGTCAAAGATCAAATTTTGCATAAGGGCATTATCAATTCAAAGCAGGGCTTTGCCCCCACAGTGGGTGTAATCACATTACATCTAACGAGGGGAAATAATTAAGAATATGCCAGGTTTGCTGATAGAAATAATATGCCTCAAACTAATCTAGCCTATTTGATCTGTCCTCTCTCTGCCATAAAGGACATTTCATACCTTTCCCCCACTGCAGATTCATGCGTCGTCTAGTCGCTGTTCACACCTCATTAGCGGCGCAGACTGAGGCTAACCTTTCAGTGTGAACTTTGAGTTGGTTTGTGTCGCGCTCGGAGGCCAATGAAGGCCCACTGCTGATAAGCGTGCTGTCATGTTGGACATGACAAGAGATTATCAGTGTGTGCACGGCACTGCTCTTTACACAGGCCACTGGGGGGGCCTGCTGTCCTCCAGATAATAACACCCCCACACCCAAACACACACATCAGCCCCGCTGTTCACCCGTTGACTTTTTTCAATTTGGTACAGTCACACTCTCTCTCTCTCTCCTCTACTCAGTGACTTGGTACAGTCTGTCTCTCTCTCTCTCCTCTGTACTCAGTGACTTGGTACAGTCACACTCTCTCTCTCTCTCCTCTCTACTCAGTGACTTGGTACAGTCTCTCACTCTCTCTCTCTCCTCTGTACTCAGTGACTTGGTACAGTCTCTCTCTCTCTCTCTCCTCTCTACTCAGTGACTTGGTACAGTCTCTCTCTCTCTCTCTCTCTCTCGCTCCCCTCTCTGCTCAGTGACTTGGTACAGTCTCTCTCTCTCTCCTCTCTACTCAGTGACTTGGTACAGTCTCTCTCTCTCTCTCCTCTCTACTCAGTGACTTGGTACAGTCTCTCTCTCTCTCTCCTCTCTACTCAGTGACTTGGTACAGTCTCTCTCTCTCTCTCCTCTCTACTCAGTGACTTGGTACAGTCTCTCTCTCTCTCTCCTCTCTACTCAGTGACTTGGTACAGTCACACTCTCTCTCTCTCCTCTCTACTCAGTGACTTGGTACAGTCACACTCTCTCTCTCCTCTCTACTCAGTGACTTGGTACAGTCTCTCTCTCTCTCCTCTCTACTCAGTGACTTGGTACAGTCTCTCTCTCTCTCTCCTCTCTACTCAGTGACTTGGTACAGTCACTCTCTCTCTCTCCTCTCTACTCAGTGACTTGGTACAGTCACACTCTCTCTCTCCTCTCTACTCAGTGACTTGGTACAGTCACACTCTCTCTCTCTCCTCTCTACTCAGTGACTTGGTACAGTCACTCTCTCTCCTCTCTACTCAGTGACTTGGTACAGTCAGTCTCTCTCTCCTCTCTACTCAGTGACTTGGTACAGTCAGTCACTCTCTCTCTCCTCTCTACTCAGTGACTTGGTACAGTCACACTCTCTCTCTCTCTCTCTCTCTCTACTCTCTACTCAGTGACTTGGTACAGTCACTCTCTCTCTCTCCTCTCTACTCAGTGACTTGGTACAGTCACTCTCTCTCTCCTCTCTACTCAGTGCGGCTCTTTTCATTCTTGGCTTCTTGGCGCTTTTTATTTGGTTGTTTCTGCTCAGCAGTGGTTTCCACGCAGATGGTTGCCAGAAGCTCCTCCCCCGCGTCCTTTCTTTCCTTTCCATTTGTCCGTGTCATAACAGAAGCTCCTCCCCCCGCGTCCTTTCTCTCCTTTCCATTTGTCCGTGTCTCGCTCTGCCTGCGCTCAGCTAGCAGCAGCAGCAGCAGCAGCAGTGAGTGAGTGCAGCCGATTCCAAATCGCCAGGGAAAATAATCACTTATAAAAATGACCTTTATTGGCCGGAGAGAGTGGCGAGGCTGTTTTACACCACCGCACTTCAGCCTTATTAACAGCAGTCAGCTTGGCTCTGCCCGGGTACGACCGGGGCCCCACTCACTACTGCCTTTTCATCAACGGGCATACTTGGCGCTGGGGCCGGTAAGGTTTATTTTTGCCAGGGTGAAGCGGAGCCCTTTACGAGGAGGAGTCCACCATCTGACATCTGCTGGCACTGGATCCCGCTCTCTCTCTCTCTCTCTCTCTCTCTCTCTCTCTCTCGCTCTCTCTCTCTCTCGTCTCTCTCTCTCTCTCTCTCTCTCTCTCTCTCTCTCTCTCTCTCTCTCTCTCTCTCTGTTAGCTGCTTGGCTTTACACAGTGGAATAGAAATGAAGTCATCGCACATTTGCAGACATATCAAATGAGCGATCCCCGAGACAGTCAAGTGGCTACCTATTGTACTGCGCCGTGCCATAAACACCCAGAGCTGCCGGAGGACACAGAGGGGTTGTCTCTATCCACCTTATTTTTGAATGCCCCACTGTAAAAAAAATAATTGTGGGTAAGGTCCGGTTTAACGTGACTTATTGTTGCAGCTCGCCATTTCCTTTGTTATACTCGGCTGCAGACCCGAATTATAAACCGGAAACTGGAGTATGTTATAAAAGTTATAAATATAGTCACGTTATAAACAACTAACCAACGCTGGGGCTCCGTATGGAAACAGTGTTACTCGAAATGGTTAAAAGTTAAATCAATTTGGTCATTCAGTGGCATTTTACTGCCATGTAAAGTAACTATTACGCTAGCCGCTAGCATTAGCCACAGTAGCCGACTACCCATAATGCATTACGTTATCCCAGCACCCAAACGACACGGCTGTAGAGCAGAATGGCTCTGCTGTAAAATCCTCATAGATGTTTTTTTTTGTCAAGTTAAAACAGTGTAAAAATGACACCGGCAGCGGAAGAAGCACCCATCAGGCATCATGGCAGCTAGAAATAAGGTGGATATGTGGATTTGAGATATTAAATCGGCAATAGAAATACTTCTATTGCCCCCGTGGGGATATGTTAATCTGTGTATAATCACAAAGTTTCCAGAGAGAATTGATGTGTGTAATTATGAGTGGGTTGTTCTATGGGCGACGTTAATGAAAAGGGAATTCAAAGTGAAATCTAACTAATGAATTCTAATTGCGGATTTACTCTAGATTTACATTTTAGGTTTTTTTGGTGTGTTTTTTTGTTGTTGCAAAAGATGCAGATTGAGCTCTCGTTGCGTTTCTGTGTGCATTAGCGTTATACCGCTAACTGCCATCGCTCAAAGACAAAAGACAGAGGAAAGCGTCAATAGTGTTCAGATGCATGTGATAAGAGGCAGATGAGCAGAGTCAATAGTGTTCAGATGCATGTGATAAGATGCAGATGAACAGAGTCAATAGTGTTCAGATGCATGTGATAAGAGACAGATGAACAGAGTCAATAGTGTTCAGATGCATGTGATAAGATGCAGATGAACAGAGTCAATAGTGTTCAGGTGCATGTGATAAGATGCAGATGAACAGAGTCAATAGTGTTCAGATGCATGTGATAAGATGCAGATGAACAGAGTCAATAGTGTTCAGGTGCATGTGATAAGATGACAGATGAACAGAATCAATAGTGTTCAGATGCATGTGATAAGAGACAGATGAACAGAATCAATAGTGTTCAGATGCATGTGATAAGAGACAGATGAACAGAGTCAATAGTGTTCAGATGCATGTGATAAGATGACAGATGAACAGAATCAATAGTGTTCAGATGCATGTGATAAGAGACAGATGAACAGAGTCAATAGTGTTCAGATGCATGTGATAAGAGGCAGATGAACAGAGTCAATAGTGTTCAGATGCATGTGATAAGAGACAGATGAACAGAGTCAATAGTGTTCAGATGCATGTGATAAGATGCAGATGAACAGAGTCAATAGTGTTCAGATGCATGTGATAAGATGCAGATGAACAGAGTCAATAGTGTTCAGATGCATGTGATAAGAGGCAGATGAACAGAGTCAATAGTGTTCAGATGCATGTGATAAGAGACAGATGAACAGAGTCAATAGTGTTCAGATGCATGTGATAAGAGACAGATGAACAGAGTCAATAGTGTTCAGATGCATGTGATAAGAGACAGATGAACAGAGTCAATAGTGTTCAGGTGCATGTGATAAGATGACAGATGAACAGAATCAATAGTGTTCAGATGCATGTGATAAGAGACAGATGAACAGAGTCAATAGTGTTCAGATGCATGTGATAAGATGCAGATGAACAGAGTCAATAGTGTTCAGATGCATGTGATAAGATGACAGATGAACAGAATCAATAGTGTTCAGATGCATGTGATAAGAGACAGATGAACAGAGTCAATAGTGTTCAGGTGCATGTGATAAGATGCAGATGAACAGAGTCAATAGTGTTCAGATGCATGTGATAAGATGCAGATGAACAGAGTCAATAGTGTTCAGATGCATGTGATAAGAGACAGATGAACAGAGTCAATAGTGTTCAGGTGCATGTGATAAGATGCAGATGAACAGAGTCAATAGTGTTCAGATGCATGTGATAAGATGCAGATGAACAGAGTCAATAGTGTTCAGGTGCATGTGATAAGAGACAGATGAACAGAGTCAATAGTGTTCAGATGCATGTGATAAGAGGACAGATGAGCAGAGTCAATAGTGTTCAGATGCATGTGATAAGAGACAGATGAACAGAGTCAATAGTGTTCAGATGCATGTGATAAGAGGCAGATGAACAGAGTCAATAGTGTTCAGATGCATGTGATAAGATGCAGATGAACAGAGTCAATAGTGTTCAGATGCATGTGATAAGATGCAGATGAACAGAGTCAATAGTGTTCAGGTGCATGTGATAAGAGACAGATGAGCAGAGTCAATAGTGTTCAGATGCATGTGATAAGAGGACAGATGAGCAGAGTCAATAGTGTTCAGATGCATGTGATAAGAGACAGATGAACAGAGTCAATAGTGTTCAGATGCATGTGATAAGAGGCAGATGAACAGAGTCAATAGTGTTCAGATGCATGTGATAAGAGGCAGATGAACAGAGTCAATAGTGTTCAGATGCATGTGATAAGAGGACAGATGAACAGAGTCAATAGTGTTCAGATGCATGTGATAAGAGACAGATGAACAGAGTCAATAGTGTTCAGATGCATGTGATAAGAGGCAGATGAACAGAGTCAATAGTGTTCAGATGCATGTGATAAGAGGCAGATGAACAGAGTCAATAGTGTTCAGATGCATGTGATAAGAGGCAGATGAACAGAGTCAATAGTGTTCAGATGCATGTGATAAGAGGCAGATGAACAGAGTCAATAGTGTTCAGATGCATGTGATAAGAGACAGATGAACAGAGTCAATAGTGTTCAGATGCATGTGATAAGAGGCAGATGAACAGAGTCAATAGTGTTCAGATGCATGTGATAAGAGGCAGATGAACAGAGTCAATAGTGTTCAGATGCATGTGATAAGAGGACAGATGAACAGAGTCAATAGTGTTCAGATGCATGTGATAAGAGACAGATGAACAGAGTCAATAGTGTTCAGATGCATGTGATAAGAGGCAGATGAACAGAGTCAATAGTGTTCAGATGCATGTGATAAGAGACAGATGAACAGAGTCAATAGTGTTCAGATGCATGTGATAAGAGACAGATGAACAGAGTCAATAGTGTTCAGATGCATGTGATAAGAGACAGATGAACAGAGTCAATAGTGTTCAGATGCATGTGATAAGAGACAGATGAACAGAGTCAATAGTGTTCAGATGCATGTGATAAGAGGACAGATGAACAGAGTCAATAGTGTTCAGGTGCATGTGATAAGAGACAGATGAACAGAGTCAATAGTGTTCAGATGCATGTGATAAGAGGCAGATGAACAGAGTCAATAGTGTTCAGATGCATGTGATAAGAGACAGATGAACAGAGTCAATAGTGTTCAGATGCATGTGATAAGAGGACAGATGAACAGAGTCAATAGTGTTCAGATGCATGTGATAAGAGGCAGATGAACAGAGTCAATAGTGTTCAGATGCATGTGATAAGATGCAGATGAACAGAGTCAATAGTGTTCAGATGCATGTGATAAGAGACAGATGAACAGAGTCAATAGTGTTCAGATGCATGTGATAAGAGGCAGATGAACAGAGTCAATAGTGTTCAGATGCATGTGATAAGAGACAGATGAACAGAGTCAATAGTGTTCAGATGCATGTGATAAGATGACAGATGAACAGAATCAATAGTGTTCAGATGCATGTGATAAGATGCAGATGAACAGAGTCAATAGTGTTCAGATGCATGTGATAAGAGACAGATGAACAGAATCAATAGTGTTCAGATGCATGTGATAAGATGACAGATGAACAGAATCAATAGTGTTCAGATGCATGTGATAAGAGGCAGATGAACAGAGTCAATAGTGTTCAGATGCATGTGATAAGAGACAGATGAACAGAGTCAATAGTGTTCAGATGCATGTGATAAGAGACAGATGAACAGAGTCAATAGTGTTCAGATGCATGTGATAAGAGACAGATGAACAGAGTCAATAGTGTTCAGATGCATGTGATAAGATGACAGATGAACAGAATCAATAGTGTTCAGATGCATGTGATAAGATGCAGATGAACAGAGTCAATAGTGTTCAGATGCATGTGATAAGAGACAGATGAACAGAATCAATAGTGTTCAGATGCATGTGATAAGATGACAGATGAACAGAATCAATAGTGTTCAGATGCATGTGATAAGAGGCAGATGAACAGAGTCAATAGTGTTCAGATGCATGTGATAAGAGACAGATGAACAGAGTCAATAGTGTTCAGATGCATGTGATAAGAGACAGATGAACAGAATCAATAGTGTTCAGATGCATGTGATAAGAGACAGATGAACAGAATCAATAGTGTTCAGATGCATGTGATAAGATGCAGATGAACAGACTCAATAGTGTTCAGATGCATGTGATAAGATGCAGATGAACAGAGTCAATAGTGTTCAGATGCATGTGATAAGAGACAGATGAACAGAGTCAATAGTGTTCAGATGCATGTGATAAGAGACAGATGAACAGAGTCAATAGTGTTCAGATGCATGTGATAAGAGACAGATGAACAGAGTCAATAGTGTTCAGATGCATGTGATAAGAGACAGATGAACAGAGTCAATAGTGTTCAGATGCATGTGATAAGAGACAGATGAACAGAGTCAATAGTGTTCAGATGCATGTGATAAGAGACAGATGAACAGAGTCAATAGTGTTCAGATGCATGTGATAAGAGACAGATGAACAGAGTCAATAGTGTTCAGATGCATGTGATAAGATGCAGATGAACAGAGTCAATAGTGTTCAGATGCATGTGATAAGATGCAGATGAACAGAGTCAATAGTGTTCAGATGCATGTGATAAGATGCAGATGAACAGAAATTTTCCATCCTCTCACATATGATGAGTGGAGGTAATGAATAACCCTGAGCAAAGACATGCTTATGAAACCCCGCCATTAGATATTTGGCAGAGCTCCAAGTCCTGCTATGGCTGTTCAGCTCTGCCACCTTGTATATAGGTCATCATTTCATTACTGTCGGGAAAAAAAAGCAGGCCTGGCATGGTTTGACCCCTTTAAATACATTCCCAGTCAAATCCCCTCGTGTGCCACCAGGGCCATACACTTAGTGCATGTTACCTTTTTGTCAGTACTACCTTTGTCAATAAAACCTTTCCAGGTTGCTAAATACGTTCTTTCTCTCTCTCTCTCTCTCTCTCTCTCTCTCTCTCTCTCTCTCTCTCTCTCTCTCTCTCTCTCTCTCTCTCTCTAAAGGAATGAACCACAGTCAAACGGGCACAAAATGTACCCAAAAGTTTATATAAACCTCTGATCTTCTTAACGTGTCTCTTACAAAGCCATTACTGCTTGAAGGCCTCCAAATCAGGAGCTTGATAATAAGTGGGTGGCTACAGTGAAGAAAGACTGGAGTTTTATTGCTCCCTGTTTTGTAATTTGTCGTGCTTGAATAAATTTGGATGGACTTGTTCCAACACCTGATGGTTTGGCAGCAGCCTCCAGCAGTGCTCCACCTCGTGATCATTGCATACTGTACACTACACAGCCAAAAGAAGAGCATACTGCACATAGGGCTGGGCAATATAATCGATACGGCAATATGTCGCGATATTTTATTTCCCGATACTGTATCGATACTTGGACGCCAAGTATCGCGATATAATTTTTTTTTTTTTTTTTGCAGGCCATGCCATGCCAGGCCTCTGCATCTGGTGATTCCCACCCCTAATCGATACTGTATCGATATTTCCCATATCGATGCGTTCAGTAACACTCAACACTCAGTAGTTTTGACTAAATTTGTCCACTAACTTATCAGTATAAAGTGATGTACATATTATTACACTACCTGGGTGGTACACAGTGTGTTGTATCTTTAGCTCTATTATTTAATTTTGAGTAAATTCTGTAGAATATCGCAATATATCGCAATATGTATCGCATCGCAATATATCGTGATACAATCGTATCGTGACCCAAGTATCGTGATACGTATCGTATCGTGAGATCCTTGCCAATACCCAGCCCTAACTGCACACTACACAGCCAAAAGAAGAGCATACTGTACACTACACAGCCAAAAGAAGAGCATACTGCACACTACACAACCAAAAGAAGAGCATACTGCACACTTTACGGCTAAAAGAAGAGCATACTGTACACTTTACGGCTAAAAGAAGAGCATACTGTACACTTTACGGCTAAAAGAAGAGCATACTGCACACTTTACGGCTAAAAGAAGAGCATACTGTACACTTTACGGCTAAAAGAAGAGCATACTGTAAACTTTACGGCTAAAAGAAGAGCATACTGTACACTTTACGGCTAAAAGAAGAGCATACTGTACACTACACAGCTAAAAGAAGAGCATAATGTACACTACACAGCTAAAAGAAGAGCATATTGTACACTACACAGCCAAAAGAAGAGCATACTCTACACTACACAGCTAAAAGAAGAGCATACTGCACACTACACAGCTAAAAGAAGAGCATACTGTACACTTTACGGCTAAAAGAAGAGCATACTGTACACTTTACGGCTAAAAGAAGAGCATACTGTACACTTTACGGCTAAAAGAAGAGCATACTGTACACTACACAGCTAAAAGAAGAGCATACTGTACACTTTACGGCTAAAAGAAGAGCATACTGTACACTACACAGCTAAAAGAAGAGCATACTGTACACTTTACGGCTAAAAGAAGAGCATACTGTACACTTTACGGCTAAAAGGAGAGCATACTGTACACTTTACGGCTAAAAGGAGAGCATACTGTACACTTTACGGCTAAAAGGAGAGCATACTGTACACTTTATGGCTAAAAGGAGAGCATACTGTACACTTTACGGCTAAAAGAAGAGCATACTGTAAACTTTACGACTAAAAGAAGAGCATACTGTACACTTTACGGCTAAAAGAAGAGCATACTGTAAACTTTATGACTAAAAGAAGTGCTCCTTGTCGTACAGTTGGCCTTTAAAAGAGACACATGTGGCTTTTTCATCACAGCCAGTGCTCTTCACTCCAGACAGTGTGGAATTACAAGTGTCAGGACAAGAGTGAATGGCACACTAGCATGTGTGTGTGTGTGGGGGGGGATGCTTGGGTACTATATATATTAAACTATATATATTATACTATATATATTAAGTCTATCAACACAATGTCTTAAGGGTTGTACTTTAATTGCCCTATGAAGCGTTTACTGTGTTGGGTTGTGACAGTTTGCCTCTTTTAGCTGCCTCTGCAAAGCTTTCTTATTCATTTACAGCAAGCTGCTTCCTCAGCTGGAGAACGCCCCATATTCCCCTCACATTTCTGCCTGTCACAAGTTGGTCTTGCTCGGGCAACAAGTGCAGAGCCTCGTGTGTGTGTGTATGTGTGTGTGTGTGAGAGAGAGAAAGAGAGAGAGAGAGAGAGAGAGAGACAGAGCTATTCCTCTGGCTGCGGATTGAGACTTGCGTTTATGTTATGGCTGTCTGTGAGGTTGAAGGTCACTCCAGCCACCCGGAGTTTAGATGGCCTTCTTTGAAGTGTGACCGACAGTCACCCGCTGCGGCCCACGTTTTAGTTTGAGGAAACGTCCTTGATATTATTGACGTCACATCCAGCCCTTTTTGAAGTCAGGATAATAGAGAGCCACGGGCTCTGTTCCTTCCTCAGGTGATTGTGACTGCTTTGCGTTCGACAGCGAGTGGAGCCAGCCACTTGTTGAACTAGCTCAGCGCATTTGCAAAAACAATCGCCAGCAGCCGAGTCTTGGAGACCCCCCCCCCCCCACACACACACACACACACACATATGTGTGTGAGCACTGGGGGTGCGATAGGATGAGGGTTGCTGCACACTGTGGTTAAGGGGGGGGGGGGGATTGAGGAAGCATGCAGGGAACAGGAAACTCAAGTGAGTCACCTTGAGCTGTTTGTTGACGCTGTGGTGCCAACACTGTTGGCTGTGAATCTCCCGCCATTTATCTTGTCCTGATTGTTATCTCAACTCCCCAAACCCACCAGCTCTGGCACACCTGCTGGGCTGCCCTCATGCATCAGAGCAATTGCAGAAGGCTGCAAGTTTCCCTGAGGATTATTTTTTTCACCCTTATTTTTTGACTGTGTGACTCACCATTGGGCGCATTGTGTACGTCCATGCATACGACGCCGGGTTTACATCCATTTAAACACATAACTAATTGTTCATTGCTTCGGCTGTTAGTTTTATTATTACTTTGAAACGTGCGCTCTAGAGGGGTCAAATGCAAGTTCCTCCAGCCTTAGGTGAGAAACCTGATTATTATAACCACTGGCAGTTTGCCCTTAAAACATCAAAACTAAATGAGATGCTACTACTAGCATAGATGCATATGTATAGAGCAGTGGTTCCCAACCTTTTTACACCAAGTACCACCTGAGAAAGTAGTTGGCTCTCCAAGTACCACCATATGACCGACGTTAAAATACAGTCTATTCAGCTATGCACAGTTCACGCAGGAGGCAAATTTATTCCAACCTGCAGCCTATGTGCAACCTGCAGCAGCTGCACTTGTGCTGGGTTGACTGCTGTCTTCACCTCCTTGTGCTTCATCGTTGCTGCTCTCCTCTACTACAGCTCTTTTACGATTCCCTCCCGTTTTGATCCACTTTAGCATCCCTCCTCGTCTTTGTTCACCACTTGTGTAACCATGCGGGGCGGGCAGGTAATTGTGCATGCGCAACAGGTATAGTGTCCGTCAGAAACAAATATTTGTTTCTAAATCTCAAGACAACAAAATAAACCTCAATTTCAATGATCACAAGTTTATTTTTATTCATAGTATTATTTTGATAGATAAACATGTTTTACAATTGATTTTAAAGTTGGGTTTATTTCATAATTTAAACATTGGGATTCCAGGGATCAAGTACCACCAGCAGGGGGGGGCGCAAGTACCACCTACCTTGAGAAACACTGCCAATAATATTAATAATTATTATTATTTCACTTTCACATGTTTGAAAACTACTACTAATGACCACCATGGATTTTGCACAAAAACTAATTTTTTTTTTTTTTTTTTTTTTTTTTTTTTTTTTTTTCACAGAGCCTTCCAAGTACCACCAGCAAGTACCACCTACGGTACGCGTACTGTAGGTTGGGAACCACTGGTATAGAGCATTAGCATAGATGCATACCTATAGAGTATTAGCATAGATGCATACGTATAGAGCATTAGCATAGATGCATACGTATAGAGCTCAGTCACACTATGTAATAGGATGTTCAATATTGGACCTGGCTTATGTACGAACTGTACTGAAAACAAATTCCACCAGCCTGGTGTGTGGTCATTAAAGAATCTAATCTAATCTAATCTTAAGTAAAGCACAGTAGCATCATCAGCATAGATGCATACCTATAGAGCTCACTCACACTATGTAATTAAGCCTTTAAAAACTTGAGTTACCAGTTTGTGAGCAATGTGGGACATGTAAAGGATCATTGGAGCGTTGTTTTCAAAATCACTTCCTCCCTCCTGCAGATAGCTCACACATCGGTGTCCGGTTTGAAGGCGTTGTTAATGGCAGGACTTTGCCAGGCATCTCACCTGAAGCGAGGTGGAACTTGGGACAGCTCCAAGGACATTTTAGCACTGCAGAAAGGGAGAGTGAAAGGGAGAGCCAGGCAGGGCGTTTCATCTCCCGGTACCTGTAAGTGTTGCTCGCCAAGCGGAGGGATGGCGAGGTGCGAACTGGGAGGTCTAGAATGCCAACATAATGCCAAGTTCCCTGAGGCTGTGTGTGTGTGTTAGCGTGTGTGTGCGTGTGTGTGTGTGTGTGTGTGTGTGTGTGTGTGCGTGTGCTGTGTGTGTCTTCTGATCTGGCAGGCACGCGCATTCCTCTTCTGAGTTGTCTCAACTGCAGCCAATCAGCAGAAGCTGGCGTACAGTAAGCACAAGTGCGGTACAAGTTCATGCAGTTCGTTACTAGTGTCGGTAGTAAGCTGTGTTCTTAACACTTTTCTATGAGTTTTGCATGGTGTTATGTATGTGCAGTAGTGCACTAGGGCTGGGACCATTTATACTTATCTCCTGATTCCATACTATCAGCATCCTTGCGTGCCGATTCAATATGATTCTTAAGTATTGTGATTCTACAGCTATTGTGATTCAATATTACAATGTATTGCGATGTTAGTTTTGCTTTATTAGGCCATGGGAAAAAGTTGAATCATACACTTCTAGAGAGATTGTATTATGACCATGAGTTATAGTTCTGAAAACAGTGCACATCACATGTCAGTCAGTCTTTCTAGGCAGGTATAATGGCCCAGCTAACGGCCCGCCCATTACAATAGCTGTTGGCCAATCACCCCCCCATGCCCCATCAATGACAACATAAGCAGTTGATTGGCCAAAACTGTGGAACAAGAGCCAATGAAAGCAAAGATGCAAATCGCCCCCAAACACACTCGAAAACAGACATAAACAAGCCTGGTTTGCTCTCAAAATACAACTAAATTATTTAGTAATCCCAAAACTGTTGTTTGTTATAGTGAGTGGGTTCCTCAAAATCTAAACTTGCCTAATATGGGTTAGGGCAGATTTGTTTGTTTGTTTAACTGATTCAGAGATAGAAGCCGATTAAAACAAATCCAAAATCCAAAATCGCGAGATTTAAGTGAATCGATCCCCCCCACCCCTAATGTACATAATGTTTGTTCATGTGTGTGTGTATGTATGTGTACCTGGCTGTGTGTATGTGTTTGTACAGTGTACATATGTGTGTATGCAAGGCTGTGTGTGTGTGCGCACACACACTATATTTCTGCAGTGTCTTCACGTAGTGTGGTCCCCAGAGCATCCTCTCCCCAAGTTCACATCTGGACTCCTCTTCTGTGCCAAAGCAGGCCACCTGGCCCTGCTGACCCTGTGTGTGTTACAATGTGTGTGTGTGTGTGTGTGTGTGTGTGTGTGTGTGTGTGTGCCTGTGTGTGTGTGTGTGTGTGTGTGTGTGTGTGTGTTACAGTGTGTGTGTGTGTGTGTGTGTGTGTTACAGTGTGTGTGTGGTGGGAAAGTGAGTGAGAGCTAGAGAGATAACATTAGAGAGATGAATTAGCATAAATGGCGAGAGACCACACAGCTCACGTGTCAGACAGGCAGTTAATGTATTCTCAGCCGGTATCTGTTTGTGTAGGTATCATGTGAAAGAACACCCTTTACAGCCCATTGCCTCATCATGCTTTCCCTGTGTGTGTGTGTGTGTGTGTGTGTGTGTGTGCGCGTGTGTGCATGTGTGTGTGCATGTGTGCATGTGTGCATGTGTGTGTGTGTGTGTGCCGAGCACGAGCCTGTCGGCTGGCCCTTATCTAACAGAGTGGGATTAGTTGACCGAAGGCGACCCTTGGCCTCCTCTCCCCTCTCTCTCTCTGCCTGCCTGCCTGCTAACTCCACAGAGCGTCACTTGAGCATGTCTGCTGCTGTCGACTCTGTCACAGCCAAGCACCATCTGCAGCCTAAAGCC
>NC_139626.1:7335158-7347658 GCF_964638095.1 Poromitra crassiceps | reverse complement strand
TTTTTTTTTATATCGATACTTGGCGTCTAAATACCGATACAATATCGTCAGGCAAAATATCGCGATACTATGGTGTATCGATTTCCCCCCCCACCCCTAAAGGGGCCAGACTCTGTCCACTCTGTCACACGGGACGGTACCCCCTGTCTATACCAGAAAGGAGCGTTACAGCGTTTTTGCCTTTATTGGTTAGGAGGACAGTAGATAGACAGGAGAGGTGGGGAGAGAGAGGGGATGACATGTGGCAAGGGACCACGGGTGGGATTCGAACCCTTGGGTCGACCACCCAAGGGAAGCCTTAGTGGTACGCGCTCTACCAGGTGAGCCACCAGGACGCCCCTCCTACTCTGTCTCTGCTGTGTGTGAGACACAAAGAGCCACAACCATACACTGTTATCTGCTTGTTTTGATCTTTTCTTTGCTCAGACAAATGACTGAAATAATGATGTTGACTTTACTTCTGGTGTTATTTTAGTCATGTATTAAAACACACACACACACACACACACCACCACCACCACTTTCTGTCACGACCGCAAGTAGGGCTGTGCAATAAAATCGATACGGCAATATATCACAATACTTTCTCCGCAATACTGTATCGATATTTCAGAAAGAAAATCGTGATATATCGCCATATCAAATTTTTTTGCACATCCGTGTGTTCAGTGACACAATAAGAACACTTATTTCTTATTACTTTCTTATTACTTATTTCAGCGCGTTCAGTAACAACACTCAGTAGTTTTGACAAAATTTGTCCACTAAGTTGTCAATATAAAGTGATGTACATATTATTACACTACCTGGGTGGTACACAGGGTGTTGTATTTTAGCTCTATTTTAAAAATGTCATTAAATTATGTACAGTATCGCAATATGTATTCTATCGCAATGTATCGTGATACAATCGTATCGTGACCCATGTATCGTGATACGTATCGTATCGTGAGGTCCTTGCCAATACCCAGCCCTAACCACAAGTGCAGCATGCTAGCCCAGTACCTGCCGATGAGCCAAATAACCTTTGTACAGGACTGAAACATTGAAATCTTTTTTTTTTAAGACAAATACAAACTCTTTGTTTAGCTCTTCCTGGCTTCAGCAGCAACATGGAGCAGAGAGAGAGGAGGGTTTTGGTGTGGTCAGCTTGAACCCTGGCTGCCCAGCAGCTGGCCCTCTTATCTGGCCCGCCTGTGGCCATGCATATGCATCCCTGGCCGAGTGTCTGAGAGCGGGCTTAGCATACGGATCAGCAGGCGGATCACATGCAAGGCCACACTGAAGTGCCATAGCCGGAGAGCGGCTGGCTAACACAGACCGGCGTTGTTGCTCAAAGTAGCGTTCAATATCGGCCGTGTTGGCAGCAGCAGCAGCAGCAGCAGCAGCGGTGGCGGGAATTAGCGCTGGTGCCACAGTGTGAGTGTAGTAGTGTACTACATCTTGACCTCTGACCTGAGGTAGGGCGGGCAGGGCTCCGGGGGTCAAGTTGGCCTTCAGTTTTTAGTCTCTATAGGCACTCGTCATGTTACAGCCGTCCTACTTTATGACAAATTTGACAGATTTGTCAAGCGCGCGAAATAAAAACAAATGAATGACTGAAGTAGTAATAGACCTCTCCACTTCTCCAGTGCATTTTGTCCACAATCAGAGGCTCTTCATTTCCTGTCGCTGCCTCCCAAAATTGTGAGGACACGGTCGAGTCGTGGTTGCTGCTTATTTCCAGGATGAACTGAGAGGAGTGCTACAGTATTTGTCCTGCCGGAGGCGCGCTGTAAAGGATATGAGTTGCCAACAGTGGTGTCTTGTGTCAGTGTGGGTGTAGCCGCTGTGCATCCAAACGACCTATATAATTCAGTGTGGTAGGATGCCTCTATTCCCTTTAGCCGAGGGGCAGCTGCTTCCAACTTTGAAAAGAACAGAGAACTCCCAGCAAAAAAACACAACAACGTGTTTCTTGAGCCACCCGGGAAATGCATAATTTGTTTGGGACACGCATAATAGAGCTATAATGAAAAATAACATTGGCAAGCTCATCCACTGTACCAAATTAAATAAGTTGTTGCTCCAATTCCTCTGCCTGCATGCATGGAACTGGCATAGATGGATGTTCTTTTTTTTTTTTTTTTTTTAAGGACACGTTCCTATAAAACACGATATAATAAAAAAGACGTAGGCGGAAACCTTTTGAATCTACTAAATGCCAGTGACAGAGCTTCTGTTGCGTTGACAGTGATCTGTGAGACAGCGCAATCTGATATTAAAAAGGCCAATGAGTGTGTTTCTTTTGATAGCGCCGCCGCACACAGACATTATCGCAGGATATTCTCAAAGCAAGATAGGAAGGAATGGCCTTTTGTGCAGCGCTTTGCCCAGTCAGGTGGGAGAATGTCAGCGAGCTACTTGGCTGTGGTGATTGGCTGAATATCATCAGATAGATCCAGGAACCTGATTGGCTGAATATCATCAGATAGATCCAGGAACCTGATTGGCTGAATATCATCAGATAGATCCAGGAACCGGAAACAATGTGTCATGTATGCAAGAGACACTAAAAGAGGACAATAATGATTGGACTAGGCCCGGACCCAGCTGATCAATCTGCACATTGGCTCACGACACTTACAGTGCTGTGTGTGTGTGTGTGTGTGTGTGTGTGTGTGTGTGTGTGTGTGTGTGTGCGTGCGTGCGTCTGTCTGTCTGTCTGTCTGTCTGTCTGTCAGGGTTCCTATGTCTATGACAGGGTGTAAAAAAATTGCGTCTTTTCAAGTCAACTTGGCATCTCAGGGCTTGTGGAGACTTGGATTACGCCATGTGCTTTTTTTTTTTATATATATTTTGTTTGACATTTTTGCTCATGTTAATGGGGGTAGGCTAGCCAGTGACCAATGACTACCATTCATTGTGCTAAGCTAACTAGCGGGAGGGGCGGCGGGTGACTATTTTTCTACTACACGCACAGAGAAGAGAAGGGCATCTATCTTCTCGTCTGACTATCGGGAAGATGACAAATAGGCGAATCTCCCAAAATGTTGCAATGTTCCTTTAAGCAATAAAAGCAATACCGGTTCTGTTAAGAATTGATTGTTGTCTCGTCTTTCCAACAAATAATAGAAAAGTATCGATACTACTAGTGGAGTGGTATCGATAAAGATACTCAAACAGTTTCGAAAATAGTATCAATATCAATCAAAATTAACGATACCCCATCATCCCCATCCCTAGTGTTAATGTGTGTGTTTATGTGTTGTTATGTGTGTGCATCTTTGTCACTGTGTGTGTGTGTCTGTGTGTGTGCGTGTGCGTGTGTGTGTGTGTGTGTGTGTGTGTGTGTGTGCGTGTGTGTGTCTGTGTGCGTGCACGTGTGCAGAGAAGCCACAGATGGGAAGCATTATTTAACTTGCCTCTGCCAGATCACTTCTCTGTGATCCAATACGATGTGGCAGATCTGTTCCTGTCCAGTATAAACTGATTGAATGTGATGTGCAATGTAAAATCATTTGCTAACAATAGTCTCACATCAGGGCTGATGTGTTTTGGCTCTGACATTTAATACTGTAACTTTGGAAGCAATGGCGAGGTCAAAAAGTGAACGTTGGGGTTTTCTTTCTTTATTTTTGTGACCGCACGTACACACACCATTTGATGAGCATGCGCGGGGGGTTCCTTTTCAGCAATGTCCTCCTCGTCCACATAGTGCTCACACACAGTGCCTTGCTCAAAGGCACCATGACGGTAGTTGCTGAAGGGAGTGTGTTCACTAGTTTGCTGCCATCCTGAGGTTAAGCATGACGCAGAATAAAGTTCAGCATAGCTAAGCTGTCTGCCTGGAATACTGCCTGGACTCATCCTTTTATGAAATCAATGCCAGCGCTTTAAATAATCATGTACGTCTAGGGGTATGGAGATATAAGGTAAGGTAGCCAGAGAGATTATTAACAAATACCTATACCAAGTAGTAGGGATGTCACGATACTAGAATTTCTACTTCGATGCCGATACCCAGGAAAATATCGATACTCGATACCATTTTCGATACCACGGGAAGGGGGGGATGACGACACATCAAGAGGCATAAAAATAAAGTTAGACAGATGGACGGACAGACGCACACTTCTCCATAATCTAGACCTGATCAAACTTTGAAGTTAGACAGCAGATTAGCCCTGCTCTAGCCATCAGCCTATCAGAACACATTTAGCTTGTTGAAGCAACAGATACCCAATGATAGGGAGGGGACAAATCTGTGATTTTTCATTAAAAGAAAGCACCGATGGTATCGAAACTGTTGCAAATGAGTATTGTATCCATTTCAAATGTTTAGTATTGATAGTTATCGATACCTGTTGCAAATGAGTATTGTACCCGATTCAAATTCTCTGTATTGATACTTTTCGATACTATCGATACTTTTGACAACCCTACCAAGTAGAGTAGAATGAATCCCTTGCTGGGCAGTGCATTCCTGGACAAATATATCCCTGGCCTATGGAAAGTCTAGTAAGGCTCATGCGGTGAACTGCGTTTGATTCCTCTGACCAGTCTGAGCCTTAGACACACGAGGTTAGACACCTCATTTGGCTAAAGGATTAGGCTGGTAAGCCTTTTAGCGGTAAGCTGGTGCTCACAGGAAAATCTAACATGGGTTATAGCATGGAGGAGAAAACCTTACACCTCCTCCGGGGATTCTCACCTCTCTTGAACTCTTAAACTCCTCCCATGTCATCCCTGACTTGGCAGAACATGCATGGATCAGTGACCATAAGGATTTCTCAGTATAGAGAGCGCGGCTGTAGGTAGCTAACTCGCGTGCGTCTCCCTGGAGCCCTGTTTAAGCCCTCCTATCTCTGGAGAGATGTGTCTTTCATTGGCAGCGACCTGAAGGTAATCACACATTGTATCTGTCTGTTGTCGTTACAGAGTGCGGCGCAAAAACCTATGTTTGGATGTAAGCGGGGGGACGCATGTGTGCACATGTGACGAGGCACAGTTGAAGCGAGGACCACTAAACAAGGCAAGTGATGCTTCCACGCTCTTTCCATGCATACTTGGAGGTTGACAACATCTAAGTCGTCACGCCTCTTTGTCAGTGCTGCTGTTTTCCTGCACACACACCTTCTCTTCACGCTGAAGCACACATCAATGGGATCTGTGAGGGAAATAGTTACTGTGATACCTTCATCGTGCCACACAAAGTCAAAGGCTGCTGGCTTTTATTTTTCCATGCTGGAACGCAGTGTCTCATTCCCACAGGTGCAGATATCAGGTTTGGTTTCGGGGGGGTGGGGGGCTTTACGGCCTGTGTATGGACATCAACTCTCTGACATATCTGTCTGTCCCCCCCCCCCCCCCCCCCCACACACACACACACACACACTGTCACGCCTGTGAAGGCTGGCCAATAAACTGGGAAAATATCAAAATGACAATATGGATTACTGCAGTATCCAAATACCAGGAGGCTGCAGCTTTTTCTTCAGACAGCTTCTCAGACGAGATGTTTTGACGCTGTGCAGAATGCCTGCTCTACTGCACATATCAAGTTGCATTCGAAGGAAAATCTGGCATTTCACACATATGACAACTTTGTTTTGAAGCACTCTTGTTATAATGCATGATGTCATAATTACAATATTCAGCAAAAACAATAGGATCAGTCAGTGTTGTGACTGTTGGGCCCTGGATCACTCAGTGTGCTTATGTCCACACATCCCAGCAGAGACAAGTGAAATGAGTCAGTGCTGACCAGAGGGGAAATGGACGCACTGGAATGAGCTTGGCGCTGCAACAGGTGACCTGGGCCATTTATATTTTTTTTTACAACTGCTGGCAGGGCTCCAGTGTAGCATAGCGCGCTTCGTGAGCCCTGACACTCAGCAGTCAGCAGCATAGCGCGCTTCGTGAGCCCTGACACTCAGCAGTCAGCAGCATACTGTAGCGCGCTTCGTGAGCCCTGACACTCAGCAGTCAGCAATCTTCCAGAAGACAGCAGCTATCTTGCACAATGTTCAACTTGCATTTTTTCCACCCGACGTAGCCGACATGCAGAGCTGCAGTGATGGAGGTCACACTTTCATATTGCACCTGACGGACCATGCTTTGCATGTTATGTTGTGTGCCTTACATCATGTGTACTTTGTACATTGTTACATTGTTACATCATGTGTACTTGTAGCATTGTTACATTGTTACATCATAGCCGTTTTCACACATGCGTACAGGAACATTGCCTGTAAATCAATAACGGCTATTTCCCGGAATTTCCCTTCACACCTGAGGGATCACATGTGTAAAAACAGCCGTGAAATAAGCTGTATTTTGGGGGAGCGTCAAAACTCTGATGGTGAATTAAGTTTGCTTGTCACACAATAAATCACACTCGTTTGACTTAAGAGTATGTTGTATCATTCACATTCGCTAACCAGTCTTTGAACTGAAATCTTTGAAGAAGTTGGGATCCCTGTCGGAGAGAAATAGCCTGGTTCGATGTTTATCAGTTCACCTGCGTCGCGTTGAAGCACTTTGTACAGACTGGCTTAGTTTGATGTGTCCAGGGGCTTGCCTTCGCTGTCGGCAACGTAAGCAAAATACTTCCACATTTCGCTTCGTGCATCTGCTTTCTCTACAAGCGTTGGGCGGCTTGCAAGACTCTCAGAACAAGCCGCTGTTACATTGTTACATTGTTACATCATGTGTACTTGTAGCGTCGACTTGTAGCGTTTCTCCATTTACCATGCAGTTTAATAACGCTGCAGTCACACTAGGCTCCACTTTCTGTTGTGGTGCACTGGGTGCTGCTGACACATTAGCGATTAGCCTGGTTTTGCAAGGGACTAGAACAGTCATTCTCAACCTTTTTCAAAGGAAGGACCCTAATTTAGTCCACATTAGAGACACGGAGCCCCACCTGATGAAAGTTGACCTCTCGGACCCAAATCTGACAGTATATTTTTTTCCAGATATGATTTTGCCCAGAATTCTATAAGACTGTCTTTCTGTATTGTAGGTTGAGAGATAACAAGAAATGATGATCAAAGCAGTCTTTGCTTCTACATTCTCTAATGGTGCTAACTTCTTGTAAATGACATGATGGTGTTGTTGAGAAGCACTGGGCTAGAGCGAGTCTGACCAGAGGAGCGGCCGGCCTGTCAGAGGAGGAGCGGCCGGCCGGCCTGTCAGAGGAGCGGCTGGCCTGTCAGAGGGGCCTGCCAGAGGCGCGGCCGGCCTGTCAGAGGAGCGGCCGGCCTGTCAGAGGAGCGGCCGGCCTGTCAGAGGAGCGGCCGGCCTGCCAGAGGAGCGGCCGGCCTGCCAGAGGAGCGGCCGGCCTGTCAGAGGCGCGGCCGGCCTGTCAGAGGAGCGGCCGGCCTGTCAGAGGAGCGGCCGGCCTGTCAGAGGAGCGGCCGGCCTGTCAGAGGAGCGGCCGGCCTGCAGCGCAGACACCGATCCCTCCCTCCTGCTGCTCAGGTGGCACAGAGAGAGAGAGCTCTGCCACTCCCTGCCCATCTGTCATGCAGGGGAATCACTTTCTCTCACTTGGCGTGTACAACACACACAGACACATGCACGCACCGACACACACACACACACACAGACACACACAGACACATGCACGCACCGACACACACACACACACACACACACACACACACAGACACAAATTCACACACAGAAATACAAATAGAAATACAAGCACCCACGCATGCAGGCACACAGACAAATGCACAATTATGCACACGCCCACACTCACATGGTGAAATTACACAAGCACACACGCACGCACGCATCCATGCACACACACACACACACACACACGATGTTGCATGTACACACACACACACACACACACACACACACGCGCGCTGTTGCACGCACAGACACACACACATGCACGCACAGATGCACTCACGTGAACGCGCACACACACACGTACACACACACACACACACACACACACTGTTGCACGTACAAACAACAGTGCAGTGCACTTTGAGCTGTGTTGGCACTTGTCCTCAGCGAGGGAGTAGCGGGGCTCCATAAAGGAGGAGAGCCAAAGTGTGAGTAGGCTCACAGCCAGTAGTTTTTTTGCCTGCTTCTCCAGCAGTGACTCACTGGCCACCTGGCTGGCTCATCCCGCCGCACGCTTCTGGACAGCACCCATTGTAAACCTCTATTTTACGTCTGAGGGAATTGACACCAACTGAGAGAGAGAGAGAGAAAAATCATCTTTATGGCCGTTAATGATGGGCAGAAGAGACTGAGAGACATAAATGTCATTTAAACTGAAGCCGTTACAGTCGGGCAGATGGCCTATATGCATGCAAGCCTCTGCTATACGGACGCTGTCTGTGCCTATTTCTGTTTGTGACATTTCAATAAGCAATTTCTCTTGGGAATCCATAAACGAACCCATTAACCTGCCTTGTGGCCATTTGACGTCTAGACAGGATGTATAGCGTGGTGGCAATTTAAGCTTTAGTCTGCAAAGGAGCCTAGAATTAATTTGAAATGACATGATTTACCAAGCGTGCTGCTAAAGGACATTTCCAGGAACACACAGGAAACGATGCAGTGCAGACGGATAGGTTCATAGCAGGTGTTATGATGGAGTTGTGAGCCTGGCTTCATTGATGGAGGTCTTCATACTGTGCTGGGTGGTAAAGACAGGAGGCAGCAGGAGGAGGAGGTCTGGCTGGGAGGTGGGAGGCTGTTCACTGTGGAGGCCACGTGCTCTCTGCCGCACGCTGCCTGGAGGCTTCTAGTTGCAGTGCAGGGTAAACACACACACGGCTGCTGCAGTCATGCTGGCGTGGAGATGGAGTGGGTGGTATTGTATGAAACCGTGCGGTTTCTTGGACAGCTCTGTCATTCACTGAAAGGAAGTGGTTTTTGGTGCCTCTTCTCGGCAAAGCACACGATGTTCCTCTCCGCTCGCTCTCTCTCTCTCTCTCTCTCTCTCTCTCTCTCTCTCTCCACCGATGCTCTTTGTTATTTCATTCATCTGAACTTGCGCATATCGACGTCTCCATTAAAGACAGAGGCTCTGTTAGGGGTCAACAGGAGGTCTGCATGCACTGCAGGACGACAAGTGAAAACCACAGTTGGCGGTGGGAGGGGGGGAGCAGAGAGTGTTTGTAATGTGAGGTAATATCACTCCTTCTTATGATTGCCGTCCCCTCGCAGCTCTCAGTTTCTCTTATAACTGGAGAGTCGACCTGGCGCTAGTGCTAGTGTGCTCGGGCCCGCGGGTCGGCCCGGGGTCAGGATGACGTTTTTTTTTTAGCAGCCTGTCTGGAGACGTAGCAGGAACTGGAGGGTGGTGGCGGGACAAAGGCGGTTGTGTTTTATCCCCAGAACCCATGTAATATGTATAGGTTGACTTTCCACTGCGTGTCTGTTTCAAATAACACTCCTGTTCTTTTGATGCCTCTTCTGTACCGCGAGCCGTCCAATCACACACCCCGAGTCAGGATAGGGTCTCGCACTATATAAGCATATAAGAGTAGGTGGTGTGTGACGGGAGGGTCCAGGCTGTAAGAACGCCCCTGTGTGCAAGATGTGCCTCTGCTGCTGCACACAGTCTCTGACTCTACATCTCTAAACCCCTAAAACCACTGTCACTTCCTGTTTGGGCTAGCGTGGCTAAAAGACACACAATCGTGGCTGCCAAGGAAAATATATAGGCTTTGGGAAAGATAGATCATCTTGAGTGCGTAATTGTCTTGGAGATAGAGGCGTTACACAGAATGTATTGGACACAGTGGAGGGGGAGATATGACATCACTGCCTCAGCAGCAGCACTTAAAAACTGCTGGAATTCAAACTCGTTATGGCAAAGAAATTCAAAGTGGAAGCATCACATGATGGGTCAAGGCCTGACACGGGACATTTTCTCAGAGACAGAACATTTATTGAGTCTATTTCCAGGGCCTAAGGGGCTACATTACAGCTTCCTCTGCCTCCCTATATGGCCAGTCATCTCCAGAGCCCCCTGCCCTCCTGGACCATTTCCATTCACAAGGCATTTTTTCCATATCAAAAGGAATAGTCCAAAAGTAGGTCCACCAGCAGGACCAAGCAGAACCCGCCTATTTCAGACCAACAAGCTTGAAGAGCCTTTCAAACCTTCAAACATGATGTTCACTTGTTGTGAGATGGACATTCATTCTAAATCTTCCCTGCGTGGCTCCCTGTTATCAGCACTGGCCTACAGAGATGACAGGCTCTTTTCAAGTCTATTTCTCATTCTGTCAGTGATAGCGTTTTGTTTGATCTCTTAGATGTTATGGTGGATCTAAGCCCATGACAGTGGGGCTGGATCTAAGGCAGTGGTACTGCCCCACTCAGGAGCCACATTGACCAACAAAAAAAAAAATCTTTGCAAATTTTTGTCACAATCTAAAAAAAAAAAAATCCATTTCGCCCCTTTATCTTTTTTTCGATTTCTATTTATTTATTTATTTATTTTAAGTAGGACTTAAAAGAGCCACAACTACTACCCATGAAGGAGCCGCATGTGGCTCTAGAGCCTCGGGTTGAGTATCACTGATCTAAGGCCATGACAGCGGGCTGGAGTGCCTGTCAAAAAAAGATGTCTGTCAGAGTCAAGAGTCAGAGCAGTTTGCTAACAGAGAGCCGTGCACCCAATGCCTCGTCAGATGTCTGTGGCTTGACCCCTTGATCCCTGTTTGGTGACCTGTGGTCAGGGGATCGGCTCTGATCCAAGTTCAAGTTGCATAACACCAAGCTGCCTGGATTACAGGCCACTCTGTCCTGCACTAAGCCAGGCCACTGGACATCATGGTGTGGAATAGATCTGATTGTTATCTGTGTTATCCAGTTTCAAACTAGCGCTGAAGGAGTTCTTTCAGCTAAGCAGTCTGGAGCTATTGTGCAAGTTAATGTAAAGCTACTATAGTTTAGTTTGACTAGGATCCCCCATTCACAGTCCTCCTGGCATCCGAGGCTCATCTGAATAGATTCAGATGACACAGAACAATATGAACATCTTCTATAAGCATGCAGCTTTGCAGTATTTTACACACAGTAATCTATAACAGAACCATTATGATCAAATGCTCTAGCAGCTGTAATGTGGAAAATTCACAGTTGGCCCAACTTCAAGAGATTTGGTTCTGCTGCTGCTGATTATAGCTTTAGTCATTTCACATAAATATGAATGAGTGTTTGAGCTCATCAGGTGAATGCAGATGTGGAGCCACCGGTAATTCTTGTTTTGGGGACAATTCTGTTACGTGAAAAGAACGGGCGTAGTCCTCGCCAGTAACCCAACAACACCTTATCAGAGTATATAGCAGTATATAAGCCGCTGCTCTGCTCAGATCAAGTGGAAGAGACAGATGAAATTTCAGATATGCCGGAGGAACATACAAACCGGTTTGTTATGCTAATCCCAACAGTCATCGCTATGAAGTCAGTCGAGAACGACTTTTATCCGGGGCTAATTAATGTAGGCCGGAAGTCACTGTCTTAGATAGAATGCTATGCAGCATGCAATAATACTGGACTTACAGTAATGCCCAGTGCCACTACTGCATTCCATAAGGATGAGTGAACACAAGTGACTGCATGAAAATGGGCGTCAGGGTGTTCTGGACTGTGGAACTGTCATGTAACATCTAAATCACAGATGTAATCCATAATCCCTCTCGGACGAATCTCTCCGGCAGATTATATTATAAATGCATGAATTCAGTTATTTTTATTTTATTTTATTTTATTTTATCTATTTTTATTTTATTTTATTTTATTTTATTTTATTTTATTTTATTTTATTTTATTTTATTTTATTTTATTTTATTTTTATTTATTTTTAATTTTTGACAGGAATTAGCCCTGATGCAAAGGCAGTCCTGCGTCTGCGTGTATTTGTTTACTATGAATATGTATAAGATCTGCATTCTGCCATGTTTTTGTCCCACTTCCCTCTTTCTGCCTTCCCCCATGCACCTATGCTCTTTCCCCCCAAGGCGATGTCAGTTGAGGCGCAAAACAGGTGCAGCGGGAACCTGGAGATCCTGCTCAAACATTTTGGCTCCGGCACATTATACACACATTATATATATACATGTAATGTACAGTCCAGTGAGTCTGCCGCTCACGTGGGAAACGGGGAAAAAAAACAGTTTGAAGTTACGAGAGCACGCCAGACGCCTTTCTCGTTGGAAACACTCCCCTGGCCATGTTTGCTCTCTCTCACTCACTCACTGGCTTTGTCTGCGCTGAGCCCTATAGGATTAGCGATAAAGATATGTTGCGTGGCTGAGGCTTTGCATTATGGGTAGTAAGACCTTACATGGTCTTTAACCTCACGCTGAGGACGAAAGACCCGGGTGGCTGTTGGCTTTACAAGTTTAATGAGTAACACGCCTTGGTAGATAAGTTGTGCTATATGTCTTGGTCTAATCTGTGGAGAAAGTGGGTCATTCTAGTCTGCGTGCCCTTAGAGAGTTCATGTAAGAACATGCTGCCTCATGTGCTTC
>NC_139626.1:7327658-7330158 GCF_964638095.1 Poromitra crassiceps | reverse complement strand
ACATTTTGTCAACAGTAGAGAAATCAACTATGCAACACAATCTATGCCAGTTACAGTTGTAAAGTTAAAAGATTGTTGTGGTGTGTGTGGTTATAGATTAATTAAAGTTATTAAAAAAAAATAGTTTTTCGTCTTGGATGTCTGAGCTTCACTGTGCAGAATGATGTCTGTGCAGAGTTTGACACTAGAAGGCTGTTTCCACAATCGTCTGAAAGTGGAACGTTTCTCTCAGCTCACTGAAAAAGCCGTTTTCAACAATCAAGATTCGGGACATCACGAATCCTGGAGCCAATCCCTGTCCAGTATTCAGCAGTTAAAGGCCCAACACATTCTGATTCTTACTCCCAACTCATCATATACTGCAGACCGGTCAGGAACCCTTGTCGTCACTTTGTCACGAGTGAGAATGTGTTGAAAGCCTGTGTTGTACAGTATGCTGTGATTGGCTAGTTATGTTCTAGATAACCCTCATTGGTTGCTTTGGATTTTTAAATGAGGGAGAAGGAGGGGAAGTCATTTTAAGGATTTTAACAAGATAATTTAACCTTTTTTTGTGGGGAAAAACCATCAGACACAAATTATTATTCAAAGTAGTATTTTATACACATCTTGAAACATGACGTTAGGGCGTCTTTAAGTAATTTATTTACTTATGTATTTTTTGCTAGCAATTCAAAGCTTCAAAACCCATCAGAATTCACCTGAACAAATTGAGAAATGCGTAGTCTAATAGAGAAACCCCAGAAAGCAGAAATAATCCAGATGAGTGTTGGCCGTACGCTAGTTAAAGTGTTGGACGTACGCTAGTTAAAGTGTTGGACGTACGCTAGTTAATGTATTGGACGTACGTAGTTAATGTATTGGACGTACGCTAGTTAAAGTGTTGGACGTACGCTAGTTAAAGTGTTGGACGTACGCTAGTTAAAGTGTTGGACGTACGCTAGTTAAAGTGTTGGACGTACGCTAGTTAAAGTGTTGGACGTACGCTAGTTAAAGTGTTGGACGTACGCTAGTTAAAGTGTTGGACGTACGCTAGTTAATGTATTGGACGTACGCTAGTTAAAGTGTTGGACGTACGCTAGTTAAAGTGTTGGACGTACACTAGTTAAAGTGTTGGACGTACGCTAGTTAAAGTGTTGGACGTACGCTAGTTAAAGTGTTGGACGTACGCTAGTTAAAGTGTTGGACGTATGTATGCTAGTTAAAGTGTTGGACGTACGCTAGTTAAAGTGTTGGACGTACGCTAGTTAAAGTGTTGGACGTACGCTAGTTAAAGTGTTGGACGTACGCTAGTTAAAGCAGCTACGAGCAACTTTTTCGATTGTTATTAAACAGTATAAATTTAATATCAATGCATCACATCTTACCTCTAATAGTCGACGAGACCAAAGCCGTGTGTATCTGAGATTGCTCCCTTAGGTGATTATTAAGTCTATAGTCTGTCTAAACTCGCGCCAACAGGGGGCTCTCTAGAGCGACCGGACCGGGTAACCCGGAAGTGAAACGCGGAAGTGAAACCAGGAAGTGAAACGCAGCTGCCTTTTTACGCCGTTTGCGCTGCCTAGCAACATAACATAAACAATGTGAACGCCACGCATACTCGCGGGAACATCTCTCGTTATATTCTAACAGGTTTTTTGGAAGTTATTTTGTGGTTATGGCCGAAGTGGCTGCTGCAAACCGTTTCATTTCAATTCCTGATCTGCTCTGGCTACAGACACACTAACACTGGCCGATTCACTCGGGGTTCAAGCGAGACTACTCTGCGTTGGTATCGTCGACTATTAGAGGTAAGATGTGATGCATTGATATTAAATTTATACTGTTTAATAACAATCGAAAAAGTTGCTCGTAGCTGCTTTAAAGTGTTGGACGTACGCTAGTTAATGTATTGGACGTACGCTAGTTAAAGTGTTGGACGTACGCTAGTTAAAGTGTTGGACGTACGCTAGTTAAAGTGTTGGACGTACGCTAGTTAAAGTGTTGGACGTACGCTAGTTAAAGTGTTGGACGTACGCTAGTTAAAGTGTTGGACGTATGTACGCTAGTTAAAGTGTTGGACGTACGCTAGTTAAAGTGTTGGACGTACGCTAGTTAGAGGCAATATTTCTACTCATTCATTCACATTAAGCTGAAAGAGGGTGCAATCCGGAATCCCTCATTTGGACAGAGAGATGATGTCATGCTTGAGAGGACTATTGGCAACGCTAACAGTTATTGTAATTGCACAAGTTTTATGAAGTGTCGGCCAGTATGTGTCACTCACTCATATAGTTGTTTGGGCCGCAACGGTGCCTTATGAGTCATTCTGACAGGGTCATGGACAAAGACCAGCTATGCTTAGACAGACAAATATTATACCAGCAGAGAAAAAGTGGTATAGGAGAAGTTGGACCAGCATCACATAGCACTAGCTAGCATACGTCAACCCTCACCGTCAGACTTAACCACATCTGGCAGAGGAACCAGCGTACAGTACATAGCCTACTACTAGGGATGT
>NC_139626.1:7322617-7327458 GCF_964638095.1 Poromitra crassiceps | reverse complement strand
ATTGTACGTTAGCCTTGCTGCCACTACTCCACCTGTCATAAGATCCATTCGCTTCACACAGCAGCACAGCTGGAAAACGCTGTGTAGTTGCTCCGCCCTTAGTGCCCCTGGCGCCCCGCCTTGTTACTAAGGAAATGAAAGCAGGAGGGACCCATCATGCTAGATTCCCATAACTTGAGCTGTGCAGTGAGAAGAGGCCTATTCCCCAGACACCTGCTGTAGATGTTAGCGTTGCTCCACTCACTGGCTCATGGGAAAAGGAGTCTTTCTATACGGCCGCTGAACAGGATCAACCTGCAGGTGGCATTTGGGGCATTTGGTGGACGCAGTGGTAAGCGGCGCTGTCGCCTCACGGCTAGAAGGTCCTGGGTTCGATTCCCACCTGGGACACTGTGAGCGCTGAAGGAGTGCGTGTCCTCGAGTGTCCACCGCCCGGGTGGGGGTCGTCAAAAGGGCCTTTCTGTGTGCAGTTTGCATGTTCTCCCCGTGGCCCCATGGGGGTTTCCTTCATATAGGAACCCCTCACCAAAACATGCAATATCCTGGTCGCTCCGATGCTGGAAAAAAAAGGTGCTTGTCACAACTCTGGTTTTGACGACTTCTTTGAGGGAATGTAATAATGTGATGTATCACATCCGCTATTTCTGTTGCTGAACAACTCGGGATATTTTTATCGGCGTGATTTTTGGGCCAAGCTGGATGTGATTTGCTCTGTTCGCGGTTCGCCTGCCTGCAGCTTTGAAACATGGTTTACAGACGGGCTGTGTTGTGTCCGTGTCAACAACGTAACGGTGGGAGGAGGAGGAAGGGGCTGGGAGGATGACACCGGAAGAAGCACCCATATTTCACATAAGGCATCATGGCAGCTAGAAATAAGGTGTATAGGGTCACCCTATACACCTTGTGTAAGAATACAACACCCTATTATTAGGGTGTTGTATTCTAGCTGTTGTTCCTGCTTCTGGGTGCGTGCCATGGTGGGCAGTTGTGTTGTTACTTTGCTTTGAGACTTGAGGAAGTCACCACAGCACAGCAGCACGTGTCCGCAAACAGATCATCTGGCAGAGCGATCACTTGGTGAGGGAGGCTGCCAATGTTGACGGTTTTTCCTGCTGCCTGTCGGACGCCCCGTCTGTTCCCCTGCCAGAGCTCTGCTCCACTGTTGTGCTTCACCAGCGAGGAGGAGAGGGAGGAGGAGAGAGGGGAGGGGCGGGGTGGGAGGTGGGAGTTGGCTTGAGTCTATGACAAATTTAGTCCAGATCAGCTGGAAGAATTTGGCTGCTGAGCCGTCATCAGAGTCTGATGTTCAGCTAAGCTCCGGGCCAGGTACAAAGTCTAATCCAACTGTGTTTAGCAGAGAGTTACTGTACCTCCTCTGATTCCTCCAGCCCTGATCATTTGCCAAGGTGACTGCTGATCTGGAATGCTTTGGTCCAGGAATATCATTAAGGTGACTGCTGATCTGGAATGCTTTTGTCCAGGAATATCATCTCAGGGTTTCCACTTGCCACTGTCAGCAACATACGGCTCACAGTCTTATAGCATGAACCAATTATTTGTGATAACAGCCTCGAGCACTGTTCACTAATTCATTCCAAGGCCTTTTATTATGAAGGTCCCTCTCAGTCTGTGTGTGTGCTGTGCACCGTTTATATTCTTTAGCGTTCAGACTGGTCAAATAGCCAAATGGCAGGTTCAGATGAGGACAGGTGAGGTACTATGAGGAACTCTATTCCTGATGCTATTAACTGCCGCCTGGTGATCAAAAGGGGGTACAGTAAGTAGTGCAAGCTCCAGGTTTCCGTTTGCCACCGCTCATGTTTGGCCTCAGTGTTGTTACAGGGCTGACTTTGTGTTGTTACAGGGCTGACTTTGTGTTGTTACAGGGCTGACTTTGTGTTGTTACAGGGCTGACTTTGTGTGTTACAGGGCTGACTTTGTGTAGTTACAGGGCTGACTTTGTGTTGTTACAGGACTGACTTTGTGTTGTTTACAGTGGCTGACTTTGTGTGGTAACAGGGCTGACTTTGTGTTGTTACAGGGCTGACTTTGTAGGGCTGACTTTTGTGTTGTTACAGGGCTGACTTTGTAGGGCTGACTTTGTGTTGTTACAGGGCTGACTTTGTAGGGCTGACTTTGTGTTGTTACAGGGCTGACACAGGGCTGACTTTGTGTTGTTACAGGGCTGACTTGTGTTGTTACAGGGCTGACTTTGTGTTGTTACAGGGCTGCCTTTGTGTGGTTACAGGGCTGACTTTGTGTGGTTACAGGGCTGACTTTGTGTTGTTACAGGGCTGACTTTGTGTTGTTACAGGGCTGACACAGGGCTGACTTTGTGTGGGTTACAGGGCTGACACAGGGCTGACTTTGTGTGGTTACAGGGCTGACTTTGTGTTGTTACAGGGCTGACACAGGGCTGACTTTATGTGTTGTTACAGGGCTGACTTTGTGTTCTTACAGGGCTGACTTTGTGTTGTTACAGGGCTGCCTTTGTGTGGTTACAGGGCTGACTTTGTGTTGTTACAGGGCTGACTTTGTGTTGTTACAGGGCTGACTTTGTGTTGTTACAGGGCTGACTTTGTAATGTTACAGGGCTGACTTTGTGTTGTTACAGGGCTGGCTTTGTGTGGTTACAGGGCTGGCTTTGTGTACAGGGCTGACTTTGTGTTGTTACAGGGCTGGCTTTGTGTTGTTACAGGGCTGACTTTGTGTTGTTACACAGCTGAATTTGTAATTTTGTGTTGTTACAGGGCTGACTTTGTGTTGTTACAGGGCTGACTTTGTGTTGTTACAGGGTTGACTTTGTTCACACTTCAAGGCAGAACATTATTAAAATGCAGGGCACAGGAAGGAAACTAAGCATCGCTAATAAGCAAGGCACAGCCTGAAAAACCCAGGCTTCATGTAATGATGTATGCTATATAAGGTGACTGGATACATTATGGATGAGGTCAGGGTTTTTTTTTTTCCGGGAGGGGGAGTTCCTTGGACATTGATTGAGTTAGCATAGCATGTAGCATGTAGCGTGTTGTCGGCCTTTAGGGGAGCGCTGGCCTGACCTGGCCCACACAGGAGGAGGTGGTGAAGGACTTGGCCAGAGGTCACTGGCAGCAGGGTGCAGGGGAAAAGCTCTGAGCACAAATCAGCTCTCCTGCCGCTCCCCCTTCCTCTTTTTATAACCGCAAGAAAAATGGACTGGCCCTAGATCAGATCCCAATCAGCAGTTTGTCCGTCTCCGAAGATGCTTTATGGATTGGCTGAGACCTCCCCACCGCAGGCCAGGTGGAAAGCCAGGAGGTCACATGGCTCTAAAAATGGTAATCATCTTCCTGTGAGGTCAGAGCCCCGCCCTGCTCTCATGCTGCCTCTCCTTCAAACCCTCACAAAAAAACCAAACCCTTCCCCTCCCAACCACCGTGTGTCGCCCTCCTCCGCTCAGCGGGTGATTGGATCCAATTCAATAGTGGCGATGCAAAGCGGAGGGGCTGGACCGCATGTTCCCCTCTGGGCTCAGTCAGGATGGAATACCAGCAGAACCTTTTCTCCTGTGGCTTCCCTCACTCACTTTCTGTTAGGGTTTCACTAAGCACAATTGCAAAGTGGACTGACTGCCCGCCCGCTCTCCTCCATCAAATACCCATAGTCACCAGAGGGGGTTTGTCTCGGCAAAAGGGCCTCCGTCACTTTCTGTCAAACTCTCAAATTGCCCCCCTGCCACTGCCTCTCTCCAGCCTGTCACACAGGCTAAAGGGACCACAGCAGCAGCCGTATCACTGTCCGTCGCCACGCAGACAGCTCAGCTCAGCTCACACAGCACACCACACAAAGACGCGCCTGTGACTTCACATGATGAATACCTCGCTGTGTGCAGGCTATACATCCACTGCTGTGCCCTCTCAGCTAGGACAGTGCGTTGGCACATTGGGAGTACACACAGACAAACAGGCAGTGTGGCGGACGGCCCTCATCTAGAGCCTGAGAGAGAGGAGAGAGAGAGAGAGAGAGAGGAGAGAGAGAGAGAGAGGGAGAGAGAGGAGAGAGAGAGAGAGAGAGGAGAGAGAGAGAGAGAGAGGAGAGAGAGAGAGAGAGAGAGAGAGAGACAGAGAGAGAGAGAGAGAGAGGAGAGAGAGCGAGAGAGAGAGAGAGAGGAGACAGAGAGAGAGAGAGAGAGAACAGAGAGGAGAGAGAGAGAGAGGTTACACCAAAGCCGGGGCATTGTAGGGCAGTACCATATCATAGTACATTCTGTACATTACACACACACACACACACACACACACACACACACACACACACACACACACCACACACACACACACACACACACACACACACACACACACACACACACACACACACACACACACAGCACAGAGAGAGAGAGAGAAGGATAGCATTAAAGCTTGGAGGCATGCTAACACAAACACGGGGTGTGTCTCCTATAGTCTTAATAGGGAGCGATGTGAGCCTTGATCATAAAGCCTGTCAGCTCATTTAGCCACAGTGGCTTCATGCTCACACAGCAGAGACACATACTGTATGAGGCTATCTGCCTATAGAGGCAAGGCAGCAGTTAGTATGCACTATGCACAGCATTATACTATATGCTTCTATAGGGGGAGGGGCTCCACGCCCAGCACCGCTGCGGCTCACTTGCACACTCTCCATTTTCACTTTGTCTCTCTCTCCCTTTCTCTCTTTCTTCTCTCCCTCTCTCTCTCTCTCTCTCTCTCTCACTTTCACTCAGTCTCTCTCTCATGTTCTTGCACTCTCTTTCTCACTTTTACCTTCTCACATTCTCTCTCTCTCTCTCTCTCTCTCTCTCTCTCTCTCTCTCTCTC
>NC_139626.1:7285117-7317617 GCF_964638095.1 Poromitra crassiceps | reverse complement strand
GGACCTTCTCCATATTACTGGTATGCACAGATGGACAGGATCTCAAGTCAAGTGATGTCAAGTTTGTTTACGCAGACAAGAAGCGCAGTGCAGAAAGATTAAGATCACTCACACAAACACTAGAAGAAGGCTAAAGAAGAGGGCAGATCTGATCATGGGAGAAGCTGTTCCACACTCTAGGCGTAGCACCTCCTAAAAGCATGACTACCCTTTACTTACAGTAAGAGGCATGCAACCTAGACTGTCAACCCAATTGCCAGGTAGCGCGTTACGATTCGAACCAGCTCTCTCATGACGAGAAAGTTAGAAGTCGGGAGCGCTAGGGGTCCACCAGTACCACCCCTACTCCCTACTCCCTACTCCCTACTCCCTACTCCCTACCACACGGCTTTGACCTACCTAAACCTCAGACTGTCACTAGGTAGTAGTAGTCTGGAGGTTGCTGTGTATAACGTTAATTATTCACCTATGTAGAAATGTAACAATGTTACGTATTTGTTCAGAAATGTAACAATGTTACGTATTTGTTCAGAAATGTAACAATGTTACGTATTTGTTCAGAAATGTAACAATGTTACATATTTGTTCAGAAGTGTTACTGTATGCTATATTTGTGTGGATTCTAAGAACATACAATGCTGACATTTTAATCCGGCGACTGGGAGACTGAGATTGCAGAGCACGAATAGAAAGTTAAAATGAGGTCTGAATGAGTGTGAGAGCCGGTGAGGAAGCCAGCAAACGGATGATGTGATTCGTCTTGTTGAGCCAGAGAAGGTTTATTTTGGGGCGTTGGCGTGTGTATCGTCCACATAATAACACAGCACAATCAGTAAATGAAGAAGAGAATTGGACCAAGAATGTTATTATGATGTAACCTAACTCGAGTCCTTGGACTACCCAGCTGTGCAGGCCGTGTGACCGTGGCCTTGTCTCTGTCTCTCTCTCTCTCTCTTTCTCTCTCTCTCTCGTAATCTCTCTCTCTCTCTCTCTCTCTCTCTCTCTCTCTGTTTCTCATTCTGTCTTTGTCACTCCGTCATCCTCCTCCTGAGTGCTGTGCATTATACGACTGCCCATTATTGTGAATCAGTCATTCATTGGGCCAACACGGCTGTCCTTGGAGTGACACCATGAACATGCTGTCCCCTTCCAATAGGTTGACACACAGATGGCCTGAAGGACATTCGTGCGTGCGTGCGTGCGCACACACACACACACACACACACACACACACACACACACACACACACACACACACGTATGCGTGTATACTGTAAATGGCGTTTTCGCCACAGTCACACTCACTGCCCAATAGGAGCATGTAAATGGATTCCTGATGTTATAAGCTACATCTCAAACACCAGAGCCCTTATTGGCTTAGTGAAAGAATGTATTCAAAAGCAGAATATGTTTTGTTTTGAAGTACATGAAACAGCGAGCATAGCATGAATGAACAATTTGAACCTTTAACTAATATCAATGCCAGATGCACAATACAGATTGCACAATGGAAGCGTGTGTGTGTGTGTGTGTGTGTGTGTGTGTGTGTGTGTATGTGTGTGTGTGTGTGTGTGTGTGTGTGTGTGTTGCGCTCCATACTGTCACGCTTTACTCATGGTGATGCGGTACATAAGCTAAGCTTGTAATGTTGTTGTCGTTGATGTTGTCACTATTGTGTTTCTCTTATTAGTATTGTGTGGGCCCTCCCCTCCTTTCATTCTCATGTGCTTGTTATTGTTATGACAAGCATTGTTATGACAATCAACTTGAATTGCATTGAATAGAATTGAATAGAATAGAATATCTAGGTTGAGAGATGCCAGTATTGACTCGCATTGCTCACACTAGGCAGTAGGCACAGGACATGGACTTGGTCGGGCACTGCCGCTGAAGGCAGGAGAAACTCATTCTGGATGACCTGGCTTGGCTTCACTCTCACTTTATACTTGAAGATATGTACTAGCCCTCCTCTAGTGTTACTCAGGTGCAGATGCTGACTTGTTGGTGACTTTGATCGTCCACTTGCATTGGTAGTTTAGGGGTTGAGGCTCGTGATGGGGACCGTTTTTACTAGAGAGGTTTGAGAAGTGCCAGGTGCCATCATGAGGGTCTTCTTCACAAACCTCGGCCAAAAGAAGGCTCTGCTCTATGGAACTTGGGGACCCTGAAGATCCATGTACTGTGGCAGCCAGAGGGGTTGGATTTATGGGAAGGATTTATGACATCACTGATGACATCATGTCTATGACATCACTGAGGATGTCATAGGATGGTTGATGTCGATTGTGTTCGGTCACTGATGATGTCACAATGTCTATGACATCACTGATGGCATCGCAATGTCTATAACATCACTGATGATGTCATAGGGTTGTGGATGTTGATTGGGTTCCTGTGTGTCTTGTGCATAAATGAATGTTCCTGAACATTTTTACTGCCATTTCCACGTCACCTTATATCAGTGATACCCAACTTGTGGCCCGCAAGTGCACCTGAACGCAACGTGCAAGATACCCGCTGATTAAGTGTCCAAATGTTCATGTCATTCTGGCCAATACTCCACTTCTGTTATAGCATTTCAGTCTGGAATATGGAATATCTTTCAATAATCTATGATTTAGCTGCTAAATTGTCAAATACTGCCGTCTGCTCGCGACCCAGGCACTTATGTATGTACTTAACCTAACTAACTTAACCTAACTAACTATCCGGTGTGCACAACATTGTCAGACTAAACTCCGGCTGACACTCCAAAAACCTACAATCCGCTACAGAAAAATGTATATTGTTTGTTTATTAACTGGCCCCTGGCCTTCGATCATTTCACAAAAGTGGCCCCCGGGCAAAGCAAGTTGGGTATCCCTGCCTTATATGATCTTGAACAGGTAAACTGTGATGCAGTTTGTCTTTAATAAAACAGACTTGAGTCAAGAGTGGTCTTTCTTGTATTTAATTGTTCGAACCACGGCACAAACCGCTTCATCAAAAGGTTCGTTGAAAGGACTAGTTGTTGCAATCCCTAGTATAGCACCACTTCTAATTCATGGGGAGTTCTTGAAAGATGACTGCTATAAGTCTTTACCAGCAAAATTATATTCTGTCTCATGTCTTTATACTGGAACATTGCTGATGTGAGAGGTCACAACAATGTTACAATGAGAGATACTGTACATGAGGAACATTTCTTGATACATTGGGGAACATCAGAAGCTTGTGCTTATTTCTCTCTGGGAAGACTTTTCTCAGCAACAAACTACTTCTTTCCCACAGACAGAAGAGGTCATTAATGAAGCACATAAACCAGCCAATTGTGAGAGATCTGTTTGATCAATCACAACTTTGTTTGATGCACGTGACGTTCATAATAAACCATTTAGTTATTGAAGAGCGCAATTAACACTTTCAAATGGCTCTTACTGTAAATACACACAGTATTTCTGTCTGACGTTTTACCCTGTTAGATAAATCCAGCTCCATTTGGACTGTTCTGAGTGTTTTCTTACACTAATAGTCTATAAAACATTTGAAACTAGTCGACAGGGAAGTTACTCACTTTCTAACATCCCTATACTATATACTGTATGCACACACACACACACACACACACGCACGCACGCACGCACACACACACACACACACACACACACACGCACACACACACACACACACGCACACACACACACACACACACACACACACACACACACACACACACTCACGGGCAACAAACATTGCAGACACATCACACATGCAACAAAGAGCCATATGGTATAGTACAGTAGACTCTGTGTCTCTTTCAACAATGGCTGCTTTCCAGCGTCGCTCCGCTGCCTACGCTCTCCTTCCCGCTGCTGAGAAATGGCAGCGATTGTTTGATGATAATATTTTCCATTCATGACATTGTTGTGAGGGGATCCTGCTCCTGGTGTTTCTCCATTCTCCTCCAAACCAAGTCCCAACCGACGGCTTTGGATGTTCTCATTTAGGAATCGAATGAAGCCCGTCCTTCATGAATGAATCTAATTGATTGCATTTATTGTGACTTGAGTGAGAACGAAGACGGGTGGAGGTTGAGTGACATGGGGAAAGGGGGGTAGTCCGATCATGGCGGTGGTAGAGATGAGGGAAATAGGCGAATAGAAGTGCCACCAAGGAGTCGCCTTCGCCATGGTAACCATCATCAAAGTCCTCATCGCCGGCAGAGAGGATCTGCTCCACGCCAAGCTGTTTGCTGCGGATTGGGTTTTGAGGCCCACGCACCACACCACACGCCACTGGAGCGGGCCATGATGCAATGTGCTGCTGCACCCACCACCGCCATCTGAGCTGGCTGTCAGAAAAGATGAGCCGGGGCGCACTGGAAACGTGCACTTCAAAGTGCACGTTTCCACTTCAAAGTGCACGTTTCCACTTCAAAGTGCACGTTTGATGAAAACACACATTCCCTCCACCTGATGGAGCTAAACTAACCACTGGATCCAAAACATTTCACTTCTCCTTTCACATTTCATCTCTTCTGCTTTGACTTCACAAGAGCATTCCTTTCATTCCACTTTGAAAACGCTGCATTGTTAAGAGGGCCAAAAGGAAGCGCGCGCGCGGGGAGGGGGGGAGGGGGCGAGGGGGGGGTGGGGAAGTGTGGGGGGGGGGGGAATCAGAAGGGAACTAATGCATTTAAAATGTCCTGCCATGGCTGATTAGATGTCTCTCTCTCTCTCTCTCTGACTTGAATTTGAAGGTGTAATTGGGGGCCTTTGTGTGCCAAGACGAGCTTCACACCGGCACAGTTACACATCTTTCTTCTTTCTCTCCATGTTTAGCCTCCTTGCACTGCTCCTCCGTCTGCAGCGCCAGAGCAGCGTCTCCCTGCAGGCAAAACGGCAGGATCTGATCTTCTCCATCCACCATCAGTCATAGCAGTCATGACAGGCCAGTGAATCCCCCCCCCCCCCCCCCCCCCCCCCCCCCCTCCCAGGACTTCAAAGGCTTCTATTTGCCACAGAGAAGAGGGGCTGGTACTTGGGGCCCACTGACAGTATTTAGCCTGGAGGTGTTTTCAGTTGCACCTCCTCTGAAGCGGTTACGCTCGTTTCTACTTCTGTTTGTGACTTCCTCAAAGTCGTTGAGATCATATGGAGATCATAGTGGTGCTGCTTTCACTTGGCATGTTTCAGTGCTTAGTAGAGGAAGCAGGGGAAGCACAGCCATACAAAACAAGCCTCTCTTGGAGCCTGCATCAAAGCCAGCGCTTTGGGTTGCGAGTGCTGTTTGGCTACAGCAGCATGGCTTGAACTCATGGCTGATTACTACGAGTGCCAAAGCCTGCCGGGAGCGGAGACAGCAAAGCCTTCTGATTTGTACCAAACTCTTGCTTTCTTTCATCTGTGGTCTCTGATTATAAAAAAAAAAAACAGAAGAAAAGAAAAGAAAAGAAAAAGAAAACATAAAGAAAACATATCCTTTTCTGTGGTAGCCATTCCTAAACAGTCTCTCTAAAAGATGTGTCCTGTAACGTGAACTAGAGGTCTGATGGTTTCAAAGTGCAAAAACTGTACTCACACGGTATGTTTGCAGCTTCCCTTTCACAATGTAAAGATGTTGGGCGCCGGGCGCTGGGGCCCGGGCCTGCTCAATGTGTCCTGGGGCCCGGGCCTGGTCAATATGTCCTGGGGCCCGGGCCTGCTCAATGTGTCCTGGGGCCCGGGCCTGGTCAATGTGTCCTGGGGCCCGGGCCTGGTCAATATGTCCTGGGGCCCGGGCCTGCTCAATGTGTCCTGGGGCCCGGGCCTGGTCAATGTGTCCTGGGGCCCGGGCCTGGTCAATATGTCCTGGGGCCCGGGCCTGCTCAATGTGTCCTGGGGCCCGGGCCTGGTCAATATGTCCTGGGGCCCGGGCCTGCTCAATGTGTCCTGGGGCCCGGGCCTGGTCAATGTGTCCTGGGGCCCGGGCCTGCTCAATATGTCCTGGGGCCCGGGCCTGCTCAATGTGTCCTGGGGCCCGGGCCTGGTCAATGTGTCCTGGGGCCCGGGCCTGCTCAATGTGTCCTGGGGCCCGGGCCTGCTCAATGTGTCCTGGGGCCCGGGCCTGCTCAATCTGTCCTGGGGCCCGGGCCTGCTCAATGTGTCCTGGGGCCCGGGCCTGCTCAATGTGTCCTGGGGCCCGGGCCTGCTCAATCTGTCCTGGGGCCCGGGCCTGCTCAATCTGTCCTGGGGCCCGGGCCTGCTCAATGTGTCCTTTGCACCTCTGTGTTATTGTATGCACCATAGGTGCACAGTGTGGTTGTAACCTTCTCCCTGCTGTGCTGTCCTCTGCTCTGGCAACTTATCTATTTTCCCATTATTGTATTACTTTGCGTCGTACAGTACTGAATTATACAGGACAAGCCTGCTTTTGGATGTGTTTTGTCGGTTGTTGTCTACTTCATAATTTGTTGTGGTGTATGCTGTATGCTCTACTTGGCTATAAGTGATCTATTCTGGCATTGTGTGTGGCGAGGTGCAGCATAGCTGGGAATTGAAGGGAGTAATAATAATAGTTTTTGTTTAGGTCCACCTGCCCCCCAGCATACAACTCCAACAATCAGTGACGGTGAGCATGTGACGTTGATGCGTCTTATCCTACGCTCTTATCTAAGCTCGTCTTGGGTTTTTACAGAACCCAGACTACGGAGTAGGAGGGCCAACAAAAGACAGAAGATATGGAAAAAGAATCTGAAAAGTTTATGCCATTGTACCCTTAGGTCAAATCACATTGTGGAAATCAGATCTGCAGGGCTATAGGCTTCTAGCCAATTTCTTCTGGTCTGATCAGCCTCTTCACTGTCTGGATCTGTAGTTGATTGGCCTGGGGATGAGGCTACTACTTCTAAAGCTCTGCGACATTTGACTACCGTATTTCCCCAAATAATAGCCCGGCAGCAAATACGCGCCGGGCCCCTAATAGCCGCCGGGGGCTGACCCCATTTTGCGTATTAAACGCCGGTCCGAGTAAACGCCGGGGCCATTATTTGCATTTTCTTAAGGTAACCCCGAAATTACTACGTTGCTGACAGCACTTGAAGGCAACACCAGTGTTGGGCAATACATGAAACAGCATGGATTAACACGTGAAAGAAAACGCTAATCGACGGAGCTCAACTTACGTTACCAAAAGCAATGCAGGGAAATTGATGGCATGGAAGCATTTCCACGATGTTTGGATTATGTAAAGAGTTCTGTTGACAACGGCTACCGCGGTCCTCACTTGAACTGAAGTCCCAGATGAGTTCAAGAGATAGTGGCTATTGGAAATAGACACGTCAATGGTAAGACTGAAATTGTGTTATATTTATACCGATTACGTGCGTAATGATTGTGTGTGACTATGTTTAATCAGCACCCGCCGTGGTGTGTGTAGTGTTTTTGCAAATTGTTGTAGTGTTGACAACACTGTGTTGTGTTTGGGATGTGGCTATGTTCAGACTGGTCGTAGCCTATTTGCTGGTGTTGATAGAATTGCGTCGGTCAACGTCATCTTATTTGCAAGTGATTGTTGCAGTGCTGTGTGTGTGTGTGTGTGTGTGTGTGTGTGTGTGTGTGTGTGTGTGTGTGTGTAGGCTACAGGGTAGGTAGCCACGGCTGATTGCGGATTTTTGGTATCCTCCAATAAGGTGTGTGGGCTGACGGTGGCAGTTGATGGTGTCGAATGTTCAATGAATATAGCAACGTGAGACATATACTGTGAACTGATCATGTGTTTATTAGCGTAGCAACATGTCTTGCACTGCCAGTCACTCTAGCAAGTAGGAAGAACACTGCAATAACATCCCGCCCCCAGACTCATACCATTGGCTGTTCTACACGGGCTTCCTGTTAGTCACAACACATAGACATAGAATACACCACAGATGGGAGTGAGGACCTTTGCACTAAAAAAACATGCTGGACAGGAACTGTCACCGAATAATGGCCTGGTGCAGGTCGGTGCAAAAATAAATAAACGCCTGCAGCAAATACCCGCCTGGTTCTTTTAAACGCCTGGGGTCCAAATCGATTTTGCGTATTAAACGCCCGGGCTACTATTTGGGGAAATACGGTATATATATATATACAGTGTATATATATATATATATATATATATATATATATATATATATATATATATATATATATATATATATATATATATATATATATATATATATATATATATAGTATTATATATTGCTGCTCTAAAAGCCACTTCCAATGACAGCATTCAGTGCTTTTCTAAGATCATGAAAACAAAGTGAATCATCACCAAGCAGCTCATCTCACCTGTTGTGATGTCTTTTGGTGTCCGTGCTGCTTGCTTAGATGATCTCTAATAGCCATACTCCCTTCTATGCTTTGGCATTTTGATGTCTAAAAGAGCCATGTGTGTTTGTGTGTTAAACAGTAAATCAACTGCTGCACATTACTTTGAGAGAAATCACCAGTCAACATGTTCTCTTGTCTATAATAACATTGACATTCTCTCGTTCAGTACAGAAAAGAGTAGCCTTAATCCTGCCCTTTGAACTGTCGTCTCCGCCTTGCGATTGACCGTATGTGATGATCACGACCTCTTATTTACGTAAGCGTTAAGTAATGTCCTTTTCTCCTGGCATCCCTGATCGCTTTGTTTACAGGAAGTGCTGTGGGTTTGAGTGAGAGTGCTTGCATGTCCACCCCCTCCTCCACTATCAAATTATATCCAAGCAGTAGTCCCATTTTTTAAATATTGTCATTTTTCAAGATTTTAGCGCGCCTGCTGCTCAGGTATTTTTCACAGGTTTGAGTGGGTCTTGAAAAAGAACAGAACACTGTGTGTACACAGTGTGTGTAGTGTGCAAAGAAAGTAACACACAATGTGTTTCCATTACCCTCAGAAATGCGCAAAATCTAAATATCGCAATAGAAATTGGGTAATGGAAACACGTGAATTTCGAAAAACCTCCCAAATATCGCAAAAAGTTTTTTCGCTCTCATGAGGTGGTTTTTCAGACGTGTCGATATAGAAGTTTATCGCAAAAGTGTAATGGAAACACATTTTTCGCATTTGCACGTCATGTGACCCATATTATCCCTTGGAAAAGGAGCGGAAAATAAGTTTGGTAAGTAAGGTTTGATAGCCGTGTCAAAACCTCCGCAGCAAGTGGAAAACTTTGAAGCAACGCTACCTAGCAGAAAGACGAGTGTTGTGCAAAAGCGTAGCCGGGCAAATTAGATAATGTTTAATGGCAGAAATCGGTCCATGGTGACAGCAGGCTGCCTGTGTGCGCGCATTTGGCACAGCGGCGAGATGAGAGGATGAAAAGCACACACTGGTGCGGTGGTGCTGTCTGAAGTGAATACAGTGACTGTTAGTAGGCTAATACATTGCACACGTTTCAGGTGCAATTATAGAACCAAATCAGCCTTTTCCCCCCTCCATCTCTAAATCGGACCAGTTGTAGGCTATTAGGCTACCTTTTTTCCTCTGCCTGTCGCGCTGACTGCATTCACGCAGCCAGCAACATTTTGCGACTCATTTTCTTTTGAATTGATAATCAGGCTCGTTTATATGCATTGTAACTTCATGTTGGGATTTGCATTGACCATTGGTTGGATTTGAGCATGCAGGGGACGGGATATGGGGCAGATCCCCGTGCGTAATCACTGTGGCAGCTGCTGCAACGGGGAATCACTCAAACGCAACTTCAATGGAAACGCCTACAAGTCGCAATTGTACATTGTCGAAGTTGTAGAAATATCGCAATTCTTTTGCGAAAAACTGTAATGGAAACACAGCTAGTGACATCTCGAACGCGTGGAGATTAAATGGATGAAATCCATCATGAAGTCAGTAATCCCTGCTGGGGTTTGGTAAGGGCTCTGATATGATGTGTGTATTCAGACCTGCCTCATATATCTGCCATGGCAGCAGGATCAGTCTAGATACACTATATATATATATGATAGCAGCCGATGTAAAAATAGCACCAGCATGTGATCACCTGCCACTCTCAGTGAAATTGGACTTGACATAGGGACACGCATCGACATGTACACACAGGGCAGGGCCAACCGACGTTCAAACATACAGTACAACGCGTACAAAGACAAGTGTACATTCACCTCTTAGGCCCGCGTCGTGGACACACAGCGCACAAGCCGTGTTCAAGAGATTCAAGATTCAAGATTTTTATTGTCACTCCGTGGTACAAGTATCACGTGTGAAATTCTTGTGCTGTAGACTCCGTTACAACATAGTGCAGAATAAGCTGCAGGAAAAACAAGAGAAACAACAAGTAATAAGGCAGTAAAGCAATAAAAAAAAAACGCCAAAGCAGTGGCATATTCACTGCACATATGTGCAAATAGCATAGTTCTTTCTTTCTCACATAATTTAAACCTAGTTATATTATTGTTATTACACACACATTAATTCTGTTTGCACAGGTGCAACTAGCATAGACCTAATTGAACATATTGTACGTAATGGTAGCAGCTATTTGTGCGTGTTAAGGAGTCTCGTGGTGTGCAGCATCATTCACATCATGTCTTTTTCTGCTTATAACAATATGATAATAATGCTTTAATAATAATCGTTTTGCCACACACGAGAACTTAAAGGAGGACTTACCCCCTAGATATGTATTAGAACAGTGATTTGAAAATACCTATTGAAAAAACCAAGAAATGACATATACTCTTGTCTATACTAGACTCTTTGGCTGTGTTAAGTCAAGATTTTTTTTCGGAAATCGACGCCATTACAGTTTGCATACTGCCTCAAAAATAATTTATTTGAGAGGGGCGATATCTTTATAAATATCATCAACTAGCCAACGCTGGTGGCCTGTATGGAAACAGAAAATCCTGAAATGGTTGATAGTTATATCAATTTGGCCATTCAGTGGCGAACTAGAAATTTAATTATTTTTGTCCCATTTTGTCCCATGTGTGTGTGCGTGGCTTGCATGTGGCTTGTCTAAACTTACGTTAAGAGCCTCGCTGCTCGCAGCACACAGTGAGGACAAACCTCTCGCTCTGGGGTAACACAATGCGAGATTTCTCCACGTAATTCCCTCGTCTAACTAGAGATAAACCGCGCAATGAAATCCGTTTTTAATTTGCGTTTTGGGGCTTTTTACCACCTTTTCGTTTTGGGGCACCTCTGATTTTTCCTCTCAGGACGCAGGAGGCAGCGCAGAGCTCTTCTCCTCCTCACACTGTTCCCATGCGAATCCCCCCGAGCAGCACACACACACAGACAGAGCCAGTCGCTCTGCTCTGCTGACTTGATTTCCATAAAAGTTGGCGTTGCTTGTACACAGTGATGATATTATATTAGCCGATATGTTTAGAGAAGCTTTGTCACATTGTCACGTCGTAGTATAGCGTTATATTTTACATGTCCGCTAAACTGCGACGAGATTTGTTTGCGGAAATATCAGACTGCTCTCTCTGCTGCTCTGAGCACAGAGAGCCCAGCTGCTGCTGGCCTGCTGCGCGCGCCCGTGGAGCTTGGGGCTCGTCCATGTAACAGTACGACTCTCGCCTGCCTGGGCTGGAAACAGTGCTTGCAACTCGGACTGATAATATAAACATCATCATTCGAGCTTATCCAGGTAAGATATCAATAAAGTAGTGACACATTCAGCGGGAAACTAACTATAATTAAGACATGTGCCAACTTTGACAACGTTTGGTTCAGTATTTTAAGAGCAAACTTCAATAAGAATAGGCTTGGAGTTCTGAGGAGCCGAAAGGGTACAGAGGGGGTAGGGGAGTAATTATCTTGAAATCCCATAGTCTTTGGGGGCACTGTGACGTCAGTGTGCCCCTAATCTCCCATTCATTTGAGAAAAAAAAAAAAAGCAGTCTTTGACCCTAAGAGGGCGCTTATGCCAGATATGCTGCTGAAAAATGATACAAATGGTAAAATGGCAACAGTTTGGTGTCAAATGTGGAAATTCTGACCAGAATTCTTCACACATCACCCCCAAAGTCATATATATTGGTTAAAAGCTGAAAAAAAGTGTTTTGGAGGTAAGTACTCCTTTAAAGTGCTGGGGGGCTCCATTACAAGACATAGGTAGGTACAAAGTCACAACAATTATTATGATTATATTCAGTCTCTTTCGCTATGAACGGTCCTGGGCGGAGACAGGCACCCGGCAGCTGGAAACAGGGAGGGAGGGTGTCATGGAAGCGCCCACGGTCTCACCAGGAAACTCGTGAATAAGTAAAAAAATACAAAATAAAAAGATATCGGCAATATCGGCCAACATGATATATCGGCCAATATCGGCCGATATATCGGTGGACCGATATATCGGTCGGGCTCTAATACTGTGCCCAAGCTACACAGGTTGTAGGGCTAATGGACATGTGCTAGCCGTAGCTGAGCTGCAGCTGTCAGTGTCAGTGTGTTGCACTTCAGTACGGCTGCAAACAACAACAGGAGGATTATACCAACACAGCATGGAGACTGAGATATACAATACATCACCCTCCCCCCCCTCTCTCTCTCTCTCTCTCTCTCCCTCCCCCCCCCTCTCTCTCTCTCTCTCTCCCTCTCTCTCTCTCTCTCTCTTGCCCATCCTTCTCTCATTTATTTTGTGAATGCCCAAATTATGCCCTAATTGGGTTGAGTGGTACATTTTTAGGGGCACATTACTCTCTCTCTCTCTCTCTCTCTCTCTCTCTCTCTCTCTCTCTCTCTCTCTCTCTCTCTCTCTCTCTCTCTCCCCTCGTTTCAGAACACTCAAATTATATTACATTACTCTCTCCTTTTCTCTCCTCCTTCAAAACACCAAATTATATCATTAGGGAGTTTGAGCTCAGGCAGTAGGGCATCATGACTGCTTCTCTGTTCACTTTGCTTTATTGTTTGCCCAGTTCCCTTCGCAGCGTGCTACCTTCCCCCACTCACCCTGTCTACCTTTCCCCACTCACCCTGTCTACCTTCCCCCACTCACCCTGTCTTCCTTCCCCCACTCACCCTGTCTACCTTTCCCCACTCACCCTGTCTTCCTTTCCCCACTCACCCTGTCTACCTTTCCCCACTCACCCTGTCTACCTTTCCCCACTCACCCTGTCTACCTTTCCCCACTCACCCTGTCTACCTTTCCCCACTCACCCTGTCTACCTTTCCCCACTCACCCTGTCTTCCTTTGCCCACTCACCCTGTCTACCTTTCCCCACTCACCCTGTCTACCTTTCCCCACTCACCCTGTCTACCTTTCCCCACTCACCCTGTCTACCTTTCCCCACTCACCCTGTCTTCCTTCCCCCACTCGCCCTGTCTTCCTTCCCCCACTCGCCCTGTCTTCCTTCCCCCACTCGCCCTGTCTTCCTTTGCCCCACTCGCCCTGTCTTCCTTCCCCCACTCGCCCTGTTTTCCTTCCCCCACTCACCCTGTCTACCTTCCCCCCACTCGCCCTGTCTTCCTTCCCCCCACTCGCCCTGTCTTCCTTCCCCCACTCGCCCTGTCTTCCTTCCCCCACTCGCCCTGTCTTCCTTCCCCCACTCGCCCTGTCTTCCTTCCCCCACTCGCCCTGTCTTCCTTCCCCCACTCGCCCTGTCTTCCTTTGCCCGCCTAGGCCTGCAGGGGAAGAGCCCTCCAGCTAATTAGAGACTTGCCAGTGGAATTTCACCACGACAAAGGCAGCTATTCATGTCTGAATAGGGCGAGTTGGCAGCGGCGGCGGTGGCATTGGATTGCTCGGAGGAGTTAGCGAGACGGAGAGACTTCACTTTGAAGCCCCATCCTTCTCCTCTGTGCAACGCCACTCTGCATCCCAGCTTTCTCCTCTCCCCCTCCGCCTGCTGTCATCTGCTGCTGCTCTGTGCTGTGTCTGTCACAGGCTGTCAGCACCCCTCTGTCTTCTTAGCATGTTGTCTTCTAGTCCCTGTGAGACGGTCTTGTGTCTCTGTGACACGTCTGACCCATTATTCCCCAAATGAACTTGTGAAGGTGTTGAACGTGTTGAGAGGGCGCCTCCCCCTTTTTGTCCCCTCCTCCCTCCATCCCTCCATCCCTCCCTCCCTCCCTCCCTCCCTCCCTCCCTCCATCCTCTCATCTCATTCACAGTTTCTACGAGCAATAGATTCTGTCTGACGGAGGGGATTTCCCCCTTTTTGTATGTGCAATGTTGTCTGCACCTACGCTCGCAACACACACACACATACACACACACGCACGCACGCACGCACGTGTACATACACACACACACACACACACACACACACAGACACAATTACATCACACACATAAGCCATTACAACGCATGACACCACACACATCCTCACAACACACACACACACACACACACACACACACAGGCATTCCTCCCGGCACTTCCCTTCCAAGGGGACTGTAATGACATTAACAGCTTCCTCTGTACTCTGTGCTCTCTCTCTCTCTCTCTCTCTCTCTCTCTCTCTCGCTCTCTCTCTCTCTTCTGCTTCTTTTGCTATCTTGATCTGTCCCTCCCTCCCTCCCTCCCTCCCTCCCTCTCACAGAATCTTGTCTAAATAAGACAGAACCCTTTACACTGCATATTTGAGTTCATGAGATTAACCCAGGCATTTGGAAACCTAGATAACCCAGGTGCCGCTCGTTAGCTTTGCTAGCAAGTCACATGCTAATCCTGAAACCAGTCATCACCTGCAGTGTTGCGGTTGTCATGCACAAAAGTAATATAGTACTCATTACTCGATACTCATTTCAAATGTAATGCGATTACTGTATCCTTTTATTTATATAAAAGGGAGCAAGTGGGCAATGTTTGTTTAAAATAACTGATGACTGATATGTCATAGATATTGTGACATCATCAGTGACAGTGATGTCATCAGTGAAGCGAAGTTGTGCAATTGTGCGTTTTGCATGCCAATAGAGCAGGCGAGGCCACGCAGCAGCCGAGCTGCGGGTGAGGCCGAGCTGCGTGCGGTGAGCCCACGCAGCGGGCGAGCCTATCGTTTCGGCCCCGAAATCAAAATTGTGAAAATATGTAGGCCTAATTTCATTTCTTGTCATTTCTTATCAGCTAGCTCAGTATCTGTGATCTAATTCTGATGAAACCAAATCTCGGAATGGGGGGGGGGGGGTGACATTATACTGTAGGTTTTAGATAAATCAAGTTTATATTTGGAGGGGGTGATGACAGAAACAGTGACTTCTGCTTCACAGATAACCCAACTAGCATAGCGCTAACTGTGCTGCACTAGCTTCTTATCTGAGGAGGCTGGATTGGTCAACATCAAAGCCCGACCCTACAGGTTCCAGACGGCTGTAGCATAGCATAGCATGCATGCTAAAGTCTGCCTGATGCCACTGGAGAAGCGCTCACTCCCGCGCTGACATTAAAGCCAGTAATGCTAGCTGTAGGACCATGTTGCTGCGCCCGTTATAGCATGACGGTGACACAGGCCCATAGATAGATGTTTGGCTTTCATGTCTGTCTGCGAGCTAAAGGACAGAGGGGGGACAGACGGAGAGACACCGAGAAGAGAATGAAAGTGTTTGAGGAGGAAAGAGGAGAAGAGGATATCAGGAGGAGGAGGGGTGGGAGTCTTTGTACTTGTGCCTTGTTTGTTTTCTATATGCTGAATCCCTCGCTCCCTCCCTCCCTCCATCGCTCGCTCCCTCCATCGCTCCCTCCCTCCCTCCCTCTCAGCTTCACCCACCTCAACAATCCTCTGTTTATGTCTTGCAGGGCGGAGACAAGGCGGACCGCACAGCACAGGAGGCCTGGGGAAATCATTAACCGCACAGCAACACATAACAGCACGCCTGGTAGGTTATTCTCTGCCTGTCCCCTGTGTTTACTGTGTGTGAGTATACTGTGTGCAGAGCCGGTGTGTGGGCGGGGCACACTGTGTTTACTGTGTGTGAGTATACTGTGTGCAGAGCCGGCGTGTGGGCGGGGCACACAGGGCAATTGCCCAGGGCGCCCCGCGCCACTAGGGGCGCCACATCTGTTCAGACTTGTCTTAATTTGATCGTTACTAGGGTGACACTGGGTGACACAACATAAATACATGTATTGTGATCGACAAAGAAAAAAGAAAATAAACCTACTATGCTTTAGGAGCATTGTACTGTTTTATCTCCCAACCTGCTACTGACGAGTAGCTTTGACTAGCTTTAAGTCTCTTTCAGTAAAGTCATAATACATGTTGCATTAGGTGAGTTGATTTCAGTGACATGAGACACGACTGAGGAGGATTGTTTTGAATGTAGTGTGATGTATGTGTGAGTGTGTGTCGGGTGAAGTTCAAATGCCTTTGCAGTTTGTTGACATGACTTGTTGCTGGCCTGTGCATTTTATATAGCGTACTTACTGTCTTTGTACTTGCTTGTAGGCTACGTATTTAGTCATGTGTGATGGTGGTGCACGGGACATGCACGGTGCACAGGACATGCACGTTGCACATTTGTTATTGCGTAGTGGTGAGAGCATAATATGTTAATTTGTGAACAAAATACATGTTAGGAACGAAGTAAAGTGCACATTTTCATAGTAGAAGGTGCTATTTTTTTTCTATTTTGCATGCATTTGCATTTTGCATGGTCACGTTGTATCATGTGTGTGTTAGAGAGAGAGAGAGAGAGAGAGAGAGAGAGAGAGAGAGAGGGAAACTGTTTGATGCTGTGGGTCATTGTGTGGCAATAACAATGGACATCATATTGTTATTAGACACGCACGCACGAACACACACACACACACACACACACACACACACACACACACACACACACACACACACACACACACACACACACACATATGTATATATATATATATATATAGATATATAGATATAGATATATACATATATATATATATATAGATATATATATAGATATATATGTATAAATATATATAGACATATAGATATATGTATAGATATATAGACATATATATGTATAGATATAGATATATAGATATAGATATAGCAGGCCAGTGCTGAACTAGAGCCTTGATATTAATGGCAGCTGCTCCTGCTTGGCCATAGAGGGGAATCAAGGTCCTGCATTCCTAACATGCCACGCAGCATTGCGCTGGTTGTCTTTGGGTATGCTAGCTAATCCAATACACTGTCGGAGAGGCCTAATTGATTGGACGCTTGATTTTGATCGTCTTCGTTTGTCAGAGGTCGTAGGGGTCAGAGGTCGTAGGGGAGATCGACACTCGTTTAGCAAATGAAAACCCTCCGATTTACTTGACAGGTGTTTTGCCCATCACAGTTTCCTCAGTGTGATTACAGACGAAGCCCCAATGGGCGAAACTTCTGTCCAATAAATCAGACATCTTCTTACTTACAAAACGAGTGTGCAGACAGACGCTCCTCTTCCCTCTAGAAGTGAAGGTGAAACGTGCGTGCACAGTCAGGGCCAGCCAGTTACTCTTTCATAAAGTAGTCCACAAGACTTAAGTCAAACTCCAAACTCTTCAACTATGCATGAAGCATCCCCAGCACTCAACTTCTGAAATCTGTCTGCTTTCTGTATTTCAAGATTTAGAACATCCTCTGAGACTTATGCTATCTATGAATGTCTCTCTCTTTGTCTGTCTGTCTCTCTTTGTCTCCCTGTCTTTCTCTCTCTCTCTCTCTCTCTGTCTCCCTGTCTCTCTCTCTCTCTCTCTCTCTGTCTCTCTCTCTCCTTCTCCCTGTCTTTCTCTCCCTGTCCCTCTCTCTCTCTGTCTCTCTCTCTCTCTCTCTCTCTCTCTCTCTGTCTCTCTCTGTCTCTCTCTCTCTGTCTCCCTGTCTCTCTCTCTCTCTCTCTGTCTCTCTCTCTCCTTCTCTCTGTCTTTCTCTCTCTGTCCCTCTCTCTGTCTTTCTCTCTCTGTCCCTTTCTCTGTCCCTCTCTCTGTCTTTCTCTCTCTCTGTCCCTCTCTCTCTCTGTCTTTCTCTCTCTGTCCCTCTCTCTCTGTCTTTCTCTCTCTGTCCCTCTCTCTCTCTGTCCCTCTCTCTCTCTGTCTTTCTCTCTCTGTCCCTCTCTCTCTCTGTCTTTCTCTCTCTCTGTCCCTCTCTCTTTCTGTCCCTCTCTCTCTCTGTCTTTCTCTCTCTCTGTCCCTCTCTCTTTCTGTCCCTCGCTCTCTCTGTCCCTCTCTCTTTCTGTCCCTCTCTCTCTCTGTCTTTCTCTCTTTCTGTCCTTCTCTCTCTCTCTCTCTCTCTGTCTTTCTCTCTCTGTCCCTCTCTCTCTCTGTCCCTCTCTCTCTGTCCCTCTCTCTCTGTCTCTCTCTCTCTCTCTTTCTCTCTCTGTCTTTCTCTCTCTGTCCCTCTCTCTTTCTGTCCCTCTCTCTCTCTGTCTTTCTCTCTCTGTCCCTCTCTCTTTCTGTCCCTCTCTCTCTCTGTCTTTCTCTCTCTCTGTCCCTCTCTCTCTCTGTCCCTCTCTCTCTGTCCCTCTCTCTCTCTACTCTGTAGACAGCTGGAGAGAATGGGAAGCACATAATTGCATGGTAATCCTGCTCTAAGTCCCTGCAGCATTAGCTGCAGCGGCAGAGGCAGATAATGCATCGCAGGCCGGGCAGATGGGGACAGAGAAACCCCGTAGTTGCCTGGACAGATGTTTGGTGGGAAAGGTTTTAGAGAGCTCAGACCTGTCCTGGACCAAAGACCACTGGAGTCACAGTGTGAGACCAACTGGGTGGGACATGCAAGGAGCGGACTCGGCCCAGTCATATTTTAAATGCCAATTAGCAGTATGTCACCTTTAAAAGACACCTGACGATCACAAATTGACTCGAGCTTTCGACATGACGCAACCACCAGAGATCCCACTGCTTCTAATTGGTCACAAAAAGTGCAAACGTCATTTCACGTGTCAACGAGTCAACAGCTGCTTGCCGGCTATGGCAGAAATACAAGTCTACATTTAGAGCCGCGTCAAAGAGAAGAGTGCGTCTTCACTGTCATCGAGTCAGGTCACAAGTGCTGGTGATTCATGACGCTAGTAAAAAGTGAAACATGCACCCTTGTCCCTGGCTCAAAGAGTGACCTTTCCAGCCACTTTCTTAGCCGAGGCCTTTCTGTCGGAGTGAGCCTTCTGTCGGGAGCGATCCCCACTGGAGACTTTCTCCATAGAGACACTGCGTAACGCGTCATCATTCAGAAACCACGCCCAAGACGGGGGAAAACAGAAACCGCCCCTCCAATCCTGGCGTTCTCCTATGTCACGTGCATGGTTGCGTGTTGCACAAAAAGATCGTATATACGGAAGATGAACACTCCAACTTACTTCTTGACAGCTAGATCCACATTTTTCTTCTCGCCAATTCTCAATGGCTTCCTTGTTTTGCTCAGGAGTACAAAAAAACTTTAACTGGCGATTTTTTACATTTGTTGTCTGCGCAGCCCCACCACACAACAGCTTTGAGCTATGTTTAATTCAAGGAAAATGACGCTGGTGTGTGGAAATGAATGGAGCTTTTCCCCCGTGATGGGCGTGGCCTATTTCATGCAGTGTCTCTATGCTGCCCGGCGGCCAGAGGAAGGCCAGACATGTGTGATTTTTCCACTGGAGGAGGAGAGAGCTCTCGTCATCGGGAAAAGCACGGTTGGAAGGATTTGGAAGGATATTTTAGAAGGTGTGTTTTGCCCCGGGAAGTGGGTATTTTGGAGCGGGGGCGGGGGTGTTACAGACATTAGGCTTACACTTTCGGGTTCAGGGGGTGATGTGTGCGTAAGTGTGTGCGTATGCGCAGACATACATTCACGTGTTTGTGTACATGCGTGTTTGTGTGTGTGTGCATGCGCGCGCGTGTGTGTGTCTGTGTCTGTGTGTGTGTGTGTGTGTGTGTGTGTGTGTGTGTGTGTGTGTGTGTGAAGGAGGCAGGAGGGGTGTTAGGCAGGGGCACAGGCAGGCGAGGAGGGAGTGGGCCAGTGGGATTGGTCTCCCATCACTGGGCTACAGGCAAGCATTCTTAACAGCTCATAAATCTCACCTGGTGCTACAGGACTGCTGCTGACATGGCCGCTGCAATGCACGCACTCACACACAGACACACACACACACACACACACACACACACACACACACACACGCACACACACACACGCACACACACACACACACACACACACACACGCACGCACGAATGCACCCGTATCCACACACACAGAGTTTCTGTTATATACATTTTGCAGAGGCGGCCATTATTGCCGCCGCTGCTTCAGAATATTAGGAAATGTCATGAAGGCGCAATTACACAACTCTGCAGAAGGCTTTTAATTTGAAATGAAGGATCCAGGAAGTGGCGACACGTGATGACACCTGGCCGAGGCGAGAGGGAGAGGGAGAGGGAGATGGAGAGGGAGAGGGAGAGGGAGAGGGAGAAAGATACTGATACCCTGAACGCCCGTTTCCTGCACTGTGTAACTTCCATCCCAGAGCATGGCAAGTTGCTCGGATGTAACTCCTTTTCCTGCTGCAGCTCCTTCGAATTCAAAGTTTTCCGCTGACAAAGGGGATGCTTTTATTGTGAAGTATGTATGGGAAGTGAAACATGTTTATCGCTTGCTAGCTTGATTAGCGGCGCAACAACTTCAATAAAACAAGCAAGCGAGACAACAATATTTGGGGATATTTGGAGCTATCCCCCCCCCAGGCGAATCAGTTATACACCCTGCAGAAAGGTTAACAAAGTAGAGAGCACAAGCAGAAACAGTAAAATAAGGCTGATATCTGAACATACAAACAGGGAAGCGTAGCATTTATTAGCATCTGTATGACTGTATTTACCATGGCAGCAAAGGCCACTGATGCTGCTCAGCAGAAAGTTAGACGTTGGGGCTTTAAGTTAGATTTACATGATGTATTCTGTATTGATGTTCATGGCCAAGTTGGCCAACTAATTATTCTTCATATTAATAATATATTGTGAAATAATGTTCCAGCTGAGGTTTGTTTTGCAGTCAAGTGTCACTTTATTTCATATTTTTTAATTACCTATTGAAATTCGCTCCAACTGCTGGCGTACTAATAGGCGCGCGCACCACCCAAGTACAAGAACACCATTTCCCCCCGCCGCTAAAAAAAAAAAAAAAAATCGACAAGAGGAAACACAGCAGCACACGTGTAAGTAGCACACACACACACACACACACACACACACACACACACACACACACACTAACACACGCCCTTATGCTTGCCACACACATACACATTTTTGTAGTGCGTGCATACTCACACCGTATATGCACACATGTACATATAGTTTTCATTTACACACACACACACACACACACACACACACACACACACACACACACACACACACACACACACAGACACGTACATGTAGTAGCCTGAGAGTCAGACATGTCAGCAGCGACACTGAAATTTGAAATACAAAGTGATGTATACTGTGTCAGTGGCCAGTCTCTGTTGGAACAGGACACCTTAATGAAAATCTTTGCTCACTGAACAAAGCAAAGAACTGACTGCACTAAAAAAAGACTCTCTTCATTGACTGATATTGTTTGGACTAAGTGGTTTTATTGTGTCTGAGTCACACTAACACAATCCCCCAGTGACAGCTTCTCTCGTTACTTCCTGGTTCTATTGTGATTATTTGACCCCTGACCTCTTGTGAGGTCACACCGCTGATAGGGGGGGGGGGGGGATCTGACAAGATTGACAAAAGTATTACAATGTCTAATTAAGCTTTAAGTTAGGGATGCACCAATGCTGACAATGGTGTGAGATATCAGGCCAATACCGTACTGCAATGTCAAATGATGTCAGTACTAAAATCAAAACAAGAAATATACAGTATATAGAAGTCACACCCTCTTCCGGGTTAGGCATACAAACCAAGGGATTTCATCCACCATTTATTTTTTCATAGACATTTCATAAAATGCTTATAAAAATTGTTTGACTTCGGTCAAACCAAGCGATCCAGCTATATTTAGAATCAGAAGAGACAATTGAACATTTCACTCAGACAAAGAAAGGCGTATTATTATTTATTTATTTTTTATTTATTTTTTTAGTCCGAGTAAAGTGTTGTGGTCTCTACTGATTCTAAATATAGCTGGATCGCTTGGTTTGACCAAGTAAAACTATTTGTATAAACATTTTATGAAATGTCTATGGTGGATGAAATCCCTTGGTTCGTATGCCTAACCCGGAAGAGGGCGTGGCTTTGGCTCTCTATATAGCAGCAGAGAAATCAAAACAAGGTTTCTTGGGATGATGACTGCCTTTCTCTCAGAAGATGTTTTGGACGAGAGCTTTTTCACAGTGGCTGACATTCAAAGCTCACTATTCTGAATCAAAACAAAGTGGTATCGCTTATCCCTCCTTTCCCTTCTTCACAGCATCTCAGATCATCTATATTTCCACATGGAGCAAAGTTGATCTTAACATCACAGTAGTTGCAGTGAGCCCAACACCACCTAAATTAATCTCTAGTGTAGTGGACCAAGACGTAATCCTAAGCCCTCTCTTCCAATTTGTCCTGTTCTTCGGCCCAATTCCATCTTAGATTAGTGCTCACTGGATTGGTTTCCTTTTGCAGCATATAATAATATAATCATAATTATGTGCTTTCAATCAGAGTCCAATGTCAGTCCCAAGTCTTAAAGGAACACTCCGCCCATTTTCAACCAGCTTTGTATCATTAGAACATCAGTAGTATATCAGAAAACTGTGAACTGTTAATAACTCATTAACTCAAATCAACTCTCAATAACTGTCAAACTATTCATCATTCATCTAGTTTGACAGTTATTGAGAGTTGATTTGAGTTAATGAGTTATTAATTTGAGTTAGTGTGGACCAGTGATGTCACTGGTCCACACTTTAACACTCAATAACTGTCAAATTAAATGACAGACTTCAAAACAGTTTACAGTTTTCTGATATACTACTGATGTTCTAATGATACAAAGCTGGTTGAAAATGGGCGGAGTGTTCCTTTAAGGTAACACATGCCATGTTATGGATGCTTTCCTCCGATGTGCCTATGCCGTATACAGTCATTGTAATTAAATGTGTTGTTCCTCCTACATGCTCTGAGATAGTCTATATCCACCCCCGTCCTTTTGACACTGACCCAATTGATTTCCTATCCTATCCGCCAGATGAAACCCTACTTTTGCCACAGTGTCTCTTTTGGACTACATGGATTCCTCTTATTATGACTTGGCAGAACAGAGTCATTCAGGAGACTCTTTTGTGGTTAGTGCTTTTTTATTGGGTGTTATTTATATTCCAGGGCTTGGAGCCAAAGGGGCTTAAGTGCATTATAGTAGATTTTTACAGGAGAGCTCAAACTAATTTTGATCAAACTTGGATCAGCTGCCGCTAACCACATACTATAAAGCACAATATTTAAACCTTTTGTGTTCTCAGATTGAGCATTGCTATAAAAACAATACAGATCAAGCCATCATCATAAGCAAAAGCTATGCATTTAGGAACATAAACACTGAAATAAATAAGCTAATTTGGAATAAAGCTCTATAGACATAAGACAATTATTTTTGATTCTAGACTACTACTTTATTTTATCTTTGTTTTTTTTTGATTTTTTGCTAGTACAATACAATTTTGAATATGTCCCCACTCCCCAGGACATACTGTATCACTTATTGATGTGTCCTGGGACACATTCAAAAACCTGTAAAACTCATAACACCGAATGATAACTTCAGTCTTACTATCAGAGCTCATCTTGACCAGTTCACACTACTAACATTATAAAATAACATTTGGAATATATAGGCCTAAGTATATTACAATATTTACATGAATCTAATATTGAACTAGAATATCAATTAGAATATAAATAGGACACTAAAAATGATCTTATCATGCTAGCATTACATACTAGATCAGAATGCATTTTGTGTTGTCCTAAGTGCTGTTAGAATCCTCTACCCACAATGCATGTTCAGTGTCAAAAGTGGGGTTTTGCTAGGTGTCAAAAGTGTGAAAGAGCACTGAAAATATCTCACTGAGACCTTTAAATTGATATATAATACTCATATTCGCCCCAAATTGATTTGGCTCCAAAGCCTCAATATTATACGTTAACGTGGAATTTGATTTATTGTCTGCATTGTGAGAGCTCGCACATACATTAAAATATGCAGCTGACTCTGGAAGGATTTCAACTGAAATGCATTCCTCTGCTCTGCCAGCAGGCGGCACATCATAAACAGACAGCTTTGTGCAATTATTCCACACGTGACATCGACATGACACATGTTGTTTTTTGCACCCTGCAAAACAAGAAGTGTGAATTCACACCTTGTGTGAATGTACACAACCAAATGTATCTAACGGAAAGACACAGTGTGGATATGGGGCAATGCATGTGTGTATGTACATGGTCCCTTGGCAACTGGTTCAATGAGCCACCATTAGACAGACAGCTTATATATAATAGTAATAGGACTGGATAATATTTACAGAAGTGGTATTTTGAAAATTGTTATTTTTATTATTATTTTTGACTAAACATTTGAGCTCGGGATAGGAAGGTGGTAGAGTGTCAGGATTGGAGGGGCCAGTGGTAGGGGTTGTTTGCAGGGCTGGCATGCAGGCTCACGTCCACATTTTCATTTTCAGTTGGAGAATTTTCATCAATCTCACTCTGCCTCCCTCTCTAGGCTTTGGGTCTCTCTCCCACCATCACCTTCCTCTTCCTCCGTAGCGATCATGCTATAGGCCTCAGCACATTGCCATAATGCCATTATCCATTTTTTCCACCTTCACTGTCCTCCATCCTTACAATTACAAATGTCTCTCTTGACACATCACCGTCCACAGCAGCTTAATTGAGCAACTTAATTGAGCACCTATACCTAAATGAATAAAACTCTTTACGATATTGTATACTGAACAGAGCAACCAATCACACCACACCTTTGTTGTGTGTGCAATGTACAAAGGATAATAAACGTCTTATATTTTCATGTAGAAATGAGCCTTGTAATCTTCATGCTGTATCCTCCTAAGTTTGACTTTGATTCAAAGGGAATTGCAATGGTACAAATCCAGTGAGTCAACCAAAATCAATTACTGATGTTGGAAGAAATGAAGGCGCTGAGTTTGTTATCTAGTGGTACTGATGAGGACGTGTGCACCTAGTGAACTCTGTGTGTGTGTGTGTGTGTGTGTGTGTGTGTGTGTGTGTGCGCGCGCACACGCGTGTGTCTGTGTGTGTGTGTGTGTGTGTGCACGCGTGTGTCTGTGTCTGTGTGTGTGTGTGTGTGTGAGTGTGAGAGAGTGTGTGTCCCTGGACAAGTCTGATAAATCAGAGCCAAGCAATAGAACAGTCACCTGCATGTCAGATCTAACTCTCCCGGGCCTTATCACTGCCACAGGCTGTGGACTCACACAACACAACACAGGCACACACACACGCATGCATGCACGCACACACACACACACACACACACACACACACACACACACACACACACACACACACACACACACACACACACACACACACACGTGTAACAGCTAGCTGCATCTGATGGCCAGCGTCTGGCAGTGTTATCTCTGCCAGCTGTTGTTGCTGTGACCCTAGACTGCCACCTTGACACACACAGTGATAAACTGGTGGCCCACAGAGAGACAGAGACTGATGGAGAGAGACACAGAGAGCAAGTCCTATCCTGTAAATATGTAAATGTGGAAATATTCTAACACCCTCGCATATAGGTTTGTTCAGTGACCCCCCTATTTCCACATTGTCACCCAACATCGACCAGTCAAACATCTCATGGCCAATGACATGGTGTCGGGGCGGGCCTATCAATTCAACGGAGTGGTCCTGTCTCATGGCTGTGACTATAACTGAGAGACAGAGTAGTTGTGCGCACATCCAATCCTCTGTCAGGCCAGGTGCTGGATATTCACAGTGGGACAGCCCTAAGCCCTCGCACACCTCGCGGGCACGCGCCTCAAACTCCGTGGGTCTGTGAGTGCGGACATTGAGATTGGGCCACTCATGAAATGCTTGCTCATCAACACATCTGTGGCTCATTCCCAGCTGGTGTCAATTAACTCAGCCTCAAGCAAGGAATGACATCATACACACCACGAAACCCCAGTGCAACATGGGATATGGAGTCTTTGTTCCCCAGGCGGCAAAATAACCACCTTATTTTTGAATGCCCCGCTGTACAAATACTTAGGGGTACGTGACTTATTGTTGCAGCTTGCCATTTCCTAAAACGGTATTCTACTTGATTTGAGAAGATGGCCGCCTATACTTCCTTGTACCCTGGCTGAATTGAACATAACTTGGCCAATAAGTATGTAACATACCAAAATAAAACAAACAGTAATGTCTTTATTTGATGTAGAATGCAGAGGACATGTAACTGTTTCGTACAAAAGAAAATTATATAAAGTTAAAAAAAAGTATAGGCTACCCCATCAAGAAACAATTAAATAGGCAGATTATAGTAATCAATTTATCAAGTGACTCATTACATGAATCTGGCAACATCTTACCTTTTGATGAATTCCGTATGAAATTACATTTCCAGTGCAACCGTAAACAATATCATCAGGTTATTAGAAGCATTCCAACTAGAGGCATCATGCAAGCCAAATCGTGCCCCCCCTCCCCAACACTCGCACAGTTAGATGCATGGTGCAATAACGATGCAATTTTCTACTATTTCACATATATATTCAAAGACTTGGGGGGGGGGGGGGGGGGGACACAGTGGGGTGCACCTGGGTTACCACACTTGAAGTGCCCTCCTCTATCCACTTTACACGTTACGTAACAAAGTGAAATGTACTATGGCAATAAAGACCACAGATTTTACATGAACTTACTGTATTGCTAAAGTACAGGTTGAACATACTACAGACAAATGTAAGACACTATATGTCTACTAACTAAAACAATAGGTCATTATACAGTGAGGTCAAGTTTCGAAAAATGGTCTCACTACAATGAACTGGCTACTATGGGGACTCAAATCATCACTTATCAATACAATTGGGCTCATTGGAGTCTCAGCTTTCCACTAATACCCAATTTATGCAAAGACTGTTTGGTGACCCCAGTATGCAGACACATTGAAATAGAATAGGTGAAAATAACACATTTATACTGCATGCAAAAAAGCAAAAAAATGTTGTGTGCCAAAAACTGCATGCGATTAGCACAAGTGGACATGTCTGTAAAGGGGAAGCTTGTGGCTACGCATAGAAGCCATTCTCATTCACATATCTGGAGGTGAGACATCTAGGGCCCACACTTGAAAATGGCCATGGCAGGTTTTCCCTCGTCAAAATGTAGCATACATTTGGAGCATTATTTATCCCCCATGTCATACTAGTGACATATTAGCATGACATGGCTGATACCAATGGCTGCCCTAGGTCTAGTTTCATATGATACCAGGACCTTCTTAAAAATGAGCCCCTCACAGCCTCTGAAATAGAGTCATGTCGGCTGCAGATGCTGGCGTCCGCAAATCATTTGGTCCCCCCCCCCCAAGTAAGTCAAATCATTTGGTGTCCCCCCCAAGCAAGTCAAGTCATTTGGTGTCCCCCCCAAGCAAGTCAAATCATTTGGTCCCCCCCCCCCAAGCAAGTCAAATAATTTGGTCCCCCCCACAAGCAAGTCAAATCATTTGGTCCCCCCCCCCCAAGCAAGTCAAATCATTTGGTCCCCCCCCCCCCAAGCAAGTCAAATCATTTGGTCCCCCCCCCCCAAGCAAGTCAAATCATTTGGTGTCCCCCCCCCCCCCCAAGCAAGTCAAATCATTTGGGGTCCCCCCCAAGCAAGGCAATTCGCTGGTGCCCTTGGGCACTCGCTCTATCCCTTATATGGATAATCCACCAGAGGGGACCGATCGTACCACTGCCTCTCTGAGGGGTGGACAGACCAGGTGGAATTGAGGAGTGGCCACATGGAAAACCTCTTCTCTATTGGCCAGTCTACGGAAGGTGTAGTGGCCCTCTATGGTGATTGTGGCTGTGGCCATGCATACAGGTAGGGTACCTTCATCCATCTGCCCTGGAGTCAAGACAGCACCAGTCCTGCACAGCCCTTGTTTCTTCTTCTTGTTGCCATTGTCGTCGGTGATTGTGAAGTAACCCATGTCCAGCTGACAGGCGGCTTCAGGCGGAGCGTTACTCGACATCTCAATTCTGATGTTGCAGATGAATCTGAATCGCGGTGGATGGACAGTGGACACCGTCGGCAGGAAGCAAGTGGAGACAGAGACGGTGATGTCACCAGTGGTCTTCACAAATTGGTTATCATACCTGAAGATCTGGCCTCTGATAATTGGATATTTTCCTGTGACAACGTTGTTGACGTAGGTGGTGAACCACTCTGTGAAACTAGAGCCAGTGATGAAGGGTCCTGAAGGGTCCTGAAGTCTCCGACCGCGGTAGAAGATCTCAGACGGGTGTCGTCCCTCGGTCGGCTCCAGAACCAGAAACTGTAAGCCCTGCACTGTAAGGCCCTGTAAGCATGTGGTGAGAGGGAGGCAGGTTCCAAACCTATTCCTCTTCACAAAGAATCTGGATGCAGTCTCCACATCCCGCAGATCCTCCAACTTCAGAAGAACATAGGGGTCTTGCGGTAGGGACTTGCAGCCCATCAGCCCTCGACCCGGTTCCTGTCCGTTGTGAATGCGGTAGGAACAGCGATAGTCATCTGGAAGCTTGCAGCCAATCCGAGCCTCAATAGCATCAAGCTCTGCCTCCTTGGCTCCCTCTTTCAGTGATGCGACTATATCGGGACAGGGCTGACGCAGGAAGTCCTTCAGCTGCTCCCAGGCTCTCTTCAGGACAGAGTAGTGCTGCAGGTACCGACCCAGATCAGAGTAGTACAGTGTGAACAGACTGAGCCACGGCAAGTCGCTCGGCTTCCGGTCCATGTCAGTCAGCAGCCAGTATTTGAAGCAGAGGTTCTTCCACAGCTCGTTCTCACCTGACAACACATTCCACCTCCTGTTGACACAACTACAGTGCATCAAGTCCCTTAACTCCAGGAAGGAGAAGATGTGCAGCAGTGGGTCTGAAGGCAGATCATCTAGCCGCATGGACACTGCCATTGTTGGCAGAACACAACCTCTCTGCTGCTGTTCTGTCCACTCCAAACACAAAGTAGATGGACAACCCCCTTGTTTTACTCACAGATGACGGTACAGCCACGCAATTGGAGGTGCCATGGAATTTGTCCTCCTCGTTTGAGGAGTGAAGGATTGAAATGTTACAAGATGTTTAATGTTACAATCCACCCCATAGTCAGGTGAAATGTAACATTATGAAGGTTTGCCTTATCTGGAAGCCTCACCCCACTGAAAATCCCACAATGTGTCATATGATGTCATCAGTGATGTCATAAATCACTGATGATGTCATAAGTGATGTCATCAGTGATGTCACTTGAGCAATTGAGGGGGGCAACTGATGATGTCATCAATGATGTCATACCATCACTGATGATGTCATCATCATAGGTAAATTTCCACAACGTGGCAAGCTGTGTGTGCGTGTGCGTGTGCGTGTGCGTGTGTGTGTGTGTCACTTAACTCATTCATGGCCAGTTTAGGACTGCCAATATTTAGCACAGGCCAAAGATTTTCATAATTGTTGGTCATCTTTCAAGACCCACAGTAAATTATCTATTAGCACCAGAGTGATTTGCAATACCTCAAAATGAAGATGTATGTCTCTGGGTTCACCAGGAAAAAAAAAGTGAGCTTTTAGCATGTTCTGTACTCTACTTATATCCATTTATATACACCCTGTTTTAGCCCAAAAGGTCTCTCTGAGATGACAAACAGGAGAAAAGGCAATTTCTGTAAAATACACATTCTCAAGCAGAACTCGCTCTCAATTCTTTTATTTTGAACTGTATTGACATCAGACATGTAAATACTATTCGTTATGACACAAATGAAAAAAAAAAAAAAATATATATATATATATATATATATACACATGAAGTGCTTTTTTTTTTTACATTCAACAATACAGCAGTGTGAGTGAGTGTGCAGACAGACACACAGACAGACAGACAGACAGACAGACAGACAGACAGACACACCGACAGACAGACAGACAGACAGACAGACAGACAGACACACACACACACACACACACACACACGATCCCCCTTCGTTGCGTGATTTCTAACCCCACATAGGATAAGCAATAACCACGCCCTGTGGCGCCGGGATTGGCCAGGAGCAACACTGGAGGGCACGCAGCCCAGCGATTTCATGAACCAACTGAATAGCTCTTGAGAAGGACAGCGGGCTGCTGTGACTGCCGCTTCTGGCTTGTCTTCTTGCCTCCCTGTCCTATACTCCCTGCTGTTTGATCGTTCCCGTTTTCCCCTCGGCTATTCAACACTTCCTCACCGCCCTCTGGATTACCCGTCAAACTGATCGATCATTTCCTCATTCCTCCGATGATCAAACGCATCTCTGGAACTTTCTCCCGTTTTCTCCGGCTGGCACACAGGAAAGCGACCAGCTCCTGCAGCGCGCGAGGGGCGTTTCAATGGCGTTTCTCCTGTCTGCACAAGGCAAGCTCCTTATCCGTTTTCTGCTTTTCCTCTTGCTCAATTTCAAAACAACAGCTGCGGTATGTGTTTGTTCACGTGTTGCCTTAGATGCTAGGGACCTGATACTATGTCAGAGGCTGGGGAAGTGTTTGAAATACGCGCTGCAGTAATAAAAACAAAAACACGTCAAACACGTCATTGGCGGGGAGGGCTATTTCTGATAACACGTCAAAGACGTCATTGGCGGTGAATGAGTTAAAGGGAGGCTTTGCTGATTTTCAACCCACTTTGTATTATTACAGTGTCAGTAATTATGCGGATGAGCAGCCTAATTGAGCTTGTCTTCATGTTCTCCTGCACCCAGAGCACCGCAGTTTATTCCAGCACTTCCTGTACAGAATGATGCAAAACACATCATTCTGTACAGGAAGTGAACAGATGTTGCTCAAGGGCGGCTTCGAAGGCTGCAGCTGTTATTGTTTCTTTTCATTTTCTCTGTATGCGCACATCCCTGGAGAATCGTTACTGTAATGACCCACACCATACCCATAGGGCGGAGTTTCTGCAGGCAGTCAAACGTGGATGACTGGATGCAGAAAACAGATACACAAGGTAAGCACTGTCCATCTGCTTTATATTAGCCAGATTATAATGATACAAAGCGGGTTGAAATTCAGCAAAGCCTCCCTAGACGTTGCACTTTTCCTCCGCCGACTCGTCACTCATTCATTGATTTTGGTGTTCCAGCTCATTTTCAAATGGTCTTTTTCAAAATGTTATATTGATGAAACATGACATCGCACAACCCCACTTGCATACACACTTGCTGGGCACTGGCTATTGATTGATTGAACAAGCAGTGTGTCACCAGCTCAGAGACGTCAACACCATTGAACCCGACAGTATGTAGTAGGTCAGTCAGTAGAGCAGTAAGGCCTTCAGAAAACAAACACAGTGTCGCCTATTGTGATTGTAAGAGGAAGAAGCAAAATAGAAAGACTTGGATTTTTCATTCGTGAGATCCTGCACTCTATACGTGGACACACACACACACACACGCACACGCACACACACACACACACACACACACACACACACACACACACACATACACACACTGGCACCTTTTCTTTCTTTTTCATCACGTTTTTTGGATCCCTCGTGTTTTCCCCTCGTGTACTGGCCCATTTCCCCCTGCTGTCCCCGTGGTTCCTCTGCCGATCTGAGGGGAGACTTGTAGACTTATCACAGGCTTCCTCCCATACATGTGCAGTCGCCAGCTGCCTCTTTTCACCTGACAGCGAGGGCTTTTCCCCGGCAGGACCGTAGCATGTGCGAGGATGACGCTATTCCCCCCAGTTCCCCTCACAAGGGTTCGAACCGGCGACCTTCCTGTTGGTAGGCAGGGATTGGGAATGTACCGCTGCACTATACCCAGACGCCCGCATCTTTTCTTTCTTGTTGTTCTAGGAAAATTATGTCATGATTGATGTGCTCAATCAGCACGCACATGCATGCATGCACACACACACACATACACACGCGCACACACACACACGCACACGCGTGCGTGCGTGCACACACACATGCACGTACGCACGCACAGATGCGCGCGTACACACACACATACACACACACACACACACACACACACACACACACACACACAGGTCCTTCCTCGGGGGCATCCCGGACACGCTCGGTCGGCCCTCTGGATTGAGCTCATCCAGCTTGCTGCTGACAGAGAACCTGTTGATTTGTTGGCTCCACTTCCCTCCTCATGTTACCAGGGCCGGTGCTCCAGCAGGTGGCGCTCCAGCAGGTGTCCTGTAGGAATTTGACAGACAGAAAGACATGTCATCAGGCTCTTAGGAGGGGCTACTGATCTTTTCGCCTGTACTACTCCTGCATTTAGCCGCTCGTGTGGTTGACTTAACAATTGAACAGTGATCAAATGCTTGCTTGTCCCGAGTTGAAAATGTGCTG
>NC_139626.1:7265117-7282617 GCF_964638095.1 Poromitra crassiceps | reverse complement strand
GTGTGTGCACTGTGTGGAGGGATATAGTGTGCAGTGTGCGCACTGTGTGGAGGGATATAGTGTGCAGTGTGTGGAGGGATACAGTGTGCAGTGTGTGCACTGTGTGGAGGGATACAGTGTGCAGTGTGTGTGCACTGTGTGGAGGGATACAGTGTGCAGTGTGTGCACTGTGTGGAGGGATATAGTGTGCAGTGTGTGCACTGTGTGGAGGGATACAGTGTGCAGTGTGTGTGCACTGTGTGGAGGGATACAGTGTGCAGTGTGTGTGCACTGTGTGGAGGGATACAGTGTGCAGTGTGTGCACTGTGTGGAGGGATAGAGTGTGCAGTGTGTGCACTGTGTGGAGGGATACAGTGTGCAGTGTGTGGAGGGATACAGTGTGCAGTGTGTGCACTGTGGAGGGATAGAGTGTGCAGTGTGTGCACTGTGTGGAGGGATACAGTGTGCAGTGTGTGCACTGTCTGGAGGGATATAGTGTGCAGTGTGTGCACTGTGTGGAGGGATACAGTGTGCAGTGTGTGCACTGTGTGGAGGGATACAGTGTGCAGTGTGTACACTGTGGAGGGATATAGTGTGCAGTGTGTGCACTGTGTGGAGGGATAGAGTGTGCAGTGTGTGCACTGTGTGGAGGGATAGAGTGTGCAGTGTGTGCACTGTGTGGAGGGATAGAGTGTGCAGTGTGTGCACTGTGTGGAGGGATATAGTGTGCAGTGTGTGCACTGTGTGGAGTAGGGTGCATCAAATTGCAATGCAAAAATGAAATCTCAACATATCAAACTGTCTGGGGTTGCATTTTGTTATGAGACACATAAAAATGACTTTTGCAAAGTTTTGGGAAAATTGATTGAGATTTAGGGGTGCAACACAGCATGTGAAAAATACGAAAATCTGCCTTTTTGGGTCAAGGCAAATTTTAGAAATGCATAGAACAACATTTTGAATAGAACAAGATGTATTTATTTTTTAACAGAACATTTGAATTTGAATAGAACATTTATTTATTTGAGAACATTGAAGCAACCATTGAGCAACGACTAGAGTCCTAGTCCTGGTCCAGCTTGCGCTTGCAGCTGCACAGTTTTGGCTGTTTAGAGCGGTCATGCTCCACTGCCTGCAGTACATTCTGCAGATGCTCCTCTCCCCTGGCTGCTGCCACGAAGTCTGATGTGAGTTTGACGCCACGCTCGGCACAGTCATTCACAACATTGATGGCACGTACATTCACCGCACCCATCTGGAATTCCGCACTGGTAGCCCAATCCTCTACATCAAGCGAAAGAAACGCTGGATCAATGTGCAGCTGATACATGCCGAACCAGCAGTCTGGGTTGGCGAGGTCGGCCAAGCTGGTGGTCGGCGAGAGGGTTGGGAACTTCGGCTTGCCGAAACCAGTGCCAAAGCGGAGCTGTGGGGCTCGCATTGGGACATCAGCCGGCTTGTGCTCTAAGATGGCATTTGCAAGTGCGCGCCGCTCGCCAACTGGCACCTTGGTGCTGAAGAGTGCCAGGGGCAGCATCTCGCCTGTCAGGTACCATAGGTGCCGCTCCAGCGCCTTAATCGCTGATGCTGTGATGCCCTCGTCAACAGACTTGTAAGCATACAGGTGGCGGTAGAGTGTGAGATCATTCCATGCTGCATCTACGGCCGTGTCGCAGGTCAGCCACCACGTTGCGTAGATGTGCGTGATAAAGTTGGCAAACGCCCGAATCTTCAGCACCTGCTGCCGCGTGGTGATGGTGCCCTGAGGAAGCAACGCAATGTGCTGCTCCATCAAGGCCAGTTTGAGTGTGTAGAGCAGCTTGGCCATCCATCACGCCTTGTGAAGTGCTCCCGGCCGTTGGAAGGTAACTGGAGTGTGCGCTGGACCGTCTGCACCCAGATACACACGACACAGCTGCACGAACTCACGGTAGTCACCTCGCTTGTAGTCAAGCACTCCTGCAGCACACTCAATGAATTCACCACGCAACTTGACCAGGAACGGTGGTTCGGCGGCGTCTGGAATGTAACGGGACAATGGGTCACTGTCCTTGTGTGGCACCAGGTTCCAGTTATCCCGCAGACGTGTAAACAATGTAACCTCTGGCGAGCGTGACGTCTCCACCTTGAGGTCAGTGAAAATGTGGGTGAGGAGCACCTCGCCGATGTGGTGCCGACACCCAGACCAGAGCAGTGGTCGACCCATTGAGAGCTGAATGGCGATGCAGGCTGCCGTGAGATGGCCAGTGTTTGATGCGGTGGTGTCAAATGCCATGTTGACAACCTGGTCAGCACAGCACCACTCCTGCAGCAGCTTGCACGTCAGCCGGGCGATGATCGTTCCACATGCTTCGTCTGTCCCGTTCATGAATGCTGGCACACCGAGCAGTTTGAGCCGCTCCGCATCTCCGACCACCACTGTCAGACGCTCCTCTAACTGCCGTACATTGTTGAGCATTGGCGTCAACTTACTGTCCCAGTGTAGGGTGCACATGGGAGGTGGTGTCCACTGCTCGTGCCGTTCCTCACTGATTGCCTCCAGCACGTGGCGGCGTGCTCGGTCTGCTGTCACGTAGGATGTAGAGATCTTTGCCGAATTACCACCTGACTCCTCGATCAGGCCGCGTGTGAAGGCAGCCTGCTGCATTGGTGTGATCTTCAACCGCGTAGCCAGTGACACAAGACTCGGCCGGCTGAGGATGTTGGATGGAATGAAGGCTGTGGTGCCAGTCTTCTTATACTCGCGGGTGGGTGTGTCCTCAGCCGGTGGAGCAGCTGTTTCATCTGCGTCGCTGTTGTGTGGACCATCAATGTCACCCCCCCCCTCCCCCCCACCCCCCGCGAGAAAGATCAGCTCTCAAGTTCTCGTGGCAGTTATGTTTTCCCCTCCCCAATGTAACTCTGACAGGAATGGTTATTGGTTATGTTAGGCTAGGGACCCAAAGCAGAGAAAGTTGAAGTTTAGAACATTCTTGTGGGAATGATTAATTTAGCAGAGATTTTTTGGAAGATAATAAAATTGTGAAGGTGAATTCTTTGCCACATGGCTTGCTGCTTCTTCTTTTTTAAACCAAACATTGAAACCTAAGCCCAAAGTGATGGAACCAGAGAATGGCATAAAATGAACCAATTGATCAGTTACCCCCTGCTGCCGAAAAAGCTGATGTGCCGTTGTACCCCTAGATCACCACGTATTGCAAAAATATTTTGCATGTGTTGTTTTTCCATGGATGGTAACACTTTTAGCACCCAGACAGATCAATATTCTGAAAATGTGTATTTTGATGCACCCTAGTGTGGAGGGATATAGTGTGCAGTGTGTACACTGTACACTGTGTGGAGGGATATAGTGTGCAGTGTGTGGAGGGATAGAGTGTGCAGTGTGTGCACCATGTGGAGGGATAGAGTGTGCAGTGTGTGCACCGTGTGGAGGGATAGAGTGTGCAGTGTGTGCACTGTGTGGAGGGATAGAGTGTGCAGTGTGTGCACTGTGTGGAGGGATAGAGTGTGCAGTGTGTGCACTGTGTGGAGGGATATAGTGTGCAGTGTGTACACTGTGTGGAGGGATAGAGTGTGCAGTGTGTGCACCATGTGGAGGGATAGAGTGTGCAGTGTGTGCACCGTTTGGAGGGATAGAGTGTGCAGTGTGTGGAGGGATAGAGTGTGCAGTGTGTGCACTGTGTGGAGGGATAGAGTGTGCAGTGTGTGCACCATGTGGAGGGATAGAGTGTGCAGTGTGTGCACTGTGTGGAGGGATAGAGTGTGCAGTGTGTGCACCATGTGGAGGGATAGAGTGTGCAGTGTGTGCACCATGTGGAGGGATAGAGTGTGCAGTGTGTGGAGGGATAGAGTGTGCAGTGTGTGCACCGTGTGGAGGGATAGAGTGTGCAGTGTGGGCACCGTGTGGAGGGATAGAGTGTGCAGTGTGTGCACTGTGTGGAGGGATACAGTGTGCAGTGTGTGCACTGTGTGGAGAGATATAGTGTGCAGTGTGTGCACTGTGTGGAGGGATACAGTGTGCAGTGTGTGCACTGTGTGGAGGGATAGAGTGTGCAGTGTGTGCACTGTGTGGAGAGATATAGTGTGCAGTGTGTGCACTGTGTGGAGGGATAGAGTGTGCAGTGTGTGCACTGTGTGGAGAGATATAGTGTGCAGTGTGTGCACTGTGTGGAGAGATATAGTGTGCAGTGTGTGCACTGTGTGGAGGGATAGAGTGTGCAGTGTGTGCACTGTGTGGAGGGATACAGTGTGCAGTGTGTGCACTGTGTGGCCATGCCTGCTCGCTCACACTGACCCCGCCTCCCCCCCTCCCTGACAGGCGTTAGCTTAACGGGAGATTGAATACATTAGCAAAGAGAGTACACACTGCCCACCCCACGGCCCACCACCGCACTTCACTGCTGCCGCTGCCATTGGTGTGTGTGTGCGTGCGTGTGTGCATGTGTGTGTGTGTGTGTGTGTGTTGGGGGGGTGTGTGTGTTTATTTGCAGCTGTCACACACAAGTGAGGCCCTATTTTGTGGCGGTTGAAGGCCAGACTCATTCATTTTCCTTGTGGCATTTTGATCTGTATTTGTGGATGTCAACCCCCCCCCCCCCCACCCCCCCACCTCCTCCCTGCTTTCTGATGCTTATTTTGGGCCTATTTGCCTTCTATTCCCAGACCCAGTTAGCATTAATGAGCTGTTATGTTAGCCACTAGCGGTGCTGCTATACCCATCCCAGCCGTGTCACTCCTCTCTCTGGCCGTGTGTCAACATGTAGCCTGCCTAGAGTTTGACATGCTTTGCTGCAGTGTTACTGCACTGCTGCTCCGTCCTCACAAGGAACCGTCCAGCCCTCCTGGTGGAGCACAGGATCAGCATCAGGGAGGAGGAGGCTATAGGCTCATCTAGTATAAAGTAACAGTACACACTGCCTGTGGGATCATATGTTAGGCTTACAGCTCATCCAGTTGCAGTGCATTATTGTCACGTCATACCTCAACCGCCCGAAGGAAAACATGCCAGAGTCTGTAGGGCTTTCACACACTAGTCGACCTATCAAAACCACTAGTCGACACTGTGCATCATAGTCGACTAATCGTTCATCTGTGGTTTTAGGAATAAACAATATAAATAAGTAAATAAACAAGTAAATAAATAAATTGAACATAAATCAGTTTGAACAATCATTTTCTACATTATGCCCTGTTCAATAATTTAAGGTATTTTTGAGATGGAAAGACTACCCCTCTATGTTTTTTTGTTTTTCTTAACAGTCGGTATCTCCCGGTCAGACATGTTACTGGTGTTTAGCAGCTCATTTGTAAACAGCCTCTCAGAGCCAATCGAGGCCTTTCACACCTATACCCCCAGGTTGGTCCCGCCCACATTAGTTAACCCTTTACTGGCTGTTACTGGCCTTTCTGATGAGAATCGATCTGCCTTTTTATTGGGTGAAAAAAAGATGACATATCTCCCGTGACTAGTCGACTACTTTTTGGGAGTAGTCGGGGACTACTAAAATGCAGTAGCCGTGAACGCCCGACCAGTCCGTGCCACTAATTTGCAGACTCCTTGACAGCCACTACGTGAGGCTGTCAGTCTATTTCCTGCTGCAGCTTCTTGTGAAGCTGACGGAGCTGTTTTGTGGTTTGTGGTTCTCTGCACATCGTGCTCCATGAAGCTGTACTGTCTGGCACCACACACCAGCATCATTTAGCTACACTACTTGTTTATGTTTTGCTTTTCCAAATTAAATCCCTTTGCAGTCCAACTCCACCGTCATCCAAAATTTCACTCTATGAACTGTCTCTCCTCTCTCTCTTCTCTCTCTCCTCTCTCTCTCTCTCTCTTCTAGCTCTCCTCTCTCTCTCTCTTCTCTCTCTCTCTCTTCTCTCTCTCTCTCTCTTCTCTCTCTCCTCTCTCTCTCCTCTCTCTCTCTATTCTGTCTCTCCTCTCTCTCTCTTCTCTCTCTCTCTCTCTTCTCTCTCTCCTCTCTCTCTCTCTATTCTGTCTCTCCTCTCTCTCTCTTCTCTCTCTCTCTCTCCTCTCTCTCTCTCTTCTCTCTCTCCTCTCTCTCTCCTCTCTCTCTTCTCTCTCTCTCTCTCTCTCTCTTCTCTCTCTCCTCTCTCTCTCTCTCTGTCTCTCTCTCTCTTCTCTCTCTCTTCTGTCTCTCCTCTCTCTCTTCTCTCTCTCTTCTCTCTCTCTTCTCTCTCTCTCCTCTGTCTCTCTCTCTCTCTCTCTCCTCTACTGTGGCAGTGTGGAGTCTAATGACTCTTCCACTTCGCTCCTCAACTCGTGTGCCACCTTCTGCCTCTCCTCCTCACGTTCCCGCCCGTCACCTCACTTCACACAGGCAGAAACGCACTGCCACTGGCCTGCTGCAGCTTATTAGGAGTTAGGGATGTCACCATACTAGAAGTTCTACTTCGATACCGTCCGATACCCAGGAAAATCCATACCGTTTTCGATACCACGGAGGAGGGCATGACGATACATCAAGAGGCATAACAAATATATGAAGACAGATGGACAGGACAGATGCAGGCTTCTCCATAATCTAGGCCCGATAAAACTCATTAAAAACTTTGCACTCACACAGCAGATTAGCCCTGCTCTAGTCATCAGCCTATCACAACACAGCAGATTAGCCCTGCTCTAGTCATCAGCCTATCACAACACAGCAGATTAGCCCTGCTCTAGTCATCAGCCTATCACAACACAGCAGATTAGCCCTGCTCTAGTCATCAGCCTATCACAACACAGCAGATTAGCCCTGCTCTAGTCATCAGCCTATCACAACACTTTGAGCTTGTTGAAGCAACAGATACCCACCAGTGATAGGGAGGGAAAAATCAGTAGTATGTTTGATTTTTCAGAAAGAGAAAACACTGCTGGTATCGATACTGTTGCAAATGAGTATTATATCCGTTTCAAATTTTTAGTATTGATACTTATCGTATCGATATACTATCGATTACTGTTGCAAATGAGTATTGTATCCGCTTCAAATTTTTAGTATTGATTTTTATCGATACTTTTGACAACCCTATTAGGAGCACCAGACTTGGAGAGCACTCAAAACAGTGACTGTGTGTCTAAGAGAGTGAGAAAGAGGGAGAGAGAGAGACCATGGCTGTTTATAGCCTCAATTTATAGACATTTATAATGTGTGTGTGTGCGTGTGTCGGTGTGTCGGTGTATGTGTGTGCGTGTGTGTGCAAGAGTGCACGGGCTTTGGACTCTGCTAAATGTGTGCTTACAGTACATGAAGTTGTTTAAGCATGTGTTGTGTGTGTGTGTTGTGTGTTGTGTGCGTGTGCGTGCATGTGTGTTCTCTCTACTATTTACAATCTCTTCCTGTAGGACATCAAGTATGACAGGGTGTAAATATTCGCATACTCTGCATTTTATACCAAAATGGCATCTGCGCCGTCAACCATCCCGGAACAAATAGTATGTGTTTAAAAACAAACACACGCGCTTTGGCTTGGAGGCATAAAGAAATCCTTGTTACATTACCAAAACATGTTGCACTGCATTACACCAGTGGGGTTTTTTTCCTCCTATATTTTCCCGGGTGTTGTCAGCAGCATGTATTTGTCCCCTGCGTCCCCTGTGTGTGTGTGTTGTGTGTGTGCGTGCGTGCGTGCGTGCGTGCGTGCGTGTGCGTACACTACTTCACCTGCGCCTGGCCACTGCTGATGACATCAGCATCATGGGAGTACTTATAGGGGGCAGTCGTTGGGGTCGGGGGTGGGATTTAGCTGATCAAACGGCGCGGCACGAACCCAGCGCGCGGCCTGGCCATTGTCCCATCACTCAGCTTGTAAATGTCAGTGCTGCGGGGATGTGGGAGGAGGAGTGCAGCAGCCATGGCAGAGATGAAACGTGTCCACAGGACTTTTATCCTGCACAGCGGGACACAGTGGGGAGCCTGACTTTAGCCCTGGTCTGGCCCGGTGATATAAGTTACAGCCTGCTTTGTTTCACTAGCAGTTGGGGCCTGGTTTGGTCCCCGTCATGTGGGGGGCCTGGCTGGGGTCCCCACATGACAAGAGCACTCGTATTATTATGCTTCATTGTGAAGCTGGCAGGCCGGGAATGGAAACGGGGATTTGTCTTTCTTGTCGCCGGGCTGTAAAGTTGAACACCCCAGGAGGAGTGGGAGACTCTGTCAGATGATAAGTCTATAATGAGGGTGTGGTCAGTCCGTCTGCGTATGGATTCCATACTACAGATCGTGATTGTCGATAAAGTTTGGAAAAAATAGTCTGTGCTTAGCGAGGCCAAGTCAACTCAACTCAACTCAACCCTTTTTAGCCTAGAGGGGAAGCTTATATTGATATAGAACATATTGATTTGTTTCCCCCCTCCAGTTTTTGTGCGCACTGCGCACATGTGTGTGTGTGTGTGTGTGCATGTGTGTACGTGTGCGTGCGTGTGTGTGTGTGTGCATGTGTTTACTTGTGCGTGCGTGTGTGTGCGTGTGTGTGCATGTTTGTACTTGTGCGTGCGTGTGTGTGTGTGTGTGTGTGCATGTATGTACGTGTGCATGTGTGTGTGTGCGTGTGTGTGTGTGTGCATGTGTGTACTTGTGCGTGCGTGTGTGTGTGTGTGTGCGTGTGCGTTATGTGTGTGTGTCCTTGAAGCCACTCACTGTGGCAGGAGATTCTCATTTGCGAGACATTTTTTTCCATCAGCGCTGGCCTGGGGTCAGCTCATTTTACTAATCTCCAGTTTCACCCTCTCACACAGCAAAAGCATATCCAGGGACTGCTTACAGGATGCCTAATATACTGTACGCCGGCTGCAATAGCCAGCAGTGGTGTTAGCGCCTCACGGTGGATATCACACACTGTGCGCACACACACACACACACACACACACACACACACACACACACACACACACACACACACACACACACACACACACACACACACACACGGTGAGGTCACACAAGCCACACAAATACCACATACACTCATACCTAATGATGTGGATTAGCCCCAACCACAGTATCAGTCTGTATATCTGTTTGATCAGCTAATTACCACCATTACACACACACACACACACACACACACACACACACACACACACACACACACACACACACACACACACACACACACCACCCAAGGGAGCGGCCCCACACAGCGAGCCGCCAGGCGTTTGCTCCCCCTCCCCCACGTCTCCCCTCTTTTCTTTACCCGTGGCCTCAGAGCAGCCTTGACAGCTCGTGAGATTTTAGAAATAAAATATGGCCAAAAACATAGAAATGGATGGGGTGACCTTGAGAGCAGTTGAATTTATAGCAGCGCACACGTTAATATGGCATTTCCAAATGATTGGTGGAATACTCGGCTGCAGTGTCCATTTCATGATGAGGGTGAAATATGAAATGTAAGGATTATGGTGGGAGGAATGTGTGTTTTTACAGGTGCTTCATTTAAGCAAAGGGCTTCATCATCTAACCCCGAAACATGACAGGCTTGGCCCACGGTCCGGCCGCACTGCTGCTGCCGCCCGAGACTCAGCGGTTACCAGCGCTGAGCATGCTAACCGAGTGCTAACAATAAAAATTTCATATTTTGGTCACGTGGAGGCGGGGTTTACCCAGGCTACAGTTATGTGATATCATTAGACAGGGATTAAAGTTCTCCGTCGCTACAACGGATTTCCGTCTATTGGAGCCAGATATGAAATGTGAAAAATACCAAAATTAAAGCCCCTTTGTATATTTTCAATGTGTATTGTATTGAGTTTGAATGAAAGCTTTTATTTTGAAAAATTCCGACCGGACGTCCAAATGATTCTCCTGGGTTGTGTTCAAGCCACAATAAGCCTGAAAATGTATTGCTACGGTTTCCAGGTTGAACGTCATGTTTCCTTGCCTGTTTCAATGCACCACTATGTTCGCTGATAAATGTTTTGCTACGTTGTGCTATGTTTTCGGCCCGCTGAACGCGACCCTGCAAAGCCACTCCATGTAACGCTAAACAAAACACTGTTGCCGATCTGCCTCTCAGACAGCGTTAGTTCCTAACGTTAAATTATCCATGACAGCATTGGACTGAAGAAGTTTGTTTTTGTGAGAATTGGAGTTAATTTATTACTGCAAAGGTGGAGGAACTTTGAAAACATGCGCGATGCGGAGTTGTCTTTTATTGGACACGGACAGGTAAAACTTGCTAACACACACACGCTCAAACGTTTGCTGCAGTAACGTTAACGTTATTATTTTGAGCTGTGTGACTGGTGGAAGAGAACCTCCTTAGTTGGGACATATGTTTGACAATGTTGTTGTAGTTCCTGTGGCTACTGTTAGTTATAGCCTAATTGTTATACTGATCCCTTAACCTACTTGTTTGACTCGATAAAAACATCTATATATTAATTGTGATTTATTATAGCCAGTAATTTTCACATGTCTCTGTTGGCATACCTACGTGGAACCTTATAACATCAGCCCAGAACACAATTCATGCATCATTAGGCCTACTGGATGTTTGGGAACTTGAGAGTGTGATGTACTGTACACACTGTCTGCCCTTTTTTACATGAAAACCCATGTGAAGCGACGGCACGGTGGGGAAAAAGCAGACACTCTAGAAAGCCCGAAATAGCTAAAATAGGCCTCGAAAAATTTTCAGTCAAAAGATTTTATTTTGCTTTAACCCCTGTCATTAGATCTTTTGCTCAAATGTTCAATGGTCAAGTCGGTCGCTCCACAAAAATTCCTCCACCCAGTGTTTCGCCTAGAAACATTTTCAGGCCTGGAGGGATTTAAAAACGTACCCCGGCGACCGCAACGGTGGAGGCCCCCGCTGGCGACGCTAAACCTTTATTTTCTATGTTCGCAATGGCATCCCAAGTATCATCATACTATTATGGGATGCGATGCGAACAGTTGTATTATGGGATGTGCGTTTCCCAGGCAACGACACACGCTGGCACAATGCTCCTAAAAGCAAAAATGCTTATTGTTTTGAATGATTTGGCATCTTCTATTGCTGTCAACACTGTCAACGCCAGTATTGTTGTATTGTAATAATATGCCATAAAGGTTTATTGAAATTTTGGGGAGAGCAGGGGGGAAAAAAAGAAAAAAAAGTTGGCGGGGGCATCGTTAGCCTGGCGGGCCCACCAGGCCTGTAGGACGGTAGGGGAACCACTGCTCCACCCTTTGGCGGCCACAGTTTTCGTTTGCTGAAATTTGCCATGGAGGTCAACTATGTGTGTGTAAAGGTGTGTGTTTGTGTCCATGCCAAAAAAGTCTCCTCTACCCCCAATGTCCTCCTTACTCTCTGGCTCTGTTAGTCCTCTCAACTCTTTGCTCTTCTTGGCTCGCCGACCATCTCCCCTTTGTAACTCGTCGTTTGTCTTCCTCACCTCCTCTGGTGTCGTCTTCATTTAGCCGGCTCTATTTTCCTCTCACGTCTGCCCTCTCTCCTTGCTCTCTCCTTGCTCTGCGGGGCGGGCGGCACTGCAGAATGACAACACGTCATCTCTCTCTCTCTCTCTCTCTCTCTCTCTCTCTCTCTCTCTCTCTCTCTCTCTCTCTTGTTCATTAGCATAATCAATGGTGGCCCCGGGGCACCGCGCGGCGCGCTACCTGCTGCCAGCTTGTGGCTGCTCTGCTCCCGCCTCTGCTCTGCCTGACCTCTGGGGAAACACATTACCGCCTCTGGAACACTTCCTGCTCGGAAGGATTACGCTCATTACCTGGCACCCGGGCCTGGAATTTGCACTCAGTGCATTATAGCCTTAAACTTTCACCTACATCAAATGGCTCAAAACAAACAAGTCCAGCCATTAGTCGCTTCTCTGCGTTGCCGTTCCTTATAATATAGCAAAGAAGCTACCCTCAGTGCCAAAACATCCACTTCATGCTTTTGATACTCCTTTATAGCCAGCATTTTGTCTAGACTTGGGCCTTTTATTTCATCCTTGGCTCATTCATTTTTCTTGCGTACAATTCCAGAGGTTCGGTGGAAATAGCTGCCTGCCATTTTTTGGCTCTACGGCGCTTATAGCACAGTTGCTAGCCAGCTGAAGAGGCAGAGCAGGAAGTCCCCTTATATAGGCTGTGTGTGCCACACGCTGCAGCGCTGTTTACTCACCACCGTGCAAAAAGACAGCTTTAGGCGGCGTTCACACCCAAAGCGCTTTTTTCAGTTAGAACGCTATGAAGATCATGCTGAGAGCGCTTCCGTTGTGCACAAAACACAGCGCACGGAGCATTTTTTTTTTACGCTTCGTTTCCCCCCCTGCAGTCGCGCTCAATACAGATTAGGACACAACGAATACATGGACGGTAGCCAGCTGGGTTTGTCTGTTTGATGTTGTTCACTGACAACATGAAGGCCAGATTATTGCCAATTCTGGCAGCAGCGGAGTTTGAGGATCCCTCTGGGAGGAGAAAATGTAGGAGGAGTGGAAAAGACGAGCAGCACACGCAGAACCACACGCTGCACAAGCAGAACCACACGCTGCACACACAGAACCACACGCTGCACACGCAAGTACAACCACACGCTGCACACGCAGAACCACACGCTGCAACGCAGAACCACACGCTGCAACGCAGAACCACACGCTGCAACGCAGAACCACATGCTGCTCACACAGAACCACACGCTGCACACGCAAGCAGAACCACACGCGGAACCACACGCAAGCAGAACGAGCTGCACCGTGCCCCTCAGACCACACGCTGCACCTTGTCGTTAGAGTCGGAAACTATTAGGAAATATCCTGTACTCTCTCTCTCTCTCTCTCTCTCTCTCTCTCTCTCTCTGTCATTCACTCATATACTTGCACGCCCCTGCAGTGGTGGCAGGCCGTGCGTGCGCTGTGAAGATGGAACGCTCTTATAGGTGGTCTGTGTTGAAGTCTCCACCATGGGCTAACATGAGCTAACAGTGTGGTTTATAGGTGGTCTTGATGAAGTCTCCACCATGAGCTAACAGTGTGGTTTATAGGTGGTCTTGATGAAGTCTCCACCATGAGCTAACAGTGTGGTTTATAGGTGGTCTTGATGAAGTCTCCACCATGAGCTAACAGTGTGGTTTATAGGTGGTCTGTGTTGAAGTCTCCACCATGGGCTAACATGAGCTAACAGTGTGGTTTATAGGTGGTCTGTGTTGAAGTCTCCACCATGGGCTAACATGGGCTAACAGTGTGGTTTATAGGTGGTCTGTGTTGAAGTCTCCACCATGGGCTAACATGGGCTAACAGTGTGGTTTACAGGTGGTCTGTGTTGAAGTCTCCACCATGGGCTAACATGGGCTAACAGTGTGGTTTATAGGTGGTCTGTGTTGAAGTCTCCACCATGGGCTAACAGTGTGGTTTATAGGTGGTCTGTGATGAAGTCTCCACCATGTGCTAACAGTGTGGTTTATAGGTGGTCTGTATTGAAGTCTCCACCATGGGCTAACAGTGTGGTTTATAGGTGGTCTGTGATGAAGTCTCCACCATGGGCTAACAGTGTGGTTTATAGGTGGTCTATGTTGAAGTCTCCACCATGGGCTAACAGTGTGGTTTATAGGTGGTCTGTGTTGAAGTCTCCACCATGGGCTAACAGTGTGGTTTATAGGTGGTCTGTGTTGAAGTCTCCACCATGGGCTAACAGTGTGGTTTATAGGTGGTCTGTGTTGAAGTCTCCACCATGGGCTAACAGTGTGGTTTATAGGTGGTCTGTGTTGAAGTCTCCACCATGGGCTAACATGGGCTAACAGTGTGGTTTATAGGTGGTCTGTGTTGAAGTCTCCACCATGGGCTAACATGGGCTAACAGTGTGGTTTATAGGTGGTCTGTGTTGAAGTCTCCACCATGGGCTAACATGGGCTAACAGTGTGGTTTATAGGTAGTCTTGATGAAGTCTCCACCATGGGCTAACAGTGTGGTTTATAGGTGGTCTGTGTTGAAGTCTCCACCATGGGCTAACAGTGTGGTTTATAGGTGGTCTGTGATGAAGTCTCCACCATGGGCTAACAGTGTGGTTTATAGGTGGTCTGTATTGAAGTCTCCACCATGGGCTAACAGTGTGGTTTATAGGTGGTCTGTGATGAAGTCTCCACCATGGGCTAACAGTGTGGTTTATAGGTGGTCTGTGATGAAGTCTCCACCATGGGCTAACAGTGTGGTTTATAGGTGGTCTGTGTTGAAGTCTCCACCATGGGCTAACAGTGTGGTTTATAGGTGGTCTGTGTTGAAGTCTCCACCATGGGCTAACAGTGTGGTTTATAGGTGGTCTGTGTTGAAGTCTCCACCATGGGCTAACATGGGCTAACAGTGTGGTTTATAGGTGGTCTGTGTTGAAGTCTCCACCATGGGCTAACATGGGCTAACAGTGTGGTTTATAGGTGGTCTTGATGAAGTCTCCACCATGGGCTAACAGTGTGGTTTATAGGTGGTCTGTGTTGAAGTCTCCACCATGGGCTAACAGTGTGGTTTATAGGTGGTCTGTGATGAAGTCTCCACCATGGGCTAACAGTGTGGTTTATAGGCGGTCTGTGTTGAAGTCTCCACCATGAGCTAACAGTGTGGTTTATAGGTGGTCTTGATGAAGTCTCCACCATGGGCTAACAGTGTGGTTTATAGGTGGTCTGTGTTGAAGTCTCCACCATGAGCTAACAGTGTGGTTTATAGGTGATCTGTGTTGAAGTCTCCACCATGGGCTAACAGTGTGGTTTATAGGTGGTCTTGATGAAGTCTCCACCATGGGCTAAAAGTGTGGTTTATAGGTGGTCTGTGTTGAAGTCTCCACCATGAGCTAACAGTGTGGTTTATAGGTGGTCTGTGTTGAAGTCTCCACTATGGGCTAACATGAGCTAACAGTGTGGTTTATAGGTGGTCTTGATGAAGTCTCCACCATGGGCTAACAGTGTGGTTTATAGGTGGTCTTGATGAAGTCTCCACCATGGGCTAACAGTGTGGTTTATAGGTGGTCTTGATGAAGTCTCCACCATGGGCTAACATGAGCTAACAGTGTGGTTTATAGGTGGTCTTGATGAAGTCTCCACCATGGGCTAACAGTGTGGTTTATAGGTGGTCTTGATGAAGTCTCCACCATGGGCTAACAGTGTGGTTTATAGGTGGTCTTGATGAAGTCTCCACCATGGGCTAACAGTGTGGTTTATAGGTGGTCTGTGTTGAAGTCTCCACCATGAGCTAACAGTGTGGTTTATAGGTGGTCTGTGTTGAAGTCTCCACCATGGGCTAACATGGGCTAACAGTGTGGTTTATAGGTGGTCTGTGTTGAAGTCTCCACCATGGGCTAACATGGGCTAACAGTGTGGTTTATAGGTGGTCTGTGTTGAAGTCTCCACCATGAGCTAACAGTGTGGTTTATAGGTGGTCTGTGTTGAAGTCTCCACCATGGGCTAACATGAGCTAACAGTGTGGTTTATAGGTGGTCTGTGTTGAAGTCTCCACCATGGGCTAACATGAGCTAACAGTGTGGTTTATAGGTGGTCTGTGTTGAAGTCTCCACCATGAGCTAACAGTGTGGTTTATAGGTGGTCTGTGTTGAAGTCTCCACCATGGGCTAACATGGGCTAACAGTGTGGTTTATAGGTGGTCTGTGTTGAAGTCTCCACCATGGGCTAACATGAGCTAACAGTGTGGTTTATAGGTGGTCTGTGTTGAAGTCTCCACCATGGGCTAACATGGGCTAACAGTGTGGTTTATAGGTGGTCTGTGTTGAAGTCTCCACCATGAGCTAACAGTGTGGTTTATAGGTGGTCTGTGTTGAAGTCTCCACCATGGGCTAACAGTGTGGTTTATAGGTGGTCTTGATGAAGTCTCCACCATGGGCTAACAGTGTGGTTTATAGGTGGTCTGTGTTGAAGTCTCCACCATGAGCTAACAGTGTGGTTTATAGGTGGTCTGTGTTGAAGTCTCCACCATGGGCTAACATGAGCTAACAGTGTGGTTTATAGGTGGTCTGTGTTGAAGTCTCCACCATGGGCTAACATGAGCTAACAGTGTGGTTTATAGGTGGTCTGTGTTGAAGTCTCCACCATGGGCTAACACGGGCTAACAGTGTGGTTTATAGGTGGTCTGTGTTGAAGTCTCCACCATGGGCTAACATGAGCTAACAGTGTGGTTTATAGGTGGTCTGTGTTGAAGTCTCCACCATGGGCTAACATGAGCTAACAGTGTGGTTTATAGGTGGTCTGTGTTGAAGTCTCCACCATGAGCTAACAGTGTGGTTTATAGGTGGTCTGTGTTGAAGTCTCCACCATGGGCTAACAGTGTGGTTTATAGGTGGTCTGTGTTGAAGTCTCCACCATGGGCTAACATGAGCTAACAGTGTGGTTTATAGGTGGTCTGTGTTGAAGTCTCCACCATGGGCTAACATGGGCTAACAGTGTGGTTTATAGGTGGTCTGTGTTGAAGTCTCCACCATGAGCTAACAGTGTGGTTTATAGGTGGTCTGTGTTGAAGTCTCCACCATGGGCTAACAGTGTGGTTTATAGGTGGTCTGTGTTGAAGTCTCCACCATGGGCTAACAGTGTGGTTTATAGGTGGTCTGTGTTGAAGTCTCCACCATGGGCTAACATGGGCTAACAGTGTGGTTTATAGGTGGTCTGTGTTGAAGTCTCCACCATGGGCTAACATGGGCTAACAGTGTGGTTTACAGGTGGTCTGTGTTGAAGTCTCCACCATGGGCTAACATGGGCTAACAGTGTGGTTTACAGGTGGTCTGTGTTGAAGTCTCCACCATGGGCTAACAGTGTGGTTTATAGGTGGTCTGTGTTGAAGTCTCCACCATGGGCTAACATGGGCTAACAGTGTGGTTTACAGGTGGTCTGTGTTGAAGTCTCCACCATGGGCTAACATGGGCTAACAGTGTGGTTTATAGGTGGTCTGTGTTGAAGTCTCCACCATGGGCTAACATGAGCTAACAGTGTGGTTTATAGGTGGTCTGTGTTGAAGTCTCCACCATGGGCTAACATGAGCTAACAGTGTGGTTTATAGGTGGTCTGTGTTGAAGTCTCCACCATGGGCTAACATGAGCTAACAGTGTGGTTTATAGGTGGTCTGTGTTGAAGTCTCTACCATGGGCTAACATGAGCTAACAGTGTGGTTTATAGGTGGTCTGTGTTGAAGTCTCCACCATGGGCTAACATGAGCTAACAGTGTGGTTTATAGGTGGTCTGTGTTGAAGTCTCCACCATGGGCTAACATGGGCTAACAGTGTGGTTTATAGGTGGTCTGTGTTGAAGTCTCCACCATGGGCTAACATGGGCTAACAGTGTGGTTTATAGGTGGTCTGTGTTGAAGTCTCCACCATGGGCTAACATGAGCTAACAGTGTGGTTTATAGGTGGTCTGTGTTGAAGTCTCCACCATGGGCTAACATGGGCTAACAGTGTGGTTTATAGGTGGTCTGTGTTGAAGTCTCCACCATGGGCTAACATGGGCTAACAGTGTGGTTTACAGGTGGTCTGTGTTGAAGTCTCCACCATGGGCTAACATGAGCTAACAGTGTGGTTTACAGGTGGTCTGTGTTGAAGTCTCCACC
>NC_139626.1:7252617-7262617 GCF_964638095.1 Poromitra crassiceps | reverse complement strand
CCTCTATATACCTCTATATAGTCAAGTACAGTGCTTGAGTAAATGTACTTCATTAGGTTCAGCCTTTGATCCTGTGTCTGCTACTGATTCAAAGCTCTAGAAAAGAGAGGAAAAGGCACAGTATATCTGGATAGCTTGTAGCTTCTTCACCCTTGTTACATCATGCACAGTGCTGGTATAGCTTGAAGTCAGTGCATTCTGTATGCTGCTGTGTGTATACAGTGCACCCACCCACATGTCATATTTGCCCATGTTGCCGTGGGCCTGCCTGGCTGTGTGCACACACACACACACACACAGGCAGAGCGGGGCAGCACAGAGTGGGTGGCTGCTTGCTGCTATATCACAGCCTGCTGTTATTGTTCAAACCCTGTTTGCTTTGGGGAGGGACCAGGGGTTACACTCTGCAGGCTAGCAATCCTGCTCTTCTGTGAGTTGGGGAGATGTGTGGTGTGTGTGTGTGTGTGGGTGTGTGTGTGTGTGTGCGGTGTGTGTGTGTGTGTGTGTGTGTGTGTGTGTGTGTGTGTGTGTGTGTGTGTGCGTGTGCGTGCGTGCGTGTGTGTGTGTGGGTGTGTGTGGGTGGAGGGTAGGTGGTGGGGGTGCTATTAAAGGCTGTGTATTGTAGGTATACAAAAGTATGGATGTACGTATATGGAAAATTAAATATGAAAAAGTCAAATTAATTAAATGAGGAGAAGTGTGTGGTTTTTGGTTTCTGTGGGACTCTAGGCCTTATTTATTTATTTATTTATTTATTTATTCATTCATTCATTCATTCATTCATTTTTGGTCATTTCATGAAGAGTTGCCAAACGGGCGCAGGCGAGAAAGTAAATCTGGAAGCACGTTGACTGTGCTGGATTTTGGCTGGCACCAAAATATTCTGTGTGTAGGTCCGTGTGTTTAGTGTACAGTGTGTAGTAGTGTACTGTGTGTAGGTGTGTGTGTTTAGTGTACAGTGTGTAGTAGTGTACTGTGTGTAGGTGTGTGTGTTTAGTGTACAGTGTGTAGTAGTGTACTGTGTGTAGGTCTGTGTGTTTAGTGTACAGTGTGTAGTAGTGTACTGTGTGTAGGTGTGTGTGTTTAGTGTACAGTGTGTAGTAGTGTACTGTGTGTAGGTGTGTGTGTTTAGTGTACAGTGTGTAGTAGTGTACTGTGTGTAGGTGTGTGTGTTTAGTGTACAGTGGCACATCTGTGAGTCAGACTACAGGGTGTGTATGTGAGGAATGTGTATCCGGACATCACTTTTATTGGATCTCTCTTTCAGGACTGTTAAAGCTGCACATAGAGATATACATGACAGGTGGAGATCAAATGGTCACAGCTCAGGGTTTCTGCCGTGTGACACACACACACACGCACACACACACACACACACGCACGCACACACACACACACACACATGCACACACACACACACACACACACACACACACACACACACACACACACAACACACACACACACACAACACAAAACACACACACACACACACACACACACACACAACACAACACACACACACACACGCACACACACACACACACACACACAACACAACACACACACACACACAACACAAAACACACACACACGCACACACACGCACGCACACACACACACACACACGCACTCACACACACGCACGCACGCACACACACACACACACAACACAACACAACACACACGCACGCACACGCACACACACACACACACACACAACACAACACACACACACACAACACAAAACACACATGCTCACATACAAACTCATAGCACACATGGAACACACAAAATAATCATACACAAATCAACCACTATAGTCGGTTTAATCTTCAGTTTAATGTTTTGATTTTTCCACTTTATTTTGGAAGGCTCCATTTGAGGTCTCAAATAAAGACACACATTTATTTCATAATAAACTATTTAGATCTCTATTAGTCTCATCGGGTAGAAAAGCAGCATTGGATACACCAAGCAGTGTCACATGACTGTAACGGGTCTCATGGCCCGTTACAGTCATGGCCCGTTACAGTCATGGCCCGTTACAGTCATGGCCCGTTACAGTCATGGCCCGTTACAGTCATGGCCCGTTACAGGGTGCCGGAGCCGGAGGAGGATGTTCAGGAACACTGGTCATTGATGGCAGCCATTCGGGTGTGATTAATTAGCCGCAGACACCGAAGCGACGTGTGTCCGTTCTGCAACACAGCCAGCATGACAGTTAATAAAGATAACCCTGGGGTTTTGGCTAATGAGTTTGGTAATTATATAGCCAAGTACAATGTGATTAGCCCTAGCATGCAGACTCAGGTCAGCGCGGGGACACACACGAGCACGCTCCAAGGGACCCCTGGTGGTGAGGGAAGGCAGGACGGCTCCCATGTGCTTTCCTGGTTCCCCAAGGGCCCGTGTTGTTTGACTGTTCCCATCTGACATCAGCCATGCATGTCTCTCTCTCTTCGTTAGTTAATGTCTCTCTCTCCGTTAGTTAATGTCTCTCTCTCCGTTAGTTAATGTCTCTCTCTCCGTTAGTTAACGGTCAGGCCGTACTAGCCTAGCCAAGCCAAGCCCCGCCTCCAGTGTTAGCTTGCCTCTGACAGATGTGATGATACAGCACACCACTATCTAGAGCAGAGCTTCTCAAATGTTTTTCAGCCAAGGATCCCCTTACAAGATAGAAAATATGCCGGGGACCACCTCATTCTGATTTGTGATTTTGGGCTAGGCTTAATTGTTTCCACGGTAACGTGCTTGACTTTTAAATTGATAAATTTGTTAGATTAGAATATAATCCATGAACCATTTTAGATTTAAAGCATAAAATATTTCCGTTGAACTATGAAGTTGTATTTTTATTTTCCTGAAAAATTTTCCGCGGACCCCCTGGCAAAGTGCCATGGACCCCTGGGGGGTCCCCGGACCCCCATTTCAGAAGCACTGATCTAGAGGATCTATTTAGACTGCATGTTTGTTCACTGGGCTTTTTACTGATGGAATGAACTATTATTACCAAGACGTATGGCCACACAGTGACACACTCCTACAGTATACTGATTAGGGGGGATTGTGTGCAACCCTGGCAAGCAGCAGTGGCGTCCTCTTCATATTTTGATTCTGGTCGGCTCTTGTTGGCAGAGGGTTTTTTAAGTATACAACATGGCCACCGCGGAGAATGTGCCTAATGTGGAATCGCACTATATCTCCTCTCTCGTGCCCCAAATATTCACCGAGGGCATCCGAGTGTGTACGTGAGCCTGCATACATTCACCCTCAGTGGAACATGGCAGTTTTAGCGCGTACAGTTTGTCAGTTGTGTGAAGTCACAGTTGGGCGACTTTGCTCTAAATCCCAGGATTAGTGCTGGTAATGGCTTATGGTTCATTGCCAAGCCCACGAAAAAAGGCACCAGGAGGGCACTGCACATGATTCTATCAGCTTCACAAAGAAAGAATGCAAAAGCACAGTCAATAACTAAGTGCCCATAGGGTGCTGCTGCATTCAAAAGCAGCCAGCCAGCCCAGAGTCCAATCAGATCAAAGAGCGTGCGTCTGGTTTATAGCCCAATTACAGCAGAGGTAAAAACTCTCCACAGGCCCTGAAAACATTTATGTGCTGAGCAACAAAACTATATTACCGATGCATTGTGTTGATTTATTTATGGACTGCTTTTGATGGCATCCAATCACACAAGCCTTTGTTTGAAAGGGGGTTCTGTCAGACAGCCTCTGAGTCTGCCGGCCAACTGTTCATCTGCTGCGATGTTTGAGTGAGATAAGGTAAATATCTTATGTTGCTCCCGCCGGCACATTCATTAATAACCTTATTTTAGCATATTCCTCCCCTATCATTTATTCAGATACTAACGCAGCATGTGTCCACGGAGGATTTCATATTTGACTCTTTCCCAAAGAAGTCTTGGGAAGCAGAATGGAAGTTGTGCAAACATAAAAGGAGAATGCAAAAAAAAAAAAAAAAGCACTTAGATAAAGGATCGCTTCATTTACTTGCTCAAACAGTCCTCCGTTATTTATATTTGCTTTAGGCAATGCAATGGAAAAATGTCTCTAGTTTCTGCTTTAGCTGTGGCCCATTTCTTGCTAACATATGGGGGGAGATTGTACAGTGTGAAAAACAACTTGCACAGACTTGAAAGTGGCCCAAGCTTGATAATCCATCACAGTATAGCCTTCATTTGCTTTGTAAAGGACTTTTCCAACAGAGTTACACCAGCTATTGGTCATACTCTGGTTGAGGTCTTACTCAGGTCAAGCTGCTTATGTGCCGTAGATAGCCAGACATTGACTAACCCTGTTGCCATGGATACACCAATCAACAGAATATTGTCTCTGACTATATATATATATATATATATATATATATATATATATATATATATATATATATATACATAGTATGTATTAGGGATGCACGATATATCGGCAATAATATTGGTATCGCCAGATGTTAGTCATTTTCTAACATATCGGCATCGGTCCAATGTTGCAATGTTAATATCGCTTATCGGTATCAGCCAAACTTTTTACATTGAGAGGAAACATTGCAGTAAATCTATGATTTCTGGGCTTTTCCAAATGTTTTGGAAATAAAGAAAGACATTAATCTTTCAAATTCACAGTTGTTTACATTTGTTTTTCAGCATGTACACAATTTTATTATCACAAAAATGTGTTTTTATACAGATCATATCGACATCGGTAAATATCGGTTATCGGTCATAACAGCAATGTTAATATCGGTTATTGGTTATCGGCCAAAATTTTCACATCGGTGCATCCCTAGTATGTATATATATTTGCAGTCGCCAGCTGCCCTCTTCAACTGTAGTGGATTACTTCTAATAGAGGTGGCAGTAATGAGCATTCAAATAATAATGGTAATGTTAACTACTGCTTGCTGTTTTTGTTGACATGGAAATGTACCCATAATGCTGTGCGAGCGAGTCTGAGTTTGCACAGATGGTGTAAACCCAAAACCAAAGGATTAAGATATTGACATGCTAGAGTGACCTTTTGAATATGAGAGTAAGCCGGCATCTTAACGCTTCCTCATCATCGAAGTGAGCCTAACCCAGTTGTGATGTTTACATGTGGCAACCTGAAACCAGAATAGAACCGGAATCAGAGAGCGTCATTCTCAGTGCAGTGTTACGCATCCAATCCATGCTAAGAAAGCACTTTAGGCACTAACGAGGGATGCACATTTTGATCAATTTCCTTCATCGATTAATTGGTCATGTTAATGATGAATTAATCGATTCATCGTTATATTAAAAAACAGCTTTTGACGTACAAAATTGAAAATACAAAATGCAGGGTTTTTTCACCTGTCTTTAGGCCGACCCAACAAGGTGATCAACCAACTAAACTTCCTGCATTAGCTGTCATTGTGCTTGTGGACGTGACATATTTCAACATTATATTACAACGTTTACAATAAATACTGTTGTCTTTTTGGGTGTAATTCTCCCACCATGGACTTTCTGTCTGCTAGCTTGTCTTTCTTCTTCCTCTGTATGAGCAGTGAAAGTTACATTTAGCCCCTTGTGCTGTTAAATCATTTCAGCAAAGAAAATAAAAATGAGAAAATAGCACCTACATTGTCGATGAATCGGTGAACATAATTTGATCGATCCAACTCTTAACGATGGATTGATGGCTTGTCGATGAAGCATTAACATCCCTGGCACTAACTGATGTTGTGCTCAAGGCTCTGGCCGTGTGCTTTATTGTAGCTGTCTTTCCCCCCCGCAGCCAAGCACCTGTATGGATTTGTCAGCAGGAGAAGAGCACAGACCAAAGGGATTTGATAGCTTTGTCTCACGTCATCCTTGTTGTGGTGGAGATGTTGAGTTGGCCCAGCTTTAGAAGGACTGACGCATACAGCACCCCTCTTCCAGTCCACACTCTCCCACACTTGTGACAGTGCTGCTGAGTGCTGGGGACATGTGCTCTCCAAATCCCTCTACGCATGGGAGAGGATCCCTCTAGCTAGGATGTTTTATTCAACAGATAGCGCCTGGTTTGGTTCCCAATCCTCTTATGAGGAGATCTGGCTCCAGTAGGTGTCTCTTATGAGGAGATCTGGCTCCAGTAGGTATCTCTTATGAGGAGATCTGGCTCCAGTAGGTGACTCTTATGAGGAGATCTGGCTCCAGTAGGTATCTCTTATGAGGAGATCTGGCTCCAGTAGGTATCTCTTATGAGGAGGTCTTGCTCCAGTAGGTATCTCTTATGAGGAGATCTGGCTCCAGTAGGTATCTCTTATGAGGAGATCTGGCTCCAGTAGGTATCTCTTATGAGGAGATCTGGCTCCAGTAGGTGTCTCTTATGAGGAGATCTGGCTCCAGTAGGTATCTCTTATGAGGATATCTGGCTCCAGTAGGTGTCTCTTATGAGGAGATCTGGCTCCAGTAGGTGTCTCTTATGAGGAGATCTGGCTCCAGTAGGTATCTCTTATGAGGAGATCTGGCTCCAGTAGGTGTCTCTTATGAGGAGATCTGGCTCCAGTAGGTGTCTCTTATGAGGAGATCTGGCTCCAGTAGGTATCTCTTATGAGGAGATCTGGCTCCCGTAGGTATCTCTTATGAGGAGATCTGGCTCCAGTAGGTATCTCTTATGAGGAGATCTGGCTCCAGTAGGTATCTCTTATGAGGAGATCTGGCTCCAGTAGGTGTCTCTTATGAGGAGATCTGGCTCCAGTAGGTGTCTCTTATGAGGAGATCTGGCTCCAGTAGGTGTCTCTTATGAGGAGATCTGGCTCCAGTAGGTGTCTCTTATGAGGAGATCTGGCTCCAGTAGGTGTCTCTTATGAGGAGATCTGGCTCCAGTAGGTGTCTCTTATGAGGAGATCTGGCTCCAGTAGGTATCTCTTATGAGGAGATCTGGCTCCAGTAGGTATCTCTTATGAGGAGATCTGGCTCCAGTAGGTATCTCTTATGAGGAGATCTGGCTCCAGTAGGTATCTCTTATGAGGAGATCTGGCTCCAGTAGGTATCTCTTATGAGGAGATCTGGCTCCAGTAGGTGTCTCTTATGAGGAGATATGGCTCCAGTAGGTGTCTCTTATGAGGAGATCTGGCTCCAGTAGGTGTCTCTTATGAGGAGATCTGGCTCCAGTAGGTATCTCTTATGAGGAGATCTGGCTCCAGTAGGTGTCTCTTATGAGGAGATCTGGCTCCAGTGGGTATCTCTTATGAGGAGATCTGGCTCCAGTGGGTATCTCTTATGAGGAGATATGGCTCCAGTAGGTATCTCTTATGAGGAGATCTGGCTCCAGTAGGTGTCTCTTATGAGGAGATCTGGCTCCAGTAGGTATCTCTTATGAGGAGATCTGGCTCCAGTAGGTGTCTCTTATGAGGAGATCTGGCTCCAGTGGGTATCTCTTATGAGGAGATCTGGCTCCAGTGGGTATCTCTTATGAGGAGATATGGCTCCAGTAGGTATCTCTTGCCCCTCGGCATCCCTGCAAGCACATCTCCACACAGCATGTGACATTGCTGCCAGTAGTGTACACAGTTTTCAGTATGCTGTTGACACAATGTCCTAACTTAAAGGAACACTCCGCCCATTTTCAACCAGCTTTGTATCATTAGAACATCAGTAGTATATCAGAAAACTGTTAACTGTTTTGAAGTCTGTCATTTAATTTGACAGTTATTGAGTGTTAAAGTGTGGACCAGTGACATCACTGGTCCACACTAACTCAAATGAATAACTCATTAACTCAAATCAACTCTCAATAACTGTCAAACTAGATGAATGATGAATAGTTTGACAGTTATTGAGAGTTGATTTGAGTTAATGAGTTATTAATTTGAGTTAGTGTGGACCAGTGATGTCTACTGGTCTACTTGACTACAAATACAGGTGCGTCGAAGGGACGAAAATAGTGGCATGCGATTAACGTATATATATATATATATATATATATATATATATATATATATATATATAGGAAAGGGAAGGAAGGTGAATCATCACACCATCAGGAAAAGATCACAGCTGAAGTGTGGAAGGCGACTAGAAGAAGAGCACATCGATCATATTCTGAATTTCCGCGCTCCGACCGACCTGTCGCTGTCACCAACATGAGCTGAGGGACAGACCATTAGTGTAATGACAGGTCAGGTGAGCGAGCAGCGAGCAGCGCGCCACACGGGGGAGCTGGCACAGGCAGGTCACGTGAGCGAGCAGCGCGCCACACGGGGGAGCTGGCACAGGCAGGTCACGTGAGCGAGCAGCGCGCCACACGGGGGAGCTGGCACAGGCAGGTCACGTGAGCGAGCAGCGCGCCACACGGGGGAGCTGGCACAGGCAGGTCACGTGAGCGAGCAGCGCGCCACACGGGGGAGCTGGCACAGGCAGGTCACGTGAGCGAGCAGCGCGCCACGCGGGGGAGCTGGCACAGGCAGGTCATGTGAGCGAGCAGCGCGCCACGCGGGGGGAGCTGGCACAGGCAGGTCACGTGAGCGAGCAGCGCGCCACGCGGGGGAGCTGGCCCAGGTCACGTGAGCGAGCAGCGAGCAGCGCGCCACGCGGGGGAGCTGGCACAGGCAGGTCACGTGAGCGAGCAGCGCGCCACGCGGGGGAGCTGGCGCGCGCCACACGGGGGAGCTGGCACAGGCAGGTCACGTGAGCGAGCAGCGAGCAGCGCGCCACGCGGGGGAGCTGGCACAGGCAGGTCACGTGAGCGAGCAGCGCGCCACGCGGGGGAGCTGGCACAGGCAGGTCACGTGAGCGAGCAGCGCGCCACGCGGGGGAGCTGGCACAGGCAGGTCACGTGAGCGAGCAGCGCGCCACGCGGGGGGAGCTGGCACAGGCAGGTCACGTGAGCGAGCAGCGCGCCACGCGGGGGAGCTGGCACAGCACAGGCCTGCTGTTTGTGAAGCCGCCTGCTTGTCTTGGGTGCAGCTGTTGGAGGAGGGCTGTGGCCGGGGCATAATAGACTCTTTTATCGGCTACATCTGGAGCGACACAGAGGCAGCATGGTCCCAAACACCACGTGCATTAAGACCCAGAGGCAGCATGGTCCCAAACACCACGTGCATTAAGACTTGTTTTTTATTGGGGAGACGTGCTGACACTTTAACAAGAGCAAAGGAGGGAAGGCTGGATCGAGGCAACAACGCAGAGAGAAGATAAGTATTGTTGGCTTTGCAATGCTGTTGGGTGCAAGTGAAGAGGCTGTTCCCCCATTACTGCACTATGCTTTGATATGTCTTTCTTTCTTTCTTTCTTTCTTTCTTTCTTTCTTTCTTTCTTTCTTTCTTTCTTTCTTTCTTTCTTTTTCCATTTCACTTTTGACACATAGAGCTCCAGGAGACAGTTAAGAGGATACTCAGAGGCAGGGAGAGAGAAAGAGAGAGAGTGACAGACAGTGAGTGAGAGTGGTGAGAGTGATTGATGATGCGTGTAACAGTAGTTGTCTTGTAGACTGTGTGGCCCAGAATGTGAAGCTGTTTCAGGTGCTCTTCCCTGCACTGTGCACAGTGCACTGTACCCGTGCACTGTGTACTGTGCACTGTACCCGTGCACTGTGCACAGTGCACAGTGCACGGGTGGCAGTGCACGGGCACAGTGCACGGGTACAGTGCACGGGCACAGTGCACAGTGCACGGGTGGCAGTGCACGGGCACAGTGCACGGGCACTGTGCCTGTGCACAGTGCAAGGGCGGCAGTGCGAGACGTTTCGAAGAGTCTTGAGATTGGACTGAATCTATAGACTTCCCTCTTCCCTGCCGTCTCTTCCTGCTCTCCTAATCTCCCTGCCTCGCTTATCTGTTTCTCCTCTGCCAATCCTGCTTTCTATATCCACCTCTATCTCTGATCCTGCTTTCTATATCCACCTCTATCTCTGATCCTGCTTTCTATATCCACCTCTATCTCTGATCCTGCTTTCTATATCCACCTCTATCTCTGATCCTGCTTTCTATATCCACCTCTATCTCTGATCCTGCTTTCTATATCCACCTCTATCTC
>NC_139626.1:7244822-7247417 GCF_964638095.1 Poromitra crassiceps | reverse complement strand
ACCAGATACACACAGGAAGCTGTACACATGTGACCATCACACCAGATACACACAGGAAGCTGTACACATGTGACCATCACACCAGATACACACAGGAAGCTGTACACATGTGACCATCACACCAGATACACACAGGAAGCTGTAAACATGTGACCATCACACCAGATACACACAGGAAGCTGTACACATGTGACCATCACACCAGATACACACAGGAAGCTGTAAACATGTGACCATCACACCAGATACACACAGGAAGCTGTACACATGTGACCATCACACCAGATACACACAGGAAGCTGTAAACATGTGACCATCACACCAGATACACACAGGAAGCTGTACACATGTGACCATCACACCAGATACACACAGGAAGCTGTACACATGTGACCATCACACCAGATACACACAGGAAGCTGTACACATGTGACCATCACACCAGATACACACAGGAAGCTGTACACATGTGACCATCACACCAGATACACACAGGAAGCTGTACACATGTGACATCACACCAGATACACACAGGAAGCTGTACACATGTGACCATCACACCAGATACACACAGGAAGCTGTACACATGTGACCATCACACCAGATACACACAGGAAGCTGTACACATGTGACCATCACACCAGATACACACAGGAAGCTGTACACATGTGACCATCACACCAGATACACACAGGAAGCTGTACACATGTGACCATCACACCAGATACACACAGGAAGCTGTACACATGTGACCATCACACCAGATACACACACAGGAAGCTGTACACACATGTGACCATCACACCAGATACACACAGGAAGCTGTACACATGTGACCATCACACCAGATACACACAGGAAGCTGTACACATGTGACCATCACACCAGATACACACAGGAAGCTGTACACATGTGACCATCACACCAGATACACACAGGAAGCTGTACACATGTGACCATCACACCAGATACACACAGGAAGCTGTACACATGTGACCATCACACCAGATACACACAGGAAGCTGTACACATGTGACCATCACACCAGATACACACAGGAAGCTGTACACATGTGACCATCACACCAGATACACACAGGAAGCTGTACACATGTGACCATCACACCAGATACACACAGGAAGCTGTACACATGTGACCATCACACCAGATACACACAGGAATACAAAAACCATCACATTCTCTGAGTATTCAATTGATATCTGATGCAGAGATAAGGGCGCAGAGTTTTAATGCAGTTAATACTTTGATCGCTTGTCGTGTCGATGAGCTCAAGGGCAGTCAGTCACACACACACACGCACACACACACACACACACACACACACGGGCACCTAGTTATAGTTAATAGTGGGGGTGCATGATTAGTGACAGCCAAGGGAGGTATGGCAGGTAAATGTTCATTTAATTAACACCTGAAAGTGCCATTTCCTGCTATATGGAGCCTTCAGTCATGGCCAGTAAAGCAGCGTTCTTGCTCTAAAGCTCAGTTGATATTGCAGCAGGCCTATATATATATATATATATATATATATATATATATATATATATATATAGATACTGATATATATATATATATATATATATATATATATATATATATATATATATATATATATATATATATACTGTATATACTGTAACTGTATTGACTTTGGGAGCTGGATGTTGGGCTGATTTGGGGTCCTCCGGAAATCAACTTCTAACCCCTCCTAAAAGTTCAACCACATGAAAAACAAAACTCACTAACTGGAGCTTGTTCTTTCCTATTGGCCTTGGGTACACACACACACACACACACACACACACGCTGCAGGCAGTTAATATCTCTCTCTCTCTCTCTCTCTCTCTCTCTCTCTCTCTCTCTCTCTATGTCTCTCTCTCTCTCTCTATCTCTCTCTCTCTCTCTCTCTCTCTCTCTCTATGTCTCTCTCTCTCTCTCTCTCTATCTCTCTCTCTCTCACACTTTCCTACTCTCTATTTCTCCCCCTCGCTATCTCTCTCTTCCTATCTCTCCTTTGTTTTTATAATGACACTAATTAGCTGTTTGTTGTTATTATTTTATTATTAAAAATGCTCTTTCATTCTGAATGATTTTTGTGATTTACTCTGGTTTGAGTAAATTAACTTAGGCTGCTCATGTAAAGAATGGGAGAGGGGGAGCGTGTGTGTGTGTGTGTGTGTGTGTGTGTGTGTGTGTGTGTGTGTGTGTGTGTGTGTGTGTGTGTGAGAGAGAGAGAGAGAGAGAGAGCATATGATCCAAGTCTGTGTCTGAATTTGTAATGTTATCCCAGTGCACTTTTGAGCGGACTGATATTTCCATGAGCTGGCCTCTGTCTGCACTCACTTCATTCTACATGAAGGAGAGCAACACATGTTATGAACACACTGAACAGCTTTGAGTAGCTTCACTTAGGCTACTCATGTAAAGAATGGGAGTGAGCGCATGCAGGGCTAGTAGCTAGCTAATGCTAGCTAGCTAGCTACTCCAATCACACACTATGTACCTAACAGTCTTGGATGACAGAGTCAGAGCGACTGACTGACATCGCTCTTGACTTGTCCGTGTGCGGCACGG
>NC_139626.1:7219822-7232322 GCF_964638095.1 Poromitra crassiceps | reverse complement strand
ACAAAAAAAAACATGCAAGTTGTGAAATTACGGAGCCCCTAAGGGAACATGGGCAAAAAAAAAAAAAAAAAAATGTTTAGGTTTCTGGTGCACACAGAAAAACATCTCATGCAACTATGCCGTGGTGGCACAAGAAACATTCTCATGCATACAAGAAGGTTTCTTGTGTCCACGGGATCGTTTCTGTGCGCTGTGTGTGGACGTTGTGCCCATGTCCCCTTGGGGTTCTCTGTACAAAACACACAATTGTATTTGTATTAGTCTGTCATGATGTTACCCTCGTTGACTTTTCCATATAGTCTGCTGTCATCTGACTGTGAGAGCGTAAGAATGAGTGACTTTGTGAGGCTGACAGGCACGACGAGAGAGAGAGCCCGAGGGCGCGAGGTTAGCCGCACCCAGATGCAAGAACCCAGACGACCCCGGTGAACTCGCCCGTCTCCGTACCAGTCTGTCCCGCTCTCGCCGCCCTCCCGCTCCCTTCCACTTCCGATGTGCCGTTGAGCAAGGCACCTAAAACCCAGACGCCTGTGGCTTTACTGCAACAATTCCAGTCTGCCTATCTGTATCTGAAGCAACCCTCCCTTTCTACCTCTCCAACTGACCCTCTTCTATCGCCTCCCTCCTTGCTTTCCTGTTTCAACCCCTCTCTATCTTCCTGGTCTCTCTGTCTGTCTACCCCTCTCTCTGTCTTTGCCTCCCTCTCTCTGTCCCTCCCTCTCTCTCTCTCTCTCTCTCTCTCTCTCTCTCTCTCTCTGTCTTTGCCTCCCTCTCTCTGTCCCTCCCTCTCTCTCGTCTCTGCCTCTGGGACCTGGTTGCAATGTTGTTGCAGCAGCAGCAGCATGTTGCCGGCACGCGCACGCGCGCTACGCTCTTCGGGGAGCTGAAGAAGAAAGAGCTGTCACAGAGGTTGTGCTTTTCCCAGAGGGGCTTCAGTCCTACAAGCCACTCATCATCGTCATTATCCTCATTTTTTGGGGAAAGCGACGCGCGGTCGACCAAAGCGCTGATAAAGAGTCCAAAGTGTTGATAAAAGCCAGAGGTGAGGACAGGCTGACGGATGGAGAGATTGCACGGAGAGGAAATATTGGCAGAGGAGGAGTGAAGAATGAAGGAGCAATAACAGGGTTGAAAGAAGAACAGGAGGGAGAGGAGAGGGGAACGGGGATGAAAGGCACAGATGGTGCAGAGAGAGAGAGAGAGAGAGAGAGAGAGGCCCCTGCTCTCTTGTCTTAGAGAGGCTCTACAGTACAGTACACCCTACTGTATGTGCCCTTGGCGGTGCCCTAGGACAGTGGTTCCCAACCTTTTTGGTCTTATGTACCCATTGAGCTGTTCTGCCATGCCAAAGTACCCCCTCACTCATGTGTGTCGATGATTTTCTGAAATTTGTTTTATTAAAATTATATTAAACTTTAGTAGGCCTATCTAACACATCTGCTTATGAAAATCATTTGAATTACCCCCTTTAATACAATTCTGTTTTCAATTGGAAAAAGTCATCAGTTTTACTAAGCTGGGCCTATGAAATTACTTGGAATGATGTTTTAATCATTTTGTAAATAAATTGTAATCCCCAATCTTTCCAAGTACCCCATGCAAGCTGCTCAAGTACCCCTAGGGGTACACGTACCCCTGGTTGGGAAACACTGCGGAACACACTCTAATCAGCAGAGCACATCCTCCAAGTTCTCTCTCTCTCCATGCGTTTCCCCATCTCAGAGAGGAAAGGTTGAGGGATTCACAGTGTTAATGTAGAGATGCAGTTACACACGTTGAGTCTTTGGGAGAAAAAAGTAGCCGTACTACCAAACATCTTTTGGTACAAAATAGTCCAGGGTGTTTTCCTGTGTGTCACGCTGCCATTTTGGCCTGAAAACGCCTCCTTGCGCCAATGGGAAAGAGCACGGAATGACAGAGAGAGAGAGAGAACACACCGTGACCGGGAAGACCAGGGGCCATTTCGGTAGAGCTACTTTTTTGTACGCTGGCACTTTGCAGGCGGGATGTTTTACTGCCATCAGTCTCCTTCAGGCCAAAATGGCGGATTTGCTGTGCGCTGATGCTGCAATGGAGAAACCTATATTAGCCTTCAGCTCTTAGCAATGTAAGTTCTTTGCTCAAACTCACACGGTTCGAGACGCACACACACACACACACACACACACACACACACACAACCACACACACACACACACACACGTCTGAATCTATGGATAAAGGAAACAGCGCCTCCTCCAAATGTGGCGACTGCCAATTATTGCAGAAATAGAGCAGAATTTGGCCAGAGCCTTGGCTCTCGGTCTGGGCACACACACACACACACACGCACACACACACACACACACACACACACACACACACACACACACACACACACACACACACCTATACACACACACACACACACACACACCTATACACACACACATGCGCACGCAGCATTTAGTTGTACGGTGTGTGACCTGTCACCTTTGAATAATCCCTAGACAGTAATTAACCTAGTGAGAAAGTGAGAGCAGACAGCCAACATGAAACATGATCGCTATGTAACTTACTTGCTAATCTGGGGTTCACCCCCCTCCTCCCCCCCTGCTCCCCCACACTGCCCCACAACCCACAACGGGGCCCTCCTCCGCTCCGCTCCATCACTTGACCCCTAACTGCTGAGGCCACCCCTGGGAGCCGGGGGCACTCACCTGTGCCCTCAACCTGGTGCCACGCTGTGGGGATTTGAATAAAGGTTGGCTGTCTCCATGAGTTGAGGACGGGCTGATCCTAAATCAGTTGTTATGGGAAGAGAATAAGATATATTGACAGAGTAGTACATGTGCTCTGCTGATGCTTGTGTGCGTGCGGCTAATACTTCTAGCTGTGCGGCCTGCGTGCTGCAGTCTGTGACCTTTGGAACAGTTGAGCGATGGAGTTGGCACTGTCAGGGTGAAATGGACTGTTGGATACTGGCTCACGTGCCAAATGGCAAACACACACACACACACACACACACACACACACACACACCTTAACGCACCTGCACACACACTCATGCAAGAACACACACTCAAGATAGACAGACAGATATGGAATTAAGGATGCACCGATCCACATTTTTTCACTTCCAATCCGATTCCGATACCTGAATTTGGATATCTGCCCATTTATTTTTCTTGAATATACAGTATAGGCAAAGATTTGGCCAATTAAAGATTCTTTTTTAATATACCTTGCAAAAAGCAGACACAATTAAGAAAATATACAAGGCAAAGAAGGATACTATTATACATGGGCAAATTACGGCCCGCGCTGGAATTGTATTTTATTTTTATTTTTTCTCTCTGATTCCGATCCGATTCCGATCCGTGAATTATGTCAGTATCGGCACCCGATACCGATATTGGATCGGATCGGCCCCATCCCTATATGGAATATCCTTCTTCCTGCATACTCTCTCTGCTAACAGTACAGCGGTAATGATAACCAATACTAGAACTCACTTACAAACTATCAAGGTTGCTATGCACCCTCTGGGGATGCAATACATGAATTGAGTTGGGATGGTTAATATGCCAGGCACATGAGTTTGAGGGATTTCAACTGAACAGCATCGACACTCTAAGGAGTAGCAGAGTTTCGTTAACGATTCAACTGATTTATTTCTCCCATCAAAATCACAAGCCAAACATCCTTGAACTCAACTGTCTCTTCCCACTCTGGAACTACATCTCCCATTGGCCCACTTTTTTACTGAGGAATTCATCCACCTCTCTTCTTCTCTCCTTCTGAAGAACAGAGGAACGTCGATCTTTTTGGCCTGGAACAGAGGAGGGAGAGAGAGGGTTGGGGGGTATGTTTAATTGATTGGGAGCTTCTTGGAACACCAACATACAGTACACACACACACACACACACACACACACATACACACACACATACACACACACACACACACACACACACACACAGTACAGAGTTCTTCTTTTGATGATTTCAAAGTCTGTATTTCAGAGCATGCAATTAAAGGAGCATAGCTCAAGTTTTTGCAAGCCCAATTAAAATTGGGAGGGTTGAGGGAATCACGGTGCATAAGGCTGAACCGTGTGTGTGTGTGTGTGTGTGTGTGTGTATTAGGGCTGTGAATCTTTACTGGCCTCACGATTCGATTCGATTACGATTCAGAGGGCTACGATTCGATTCGATTCGATTGCGATTATCGATGCATCTCGATGCATCTTCAATCGATGCATCACTTTTTTCCCCAATACATTATTTATTTTTTCTCACTTTCTTTTTTCTCACTGTTTGGCTACTTTTAAAATAAAAGTGCATTTGGAATTGCATTGTATTATGATCCAAATAAACAACTGCATGTACTTCCATTATATTTTATTCGATTTTTTATATTTTTTTATTAATCGATATTTGACATTTGTGAATCGATGCAGAATCGTGCACGTCCGCATCGTGATGCATCTTATAATCGATTATTTTTTACACCGTGCGTGTGTGTGCGTGTGTCTGCAAACTGCAAACTTGTGTGATACAGTATGACATTTGAATATAGCGTTTTTTGTCTTCTTGAATACATGTGATTCACATTCAGGACAGGTGACTCACCAAGCTGCACTTCTTCATTTCCATAACACATCAACGTTTAAAGTTGCTTAACCGGCTGTTGCCTCCGTCCTCCTAACAGCTCCGTCTTCTAACTGTTACCTGTACGCGCAAATGTCACATCGCAAGTTTGCAGTTAATTCAAATATCAACGTGCGTTATCTGTCAATCTTCTCTGTGAATTGAGGACACGGGTGACGTGAGTAGTATTTTCTGCCTGTAAATTCCAACACGGCAAGTTCTCAGATGTTTTGCTACAGTAAAGCCGTCATAGTCTGCATGTGTGTGACTGGTGTGCGCACGCAATGTCTGCATTTGCGAGCGATAGGTTTCTCCCTGAAGTATAGTGAGCGATACTGTTACACAGCCTTTACTCAGCTGCTGGAGGAAGGTCAGCCAAGAACACATTCCACTGTAGCCACTCCTCACCTACTTGACATCAAATAAAGCTATCACCCTCTGCATAATGGCCTGCCTGCTGATACAATCAGAAAAGTGATACATACAAAGACCTGAATATTCACATTTTATAGTCAATGGTGCACGCACGCATGCACACGGACACGCACGAGCGCACACACACACACACACACACACACCATACATGGCCATACAGTGGATGCGTAACACACTAGGGCTGTCAAAGAATACTCTATATTCTAATTTATATTCGAAAATTAAACTTTAAAAGAATATTCGAATATGAAAATTAATATTTGATTTTATTATTATTATTATTATTATTATTATTATTATTATTATTATTATTATTTACATTTAACCAGGTTTGCCTTGCCACGAACGCAATTTTTTTTTAGTTTTTAAAGTATTTGAATATGTTTTGTTTAGAGGGAATATTCAAACATGATTTTGGGCCAATTTGGACAGCCCTACAACACACACATGCCCTCCCAAACACGTATCTATATTTGCATAGGCACATACTGTAGCTGAAATGCCTGACTCGGCTATTTGACACACCCTGTTCCCTTCCTGTTGCTTATCTGATAAGTATGTTTTTTTGTCCTTACGCCAACGCTGACCTAAACTAAACTCTCCCTTTACCTCTCATCAACTCGGCCGCCATGTTTCCCCCCCTAGAAAGTATACATTATCTTCAACTTATCTCCTCCTCAAGAGTGTTATCTCCCCTGTCACAGGCCCTATAGTGACAAACTGTCACTTCATGGCCTGCTCTTGCCTGTAGGGGATGGTTACATACTGTACAGTGCGTGCGAGACTGCGCGCAAGGCAGGAAGCCACATCAGACAGTAGTGGACTTAAAGGAGCACTCTGCCCATTTTCAACCAGCTTTGTATCATTGCAAAATCAGTAGTATATCTGAAAACTGTAAACAGTTTTGCAGCCATTCATTTAGTTTGACAGTTATTGAGAGTTGATGTGAGTTAAGTTGTGGACCAGTGATGTCATTCATGCACACATTTCATCACTGATCCATAACTTAAACTCAAATCAACTCTCAATAACTGTCAAAGTAAATGAATGCCTACAAAACGGTTTACAGTTTTCAGATAAACTACTGATTTTGTAATGATACAAATCTGGTTGAAAATTGGCGGAGTGCTCCTTTAAGAACACTGATGAGCTGCAGCAACTGCAAGGATCAAACCTATTATGTCCTGCAGAGAGGGAGAGGTGGAATTTGACTCTTAACAGTTTTTTACAGTTTTATACTCCTATTCACCTTATGCTCAGACGCGGCAGTGGGCCAAATTCTTCCAGGTCGTGTTAACACTTCCGGCGGTCACGGTGGAAAATACAAAAGAACGTCATGAAGAAGAGAGTTGTTTTTGTAGCGGACAGTGCAGGGGGTAAAACAAAGAACGTAGCCTACTACTTTGAGCTCGGTACACAGCAAGCACGTGAGTATCCACTAGGGCATTCACGACTAGTGAATTTTACTAGTCGACTAGTCGTCCCTAAAGGTAGTCGACTAGTCGACTAACCGTTTTTAATTTATTTTTAATATATATATATATATATATTTTTTTTTTTTTTTTTTTTTTTTTAATCTTTAAGAAAGAACATGAGGTATTTACACGACATACATGGACTATCATATCCCATATCCCCCACAAAGAACATCAAAACACAACAAAACAAAACAAGAAAACTGCATAAGATACACAATAATCCAAGAACAAACAAGACTATTGGACAAACAACCAAACAAAAACAATGCATTCAGCTCCTATCCTGATAAGCCTAATGACACTGGGGTAAAAAGTTCTTAAAGTCAAACTCTGTATGTGGTTGCCATATTTTGGGGATGTCTAAGAATCTGATTCTTGTAGTAAATTTCTTGTAGTAAATGTTATCCAACGTATGGTAGCTTGAGAGTTCATTCCACCAGTGAACTACAGCTGGGGGATTGGATGCTTTCCAATTTAAAGCTATGCATTTCCTAGCTGCCAACAGGGCAAGATCTATGTATTTACTTTGAATGCATTGTTTTTGTTTGGTTGTTTGTCCAATAGTCTTGTTTGTTCTTGGATTATTGTGTATTTTATGCAGTTTTCTTGTTTTGTTTTGTTGTGTTTTGATGTTCTTTGTGGGGGATATGGGATATGATAGTCCATGTATGTTCTTTCTTAAAGATATAAAAAAAAAAAAAAAAAAAAAAAAAATTTTTTTTTTTTTTTTTGCTAAAACGACTAGTCGACTACTAAGCACAGTGTCGACTAGTGGTTTTACTAGTCGACTAGTCTGTGAATGCCCTAGTATCCACTGTTAGCCAGGTCAGATAACGTTATCGTCGACAATGACGAGCACTTTCTTGTAAAACATACCTGGACTCCAACAAAGAAAGCTTCAGATGGTTTTCTCTCCTCCGAGCGCAGCTCGAGCCACTTATGTCTATAAGACCCGCACACGTTAACGTAATTCCCTGGAATGCTAGACTTAACGAGCCAGTTACATGGCGTTGAATTCTTAGACATTGCCGTTTGCTTTTATTTGGTATGTTACTGTTACATACAATTGGCTAAATTATTAGTTAACACATTCACTGCCAGCCTTTTTTTTTTTACTGTAGGTAGGTTCTGCCAGAGGGTTTTTTTGAGGATTCTGGCTCATTTTACAAGAGCCGAGGATTATTTTCTGCTTGGACTTTGTGAACATAAAGTTCACAAAAGTACTAATAGAATGTGTGCTTTCTCTGTCTAAAAGAGTTAGTTTGTAGAGTTAGTAGTTATGTATGTAGATATTAGCCGTTGAGTACAGCATGGTTTCAGCGTCTGAGAGTGAAAGCTGAGATAATCGCAGTTTTGTGAAATTCAATCAAACAGGCAGAACAGTCACTTTAACCATTTATTTTTGGCATCAGTGAGAGATCAGACATCTAAACAATATAGTTCTGAACGCCCTCTCCTTCAAACTCCTCCCTCCGTGGGCGTGTCTGGTGGCTTTCAGCAGCGTTCGTCACAAGCGAGTGTTCTGCTGCTGCTGCTGCTGCTGCGAGTTTGAGCAGCCTCCCTCCCTGGCAGCGAGTGTGGATAGGGCTCACTTGTTTCTTGGGTTTGTGAGCTTTGATGAAGCTTTGTGCGATTCTAGGTTTTATGCTGCGTGTTTCAAAGTGTGTTTTCCACCCAGTCTATTTTTGGAATCCCCCACCGCCAGCTCCCAGCGCGATAATGCGCGAAAGTGAAAGCGTTTTCGCCAATCCATTTTACAGTAGAGAATGGTTTCCTCGCGCGTTACCCTACAGTTTTGGCTCTGCTTTTCCTAGTGTGGAGAGCACTGTCGCCACTTAGTGGGTCCGTGGAATGGGTTGTACACGTTCGCTGACTCCAATATTTTTATAGGAGACGTGGGGAGCGTTGATCCACGTCCCACCGCCAAAAAAAAAAAAAAAAAATTTAAGCCGAGATAACTCGTCATTGGCAGTGAACCGTTGGATTCTGTAAGCCGAGATATCTCGTCAATGGCAGTGAACGTGTTAATTCAGAGTTAGATGATATTGGAGCAGCCGGCCTTTTTCTTTTTCTTTTTTTTTTACCGGAAGTCGTCACACGACCACACAACCACACAACCGTGTGGCTACATGAGGTGAATACTCCTAATCCACTCTCATACACACACTGCTACCAATCGATCTGTGATGTCCAATGCATTCCAGGAGCTATTTGGTGATGACATGTTGTGATTTATCCTTTTGTTGTTGCGACTTTCCCTCCTCAACCTGTCTCATCTACATCATCTACGTTAGTGATTTCCCCCGAATGCCTTTCGACAACTCCCAAAGAACATGCCTGAAATGGTTCTGCTCGGCTGTGGGCTGTACGGGAAGGCGGAGGGAGCGATAGCCAGAGCGAGACAGTGAGTTCTCCCAGTCGAGAAAGAGTCCAATCCCATATTCCTCCCACAACAACATGCAGTATCCTGTGCCTGCATTGCATTCTGGTCTGTTGAGGCTATAGTACCGTCAGTGTTGATATATATATACAGTATATATATATATATATACACAGTATATATATATATATATATATATACAGTATATATATATATATATATATACAGTATATATATATATATATATATATATATATATATATATATATATATACTGTATATATATATATATATATACAGTATATATATATATATATACACAGTATATATATATATATATATATATACAGTATATATATATATATATATATACAGTATATATATATATATATATATATATATATATATACAGTGTATATATATATATATACAGTATATATATATATAATAGGCCTCTTCTGTTATTCTGTGTGATTGTTGAGCAAAACGGTGCGTCTACTAGAAAGAAGACCTTTGCTGTTTGACACCAGAATCTGATGCTTTGTTTCGATCGTGGAAAATGTTTCCGCCATCAATCTTCATCGTCACGTTGTCGACACTTGGCCACTTCTCCAAAGTATACCTCCACACAACAACAACAACAAGGTCCCAGAAAAGGCAGTGTAGTACTGTGCATCGCCAGTAGTTGTTTTTCAACAGTGTTGTGGTTTGGGGTGGGGTTTTCCTTCTAGTCACAAATTCAGTCCAACCCAACCTGAGCCTGTCCCGACCATTCACACCATGGCAGGTTTAGCCGTCCATGCCAAGCCATACAGAGGGACAGGAGAGACAACACAGAGAGAGAGAGAGAGAGGGGGGGGGATGATTTAACCTGTAACTCCTAAAAGAGTTCATGTTTCTAAGGTCTAATATGTCACTCTTGGCTGAAGGAGATGGGAGATTTATTCATTTAGTTGCTCAGACTTAGAATCACAATCAACTTTATTGGCCAAGTATGAAAATACACATACAGGGAATTGGGCTCCGGAATCAATTTCTATTGCTAATCAAACGTTGTTTTTCCGCATCTGCTCTATTTTTTCACGGATCCCCTTTGCGTCTGACAAGTGTGTATTCTGTCCCCGTACCAAGCCGTACTGAGCCGTACCGAGCCGTACCGAGCCGCACCGAGCCGCACCGAGCCGTACCGAGCTGCACAGAGCCGCACAGAGCCGCATGGCATCTGGTGGAGTGTCTGCTGACCCTCTCTCCTCTGCCCCCCTTGTTCTGCATGCAGTAACAACAGCACCGAGGCTAGTGACACTTGCAGCGGTCCATTTGATAAAGGGCACTCCATTAGTAATAGGCCTCTGGGGCTGAGGTCATTACTGTCCCATTTACTATCACACCACATGTCATCACTGTCCCATTTACCATCACACCACAATTTGTCCTCCTGGTATCAGAGTGGCAGTCAAATCTGCAAGCTCTTTCACACACAGATCGCAGCAAAAAAGCAGTTTAGGAGTCCCGCAAAGCCCGCAGCCTCGCCACAGAAATTGCTTTCACACAGAGCCAAGCAGCACGGCCACATTCCCGTGCTGCTGTGTACTTTCAGGTGAAATCCCCTGCTCCCAGATTGAAAGGCGAGCACCACTCGCATGGTGGGCGGACTCGCCTTAATATCAAAACGCATGCATCTGCTCCTCAGACCAACTCGCCACAGACAGCTATAGCCCTCTGAAGCTTATTATTGTATCCATTAATTTTACCTACTAATGTCAACATCGTTTGAGCGCACGGAGCATTCCTCCTGGCGTCCCTGCAGTCATGATTGTATAGGCTACTTTTTTTACTTTCACTCGTGCACTTTCTTGCTACATGAGGTGATTTCCCCTGTAACTTTTTTATGAATGAGCTGACCATTCGCACCTTTTCCGGCTTGCTGCGACGACGCTTTCAAATGGAGGCGGGTTGCCAGGTAAAACGGCGCTGTTACTACCTACCGTGGCGGGACAAAAGGCGTAAAACAATTATCCACCAACGCGCGTTCACGACTTTCACATCGGAGGCGCGAATCCTATTTTCCGTGCATTTTTCGGCTTTCAAGGCCGGTGTGAAAGAGCCTTGCCTCTCCTTTCCCCCCTTTTTTAAAACAATGAATGGAGTGTCCGTGTGGTTCATTGGCAGCAGCTTGTCTGTGTGTGTGTGTGTGTGTGTGTGTTTGTCTGTGTGTGTGTGTGTGTGTGTGTGTGTGTGTGTGTGTGTGTGTGTGTGTGTGTGTGTGTGTGTGTGTGTGTGTGTGTACTTGAGAAAGCAGTGTGTGCTGTATGGTAAATAAAGCTTGGTAGCTTTGCAGTCCAGAAGAAACAAAACATAAGGGCTTTTCACACTACACTTAGCCGGGGTTAAATCAGTCTCTTAGCCCTGGGCTAAGATAGCCCTGGGCTAAGATAGCCCTGGGCTAAGATAGCCCTGGGCATGCAGTGTACAAAGCCATATACGAGGGATCAGCCGAGCAGCATTTGGTAAACAAACCGCGTTTCCGCGTGGAAACTGCAATGGGACCCTATGGAGTCAGCCTTGAATGTCTCACTCTAGCCCCGGGTGTGCGGTGTACATTTTAAAAACTGCGACAGTTCACACAACTTCAACACAACATGCATTATATTATACATCAAACTCTTGAGCGACTTCTTCGGGGCGGCTGTAGCTCAGGAGGTAGAGCGGGTTGTCCACTAATCGCTTTGGATGAAAGAGGTCGGTGGTTCGATTCCCGCCTCCTCCAGTCTGCATGTCGAAGTGTCCTTGGTCAAGATACTGAACCCCAAATTGCTCCCGGTGGTGTGTAGGCACCCTGCGTGGCAGCCTGCCGCCATCGGTGTATGAATGGGTGAATGTAGACTACCTACTGATTGTAAAGCGCTTTGGATAAAAGCGCTATATAAATGCAGGCCATTTACCATTTACCATTTACTTCTGCTCTCACTCAGAATGTCCAAATATAAGCAATGTCATGTATCGTCTTTGAGATATTAACGTTTGTTTGGCACAACTCATACTAGTTAACTGCCGCGGTTCCGCGTGTTTTTCTTATATATAATATAAGAATATTGGCCGATATCTGAAATTTTTTACTCCCTAATATCGGTATCGGCATCGGTCCCAAAAATCCAGTATTGTTCAGTTCAGGCTAGTATGAAGAAGAAGAAGAAGAAGAAGAAGAAGAAGAAGAAGAAGAAGAAGAAGAAAAATCAGCTTTCAAATCATAATGAGTAGTTTTCAAACTGCTAAGAGCATGCTTGTTTGTTGTTTGTTGAGGGAAAGGTATTGCAGATATTCATCCAGGTGTTCCTGTATGTGGCTGTCCAGAATCCCTGGTGTTTCGGTTTCTTCAAGCTAAGCAAAAGATGAATATTTCATCTTCTCTCTATTCCCAGGCACTTTATTGAACACTTGTGAAGAAACGCTGAAACGTGATTTAGATGGAAAAAGCTGTGTCCACATTTCTCCTAAATCATTTTGCAATCACAAAATTCAGCAAGGGAAAATCACAGTATAATATTTTTTCCAATATCCTTCCCACAAATGAAAAA
>NC_139626.1:7207322-7214822 GCF_964638095.1 Poromitra crassiceps | reverse complement strand
CCTTCAGTTGTGTCTGATGCACCTTCAGTTGTGTCTGATGCACCTTCAGTTGTGTCTGATGCACCTTCAGTTGGCACGTTGCCTTATCATTTCATAGGAATTGCAAAAGCCCAGAGAGAATGAAGTGTGTGTGTGGACACACTGGACAGGTATACTGGCATGAATGCTGTGCTCTGAGTAAATACAGTGTGCAAAGAATGTGTGAGATACAGGACATCAAACCCTTGTTGTTATGTGGTAGTGATGGAGTGTGTCCATTCTTCTCTTCCAGAGTGGATCACACCCGCCCCCGACCCTCTTGAGAGCCAGATCTCGCTCTGGCCCCAGGCCCAGCCCATCCAGCAGCACCCATCACAACCTCAACAACAGCATCTGGATCTTGCAGCCCCACACCCAGCCCCATCCCAACCTCCCCTCCGGAGACCCGCACACCCCCGGCTCGGGGCCCTGTCATGTCTCGCTGACTGACCCCCCCGACCAGCGAATGACAAGTGTGCATACGAGGGTGGGGCCCGCCTCAGTCTCGCATGATTGGCCGCTGGATGGAATTAAGGTGAATGGAACACATGCCCAAGGAGCAGGACCCTAACCTATCAGAGGGAGAAGAGAAACGGTGAGTTTCCTCATGAATTCCTACACCTTCAGCCTTTGTTTCCCCTTTGTTTACCCAGGGGGGATTGACTGATTGACTTGGCAACATGTCTGTTGCTTAATTATTTATGGTGTATGTGGTGTTTGTTTGCTCTGTCTGCTCTAATGCTTCTACATGTAACCCCCTACTGCTTCTTATTAAGAAGTCTTGTTTCCCTTTGTTGGGCTATGATAAATAGGCACAGTGTTCTCTATCGCTGAGCCTTGGCCAAGGTTAATGTTATTTAATGCAGTAGAACCAAAACCCCTCCTCCTTCTGCGCATGAGGGCCTTTCCTCAACTCCCCTGTTCCCTCCCCTCCCTGATGTAAACGTCTGACCTCCCCTCCGTGAAAGAAAGCAGGCCTGAGTCACATGACTCTGCTATGGTGTTATGACTGGAAGAGTCCAGGTCTTCTGAGGACACCAGAGAGTGAATCACTTCACTTCTCCTCTGCTCTGTTTCTACCTCTCTGTTTCTACCTCTGTTTCTACATCTGCTTCTACCTCTGTTTCTAGCTCTGTTTCTAGCTCTGTTTCTACCTCTGTTTCTACCTCTCTGTTTCTACCTCTGTTTCTACATTTGTTTCTACCTCTGTTTCTACATCTGCTTCTACCTCTCTGTTTCTACATCTGCTTCTACCTCTCTGTTTCTACCTCTGTTTCTACCTCTGTTTCTACCTCTGTTTCTACCTCTGTTTCTACCTCTGTTTCTACCTCTGTTTCTACCTCTGTTTCTACATCTGCTTCTACCTCTCTGTTTCTACCTCTGTTTCTACCTCTGTTTCTACCTCTGTTTCTACCTCTGTTTCTACCTCTGTTTCTACATCTGTTTCTACCTCTGTTTCTACCTCTGTTTCTACCTCTGATTCTACCTCTGTTTCTACCTCTGTTTCTACCTCTCTGTTTCTACCTCTGTTTCTACCTCTGTTTCTACCTCTGTTTCTACCTCTGTTTCTACCTCTGTTTCTACCTCTGTTTCTACATCTGCTTCTACCTCTGTTTCTACCTCTGTTTCTACCTCTGTTTCTACATCTGCTTCTACCTCTCTGTTTCTACCTCTGTTTCTACCTCTGTTTCTACCTCTGTTTCTACATCTGTTTCTACCTCTGTTTCTACCTCTGTTTCTACCTCTGTTTCTACCTCTGTTTCTACATCTGCTTCTACCTCTCTGTTTCTACCTCTGTTTCTACCTCTGTTTCTACATCTGTTTCTACATCTGTTTCTACCTCTGTTTCTACCTCTGTTTCTACCTCTGTTTCTACATCTGCTTCTACCTCTCTGTTTCTACCTCTGTTTCTACCTCTGTTTCTACCTCTGTTTCTACCTCTGTTTCTACCTCTGTTTCTACCTCTCTGTTTCTACATCTGCTTCTACCTCTCTGTTTCTACCTCTGTTTCTACCTCTGTTTCTACCTCTGTTTCTACCTCTGTTTCTACCTCTGTTTCTACCTCTGTTTCTACATCTGTTTCTACCTCTGTTTCTACATCTGTTTCTACCTCTGTTTCTACCTCTGTTTCTACCTCTGTTTCTATCTCTCTGTTTCTACCTCTGTTTCTACCTCTGTTTCTACCTCTGTTTCTACCTCTGTTTCTACATCTGTTTCTACCTCTGTTTCTACCTCTGTTTCTACCTCTGTTTCTACCTCTCTGTTTCTACATCTGCTTCTACCTCTGTTTCTACCTCTGTTTCTACCTCTGTTTCTACCTCTGTTTCTACATCTGTTTCTACCTCTCTGTTTCTACCTCTGTTTCTACATCTGTTTCTACCTCTGTTTCTACCTCTCTGTTTCTACCTCTGTTTCTACCTCTGTTTCTACATCTGTTTCTACCTCTGTTTCTACATCTGTTTCTACCTCTCTGTTTCTACCTCTGTTTCTACATCTGCTTCTACCTCTGTTTCTACATCTGTTTCTACCTCTGTTTCTACCTCTCTGTTTCTACCTCTGTTTCTACCTCTGTTTCTACATCTGTTTCTACCTCTGTTTCTACATCTGTTTCTACCTCTGTTTCTACATCTGTTTCTACCTCTCTGTTTCTACCTCTGTTTCTACCTCTGTTTTTACATCTGTTTCTATCTCTCTGTTTCTACCTCTCTGTTTCTACATCTGTTTCTACCTCTGTTTCTACCTCTGTTTCTACCTCTCTGTTTCTACCTCTGTTTCTATCTCTCTGCTTCTACCTCTCTGTTTCTACATCTGTTTCTACCTCTGTTTCTACATCTGTTTCTACCTCTGTTTCTACATCTGTTTCTACCTCTGTTTCTACCTCTGTTTCTACCTCTGTTTCTACATCTGTTTCTACCTCTGTTTCTACCTCTGTTTCTACCTCTCTGTTTCGACATCTGTTTCGACATCTGTTTCTACCTCTGTTTCTACCTCTGTTTCTACCTCTCTGCTTCTACATGTGTTTCTACCTCTGTTTCTACCTCTGTTTCTACCTCTCTGCTTCTACATGTGTTTCTACCTCTGTTTCTACCTCTCTGTTTCTACATCTGTTTCTACCTCTCTGTACCATTTCAACCTTTTTCAAAAAAGCAAAAGATTTGTACCCTCTCTCCCCCTCTTTCTCTTCCTCTCTCTGGACTGTTTTCAGAGAACCCAGACAACTAGGCGGGTAGTTCATTCCCATTGAACCCTGCCAGTCCTCCACCTCGCCACTCTTTGTATGTTTTTTGACAGTCTGTTAAGAAGTGGAGCCCGTGGGTCCGGCCCGTCGCTCAGGCCCAAACACACACAAACAAGGTGCTGTTTAAGCCCCTTCTCATTAATGAAAACATAGCATTAGTGAAATGGGACCCCCCTCTCACAGAAGGGAGGGGCCTCCCCGTGGAGCAGCAGAGAGGCTTCTGGGTAAACGGCAGGGTTATCAGTCAATCTGCGTTGGCCTTGAGAGAGCAGGCCCAATGTGCAAAGGACAGTTCATTAACTTGAGTTGGAGTTCAAATGGTGGTGAAAGAAAGCACGGAAGCTATGTCAACAGTTGATGGTAAAAGCAATTAACAGCGTGTCTTTTCACTTTGTTTAACCTTGCTGTGCTTTAAGTGCTCCTCTTCATACTGAAGAGATAACAAGAGATCATATTTAGCCTAGAGTCTATTTATATGATGTCATAAATATACAACAGCTTTGGGTTTATAAAGTCATGAAAACATCAATGTTAAGCCTGATGCCCATTCTGCACAAAGTAGCACTGTGTTGCTTGAAACTCTAAAACCAAATAGCAGTACTACTTGTGACTTTGAAACTGTGAAGTAGGACGACAGGAGGAGCACTTGAAGGCAACATTAGGCGCAGATCATAGATTTGAATGTGACTCCTCACCTTTGTTATCCTCCTCTCTCACCCTCTCATCTTTCCTGTGTCTCTCCACCGCACACATTCTGTCCACTCGAAACGCTTTAAAAATAACATGGAAAAGAAGACGAATCAGATTCAGTTTAGTGTGTGTGTGCGTGTGTGTGCGTGCGTGTGTGTGTGTGCGTACGTGCGTGCGTGCGTGCGTGCGTGTGTGTGTGTGTACACGCACACCCGTGCGTGTGTTATGATCCATTTGTCCTGTGGAGAGACGCTAGCTGTCTGCCTAGAATGCCGAATCAAATTCCCCTCTACTGTGTCTCCATGTGCCATATTACCAGGGCTGGAGAGGAAGCCAAGGCTCTGGAGCCGGCATGGATTCCTCGGCTAACATGGACACCTGTCAATAGATTAACAACTCTGGGCGCTGGGGACAGGGACAGGTGGTGTGGCTCTGGCTGTATGACTGATGTAGGCTGTGTGCTTCACTTGTCTTCCTGTGTGACTGAGAGCACTGTATTTCTTGGTAGACATATGACCCTTTGTGTGTGTATGTGTGTGTGTGTGTGTGTGTGTGTGTGTGCGCGTGTGTGCGTGCGTGTGTCTGTGTGCGTGTGTGTGTGTGTGTGTGTGTGCGTCTGTGTGTGTGTGTGTGTGTGTGTGTGTGTGTGTGTGTGTGTCTGCGTGCGTGTATGTGTGTGTGTGTGTGTGCGTGCGCGTGCGCATGTTGGAGTTAATCTCTCTCACTCTCCAGTGTGTATTCACAGTTACTTGCCATCTGTCTATATATTTGTGCCCTTTGGATGTGTGCTCCTCTACCTGTACCAAGTGCCAGCTAATTATTGAGTCCCCACTGCACTTGGGGGATAATTAAAAGAATGAGGAATTAAGCACTCCCGCCTCTGATTGGACTGGCTGCTAATGACATTGGACGCGATTGGCCGACTCTGCACGACAGTGGGCTTAATTCAATCCCTCCCCTTCCCCTCAGTTGTTTAGCACCGTTCTGGCTCTTTGAGGTGACGCGATGCTTACCAATGTGCAGCCAGGGGGCAGGACAGAGGAGATGCCCTCTGGCTGCACCTATAGAATGGAAAACTGTCAACCATATTCAGCAACTTTTGACATAAATAATAATACATGTATATAATATTAATATGTGATCATTAAGCTAGCCATGTGAGAGGAACAGTTCAGCCCAAAATGTAAATTCTGTCATCATCTACCCCCGTCATGCCAGATGAAACACAGGTGAAGTTTGTCCATAAAACACACAGGGAGGTTTCCTGCATTTGTGCTGCAAATGAGGGATGATGGAGCAGTAAAAACAATGTTACCTCACATTGTGTCACTCTACATATCAGTCTGGACTACAAATCCACTCCATTCTGTTTCACTCTACATATCCGTCTGGACTACAAATCCACTCCATTCTGTTTCACTCTACATATCCGTCTGGACTACAAATCCACTCCATTCTGTTTCACTCTACATATCAGTCTGGACTACAAATCCACTCCATTCTGTTTCAATCTATGCATCAGTCTGGACTACAAATCCACTCCATTCTGTTTCACTAATCAGTCTGGACTACAAATCCACTCCATTCTGTTTCACTAATCAGTCTGGACTACAAATCCACTCCATTCTGTTTCAATCTATGCATCAGTCTGGACTACAAATCCACTCCATTCTGTTTCACTAATCAGTCTGGACTACAAATCCACTCCATTCTGTTTCACTAATCAGTCTGGACTACAAATCCACTCCATTCTGTTTCACTAATCAGTCTGGACTACAAATCCACTCCATTCTGTTTCACTAATCAGTCTGGACTACAAATCCACTCCATTCTGTTTCACTAATCAGTCTGGACTACAAATCCACTCCATTCTGTTTCACTCTACATATCAGTCTGGACTACAAATCCACTCCATTCTGTTTCACTCTACATATCAGTCTGGACTACAAATCCACTCCATTCTGTTTCACTAATCAGTCTGGACTACAAATCCACTCCATTCTGTTTCACTAATCAGTCTGGACTACAAATCCACTCCATTCTGTTTCACTGTACGTATCAGTCTGGACTACAAATCACTCCATTCTGTTTCACTAATCAGTCTGGACTACAAATCCACTCCATTCTGTTTCACTCTACGTATCAGTCTGGACTACAAATCCACTCCATTCTGTTTCACTAATCAGTCTGGACTACAAATCCACTCCATTCTGTTTCACTAATCATCTGGACTACAAATCCACTCCATTCTGTTTCACTCTATGTATCAGTCTGGACTACAAATCCACTCCATTCTGTTTCACTAATCAGTCTGGACTACAAATCCACTCCATTCTGTTTCACTCTACGTATCAGTCTGGACTACAAATCCACTCAGAAGAGAGTTTTCAGAGGTTTTCATGAGTTACGGTCAGTATTACACTCAGCCTTCTGTATAAATGCAACTTGATGCATATTTCGGAGCTTGTAGCACACTGTAGAAAGTAACCGTATCAACCGTCAGCTTGTTCATAAGCACACTGTGATTTGTATTATTATTATTTAAAATAATTATGCTACATACTGTTCTGTTCTGTTCTATACAGTGTATGTCCTGTTGGATTTAGCCAGAAGTGGATGATTTCTATTTGCAGATATAGGGATGCAAATCTTTATACATTTGTTTGATTGATTAATTGGTCATATTAACGATCAATTAATAAATGAATCATTATATAAAGAAAATGCTGTCTTTAGGCCTACTCAACAAGTCAATCAACAACCAAACTTCCTGCATTAGCTGTCATTGTGCTTGTGGACGTGACATATTTCAACATTGTATTACAACGTTTACAATAAACACTGTTGTCTTTCTGGGTGTAATTCTCCCACACTGGACTTTCTGTCTAGCTTGCTTGGCTTTCTTCTTCCTCTGTATGAGCAGTGAAAGTTACATTTACGCCCCCAAAAAAAAGAAAGAAAAGAAAATAGCACATAGCCTACATCGTCGATCAATCGGTTCATATATGTTTGATCGATCGGATTCTTAACGGCGATTAATTGATTGTCGATTCATCATTAACATCGCTGTTTGCAGCATTTCTGCTTGCATCACTCCTCCCAGCGCGCAGCACTACGGCTGATGCAAGGCCACTTGCAGCGCGTTGCATTTACAGTAGCAAAGACTTTGCAGTAATGGGGGGTTGCTATATGCAGGAGTATATCATTCTCATGCAGCACGACGCCTTCTTTTCATCCTGTGCAGTTATAGCCAAGAGCTCCCAGTCAAGCAGCTTTTCGGAGCAGATCACGGTGCCCACTTAATTGCTGGTTCAGAGGTTTTCCAACATGCCCTCTGGCAACAGTGCTGTCGATGCTTTTTAACCATAAACCCAATTACAGTAAATGCTTTTAATAATTACATTCCTCGCCAAATCAGATGTAATTGTCGCTGGGGCGAAAAAAAGGAGGTGGCGGTGGTGAATCCCACAGTCGGTATAGAGGAAAAAGCAGCGCGGTGCATCCTTGTGCGCCCCCAAGCGTATTTCCTCCCTTCAGCGTGTTAGAAGTGGTAT
>NC_139626.1:7182322-7202322 GCF_964638095.1 Poromitra crassiceps | reverse complement strand
AGATTGGACGGAGAGAAAGAGAGAGAGTGTGTGAGTGTGTGTGTGTGTGTGTGTGTGAGAGAGAGAGAGAGAGAGAGTGTGTGTGTGTGTGTGTGTGTGTGTGTGAGAGAGAGAGAGAGAGAGAGTGTGAGTGTGTGAGTGTGTGTGTGTGTGTGAGAGAGAGAGAGAGAGAGAGAGAGAGTGTGTGTGTGTGTGTGTGTGTGTGTGTGTGTGTGTGTGTGTGTGTGTGAGAGAGAGAGAGAGAGAGAGTAAAAGAGGGTGTGTATGCGAGTGGGTCCCAAGCCAGAGAGCTAAACATAGAGCCACTGGTAGAGAGAGGCATTTGTGTGTAGTAGACTCAGAGACAGTAGAGAGAGACAGGCCGAGTGCATGTGTGTGAGTAACAGTCAGCTACTACAACTGCAACTACCACCGCTCGTCATCTGCCACCATGCATATTTTACACTCCTACTGCGTCATCAGGTCAGCCCGTCACTCTTTTTGCATGTCACCTTTTTTTCCACCACTGTGTTTTTGTGTTGCTATTTGTGTGCCACCTTCTAACTTACATCTACTAACGTTACTGTAGTGTGCTATAACATTGCTTACTGCGTAGTACAGTATCATTTGCTGTGAGTCTGTCTGTTCTACTCGTGCACGTATCCAGAGGTGTATCTGTGAGTCTGTCTGTTCTACTCGTGCACGTATCCAGAGGTGTATCCGTGAGTCTGTCTGTTCTACTCGTGCACGTACCCAGAGGTGTATCCGGAGAGCTGAGAATGGAAAAAGCGCTGTGTGGTATGCGCCCGCCTGTGCAGCTCACCCGAGACGTGCCTCAACCTGCAGAAAATTACATCCTATCCGAAATATATTCAATTATGTATGATGTCTTCTTCCATGAACAAGCACACTTGTATTTTGCGCTAAGTGGACGCACAGTGCCTGCCTGACTGACTGTGTGGCGTAAATGAAGATCCTGCCAGCTTCCTTACATAAACAACACACCCCAATCCAATGGAGTGGTGTGTTGTTGTTTCTCATCAGATCGTCCGCCTGCTTCAAAGCATCAGGTTAGACAAGAAGTGTCATGGTTCTTCACGGTATGTTGCACAGACTCCCACAGCAAGTGGAACCAGACACGGGACGCGAGGAGCCTGTGTGTGCTAACTGTAACCTTCCCTGTAGGGTTTTTGCCCCTCGTCTGTTTGTCGGCAGGGCGTCTCAAAACCTTGTGAACGGATTGGCACAACAAAACGTTGTAGAAAGGTTGGCCAACTTAGAACTGCTTTCCATGGCCACTGGCCAAAAGGGGATGTGACAATGGGCATGGCCAATCACAAAAAGGCGCACGTTCCGTTGGCCAAAAGTGGGCGTAAAAAAAAAATCTATATATCGATATTGAATCGATATTAATTTTGAAGGAGCTGATATTGATTCATAAAATCTGATATGCATATTAATAAGGTGACGTCACACACATGGACTCTCTCTCTCTCTCTCTCTCTCCCTCTCATCTAACCCACACGCAGCTGCCTGCCCTTACAGCGGACTCTGCACTAACGTTAGTTAACAAGTGCTAACAAGCGCATTTCCCCGCCTGCCATAGCGTCAGAGAAAACCTGTGCAGTGACAATAATATATGGACGGTCTATAATAGAACCCTGGCTGAAGTGTACGTGAAGTACATAGATGTCAGCTGTGTGAATCATTCTGCCTGAATAGACCTTCTCACTTACATGTTCTACCTAATTCTGTTATGTTGTTCGTTTAGCGTAACTACTTGCAGACGGTCTTGCTCACGTTAGCTCAGTTGACTGACTGTTTAAATACTTTGTAGATTAAGTTTAAGTTTATCTTATTACCAGTGTTGTTCATGTTACTTTCTTAGCCTTCCTACTAGCCAGAGCCTTCCCACTCTAGTCTAGATGGCCCGCGAAAAATCCACTTTTTTGATGAAGCTGTAAAACGTTCCTTTGTGGCTGTGTATCTTTATTCACCTAACGGGTAACACATGCTGTTTTTGCACCATTTCTTCTCTCACCCACACCTCTCTAGCTGCCGCAGGCTGCCACTACACATTGACCCCTGTCAAGCTAGCAAGCATAAACACCACCACTTCCTGTCGTAACTTTCAAAGTAAAACGACATAGTACCAAAGTGCCCTGACGAAGGCCACTAGGCTGAAACGCGTCGGCGTAAACTTACTTCTTCTTTCACTAACTTTCGAGTTTCTCCCAAACAAGTGTGCATTGGACCTGCTGAAAAGACCACGCAAACACCAGTAAGTGGCCTATGGCTCACGCTCAAATTTAACTTCGAATGTGGGGGAGGAGGGCATGTTCGAATGTATAATTGATATAATTCGATTTTTTTTTTTTTTCTTTTTTTTATTAACCGCTCATAACCTTGCTTGCAAGATGGATAACCTCGCGAGATCAAAAGAGATTCTCTCGACGTAATCCATCTTGTCATGCACAGGCAGTTAAGATGATTGGCCGAACCATGGCCGGCTCGATGAATCAGCGGCAGCCTTAGGCGGGCTTAGGCTCGTCTGGGCAAGTAGTGGGTACATGGTCTTTGTAGTTCTTTTCACTCGTAAACATGGCTGCCGCCGCGGAAGTGACAGGCAGTCTGAATGAAATGGAATGTAACGTTCCCAATTCTATGTATTAAATTCTAAAAAACGACCCTCAACATTTGGGAAGGCTAAGCCACACAACTAGTTCGTTATAATCTAACATCATGCTTCGAAGGTGACTACGACGATGAGGACGGTGAGGACTCAATCAATGAATACCACGGAGATCAGGCACAGGTACCTTCGGCGATCTGATTGGTTGAAGTTATCACGCACCAGCGGTGATAGACAGATGGGTCATCCAATCACCTGCCAAGTAGCTTGGAAAAAGTTCCCGCCTCCGTCAGCGGGTCGGGTTACTGCATTCCCAGATCGACTGGTTTAGTGAAACGTAATGTGCTAAACCGTCCATCTGGCAGCGTCAGGTTAACTTGCTCATGCTCAGGTGTTGTAACCTCTGCAGCTGAGCGTGAAATATTGCTGTTGTGTTGTGGAAGAAGAGAACAGGCTCTCCTCTTTCTTCTGTTCCTCTCTCTCTCTGTCTCTCTCTCTCTCCCTCTCTCCATCTCTCTCTCTCTCTCTCTCCCTCTCTCTTTCTCTCTCTATCTCTCTCTCTCTCCCTCTCTCTTTCTCTCTCTCTCTCTCGCTCTGTCTCAGAGAGGACACAAAGCGAGGATTACCACTTGTGAGGGTTCCGCCAATGGTGCTAAGCTCTTTTTGGCTGCAAGGCTGCTAATATTTGCTATTTTTGGATTGATTAGGTCTTAGAAGAGGGTTAGCGGGGAGCCTAGTCAGAGGTCTGGTGACTCACATCCATTCTTTTATCGCTATGCCAGCACTCTTGCTGCATTGCCATCGAATGTGTGCTTTGAAGACGAGAACTTAACACTCCGGTGAGGAAACCAAAGCTCTCCGTTGTGTAACTTAGGGTAGGAGGGAGTGGGAATGGTTGTTGTGTATCTTAGGGTAGGAGAGAGTGGGAATGGTCGTTGTGTATCTTAGGGTAGGAGGGAGTGGGAATGGTCGTTGTGTAACTTAGGGTAGGAGGGAGTGGGAATGGTTGTTGTGTATCTTAGGGTAGGAGGGAGTGGGAATGGTTGTTGTGTATCTTAGGGTAGGAGGGAGTGGGAATGGTCGTTGTGTATCTTAGGGTAGGAGGGAGTGGGAATGGTCGTTGTGTATCTTAGGGTAGGAGGGAGTGGGAATGGTCGTTGTGTATCTTAAGGTAGGAGGGAGTGGGAATGGTCGTTGTGTATCTTAGGGTAGGAGGGAGTGGGAATGGTTGTTGTGTATCTTAGGGTATGAGGGAGTGGGAATGGTCGTTGTGTATCTTAGGGTAGGAGAGAGTGGGAATGGTCGTTGTGTATCACAAGCCGTTTTCCCACATGCGCTTTGTACCGCTAAATGACCGGAACGTGGTCTAATGCCTGCATGTGGGAAAGTCGTTGTGCCGGTATAAGCGCGACCCCGTCGTCGCGGACATTTCACCAGTTTCGAGCCAGTCAGAAGAGCGGTATGCTCTTAAGGGTACACAAGTGGGAAATGGGTCCAGTCATTTTCCGCGACACTGGTCCTTCTCTCATGGGCGAGGTGTAGCCTACACAGTTGCTTAATGTTCCAGCGGGCATAATCTAATCATTCGCGCACATTAAAGCAAACTGGCGAAATTATCTTGTGATAATAAGAGCGGTAGCCTATGTCAGCTTCATGTGTGGGCGTGCTGATTTCCGAAGGCGAAGGCAAGCCCGGACACATCATTCGCGCACATCAAAGCAAACTACTTCCACATTTCGCTTCGTGCATTTGCTTTCTCTACATACATACAAGCGTTGGGCAGCTCAAGCCTCTGCCATTCTCGCTGTGTCTGTCCTGTGTGTGTGGCTGCTGCCAAGTGCGGAGGACTGAGTGAAGGACTGGCCTCTCTAGAGCAGGGAGGGGGGAAATCGGCTGTGTTTATTACGCTGGCGGCTTGACGCTGCTCTTAAGTCAAACGAGTGTGATTTATTGTGTGACAAGCGAACTTATTTCGAGTTTTGCCGACCCCCCAAATAAGCTCCCCCCGCCCCCCAACATATAGGCAATTTCGCTGCTAGATTCCCATATGCGAGCGTGAAGGTGTGAAGGGAAATTCAGGGAAATGTCCGATATTGACTTACAGGTAATTTTCCGGTACGCATGTGGGAAAACGGCTTTAGGGTAGGAGGGAGTGAGAATGGTCGTTGTGTATCTTAAGGTAGGAGGGAGTGAGAATGGACGGAGGGTGACATGAGGATGGGAGGCGAGGGCAGGATAGAGAGGAAGAGAAAGATCAGTTTCTGTAGAAAGAGAGAGGGTGAAAGAGAAGGTGTTTTTATCTATCTTTCCATCCGCATGGGAGAACTGAACTGTCACTTAGCTGACAGCGTGATGGCTGTCACTCACCACCAGCAGCCCTATGTGTGTGTGATGGCTTTTGATGAGGAAGTCAGTGGACTCGGTGGAGGGAGAGACGTTCACCTCTGGAAGGCCGGACAGCCACACCTCATCATTCACCCCGACAGCTGCCATTCTCTTTCTCTCCACCTATTGACACTTTGTTGTTGTCCTTCAAGTGAACAAACACAACCTGGTCATGTGCTCATGAGAGTATGTGACCCCCCGGAATATAGAACCTTTTACAGCCTATTACAATGTGAAACACAGTGCAGTCTTTAAGGTCAATGTGAAACACAGTGCAGTCTTTAAGGTCAATGTGAAACACACAGTACAGTCTTTAAGGCCAATGTGAAACACACAGTGCAGTCTTTAAGGCCAATGTGAAACACACAGTACAGTCTTTAAGGCCAATGTGAAACACACAGTACAGTCTTTAAGGCCAATGTGAAACACACAGTACAGTCTTTAAGGTCAATGTGAAACACAGTGCAGTCTTTAAGGTCAATGTGAAACACACAGTGCAGTCTTTAAGGTCAATGTGAAACACAGTGCAGTCTTTAAGGTCAATGTGAAACACACAGTGCAGTCTTTAAGGTCAATGTGAAACACAGTGCAGTCTTTAAGGTCAATGTGAAACACACAGTGCAGTCTTTAAGGTCAATGTGAAACACAGTGCAGTCTTTAAGGTCAATGTGAAACACACAGTGCAGTCTTTAAGGTCAATGTGAAACACACAGTGCAGTCTTTAAGGTCAATGTGAAACACACAGTACAGTCTTTAAGGCCAATGTGAAACACACAGTGCAGTCTTTAAGGTCAATGTGAAACACACAGTGCAGTCTTTGGGGTCAATGTGAAACACAGTGCAGTTTTTGGGGTCAAGTCGTATTTGCTCCCCGACCCAGGAGCTGTTGCTTGATGACATCACAGGTGGCTTGTTGCTTGATGACATCACAGGTGGCTCTCTTCCAGCTTTTGGAAAGAATGGTTCATTGGTGAATTGACTCACGTTGTTCTTTCCAAGTTGAGAACAATGTGAATGATTTCAGTCTGGATCCAAGCTTATATTCATGTGTTTCGTTTCGAATGCCCATTTGGGTTTCTTCTCAAAATAATCTTCCTCTCACCTCCTCCCACATTGTAGCATGACATGGGACAGTATATCTCTGTGTCGGGCCTTATTTCAAATCACTCGGGTCTCATTTAGCGTCTCTAATAAGATGCTATTGTAGCAACAATCAAGATAAACCAAGCCTTAACTCAATAGGGTATTTAAAAGCTTAACTTAATGCCCAATTAAGCCTACTGATGCATTCTGAAAAGGGCAAAGGCAACCAGAATTGAGAAGGAGCTGGTGTTGTAATTTAAGCCAAGGTAGAATGTGAAAGGCGAGTGCAGATGGGATTTAGACTCAATTGCTGTAACTGCCTAGCCTGGCTCCAGACCTCCGAAGCCACGCCCACTCCACAGTTGTGGATTTGGCGCTGATTGGCTAACGCTGGTGTCAGTCATATGCACAGCAGAAACAGACACAGCTGTGGCCAAAGAAGAGGAAATGAGGTGATGAGTGGACGATGAAGTCTGAATATCAGGCTAGTAACTGCCCAAATGAACGAGCAGCGTCCGAACAACTTTCTCTCTATCTCTCCCAGAATGACCTCTTGGACCCTCTGCAGTCCGGTTTCAAGGCTTCGCACTCCACTGAGACAGCTCTTCTTGCTGTCACAGAGGCCCTTCACACTGCTAAGGCCTCATCCCTCTCCTCTGTCCTTGTCCTCCTTGACCTGTCTGCTGCCTTCGATACAGTCAATCACCAAATCCTTCTTTCCACTCTGTCTGACCTCGGCATTTCAGGTTCTGCACTATCCTGGTTTGCTTCCTATCTCTCGAACCGCTCATACCAGGTCTTATGGAGAGGGTCCGTCTCCAGATCCTGCCCTTACCACTGGTGTCCCCCAGGGCTCAGTCCTGGGCCCCTTACTTTTTCTTCTCTATATCAGATCTCTTGCCTATGTGATCTCTTCTCATGGCTTCTCTTATCACTGCTATGCTGATGACACAGACAGATCGATGCTGCCCAAATGAACAGGCAAGTATTGTTGCAGGGAAGAAGTATCCAAACACGCTGGCTGGTGAATGAAGTGAGAAACCTTTGGGTCATTTCAAAACTCTAAGAAGAGAACATGTGTGGCATGTTCTTGAAACGTGGTTCACTGAGAAAAGAGTTCAGACTCAAGAGTGCAAATATTTCAGTCACATTCACATTGCGTAAAACTGTTTTCATTATGGGGACATTATATGGAGACATTATATGGAGACATTATATGGAAACATTATGGAGACATTATATGGAGACATTATGGAGACATTATATGGAGACATTATATGGAGACATTATGGAGACATTATATGGAGACATTATGGAGACATTATATGGAGACATTATATGGAGACATTATATGGAGACATTATGGAGACATTATATGGAGACATTATATGGAGACATTATGGAGACATTATATGGAGACATTATTTGGAGACATTATATGGAGACATATGGAGACATTATGGAGACATTATGGAGACATTATATGGAGACATTATATGGAGACATGGAGACATTATATGGAGACATGGAGACATTATAATTATGGAGACATTATATGGAGACATTATGGAGACATTATATGGATACATTATATGGAGACATTATATGGAGACATATGGAGACATTATGGAGACATTATATGGAGACATTATATGGAGACATGGAGACATTATATGGAGACATTATATGGAGACATGGAGACATTATAATTATGGAGACATTATATGGAGACATTATAATTATGGAGACATTATATGGAGACATTATATGGAGACATTATATGGAGACATTGGGTGCGTTCGTAAATCTGAGGCTCTGCACGGAAATGAGAGCGTGAGTGAAGGAAGAAGCAGAGCGTGCCTCGTTCTGAATGAAGTAACGAACGGGTCAAGAAACTGTGAGGGAAAAGACGCGAGTCCCGCCCACGCTGTTTGATTGACAGATGTAAGGTCCATGGAGACGTCCAGAATCAACACAGACGATCTCTGGGAAGCGCAGGGCAGAAACAACACTACTTGAGTAATCTCCTGGAGTAGTAATTTGACTTGTACTTGAGGTCATTTTCACTAAAGTAAGAATCCTTGTGCTTGAGGAGGATTTATTGTCAGTACTCTGTCCACCTCTGGTTTATATGCACTGATTAACCTGGCTATTAGAAAAGCCCTGGGTTAAGGCCTGATTCAGGATCAGCTGTTTACATGCTGCACCTTTGCTAGCCTGTGAATGAGTTTCCCTGTTGCCCTGAATAAAGCAATGAACAGAATATTCCTGTCCACCTGTGGTGGTCCCACCCACAGATGGTCCTGTCCACCTGTGGTGTCCCGCCCACAGATGGTCCTGTCCACCTGTGGTGTCCCGCCCACAGATGGTCCACCAGCAAAAAAAAGAAGATGAAAATGTGTGTCTGCCAGCTCCCAGAAAATGATGATCCCAATAGTAATAGTAGTAAATGGAGTTCACCGGCGTGTGCCCATAGCTCTGTGCAAGCCACAGTTTGCACAGATGGTGAAACCAACATCTTTACATGCAACAGTAAACCAGTTTCATATCGGATTGAACCAGGCATCTTAACCATGTTTGTTCACAAATGGATTTCACAATAAAAGCATGAGCTCCTCGTGGGTTATTCTAACCGACGTACGTGTTGACCTGAACACAAATCACCAGGTTGAACAAGAACATTCTGTACATCATATATTTCTGTACATCATATATCGTAATCATAGTCATCATTGTGTCCACTTCCCGCAAAAACACTCTGTTTTGATGTTTGTGTTTTTCCCAGGAATGAGTGCTCTTGTATTTCGCGGCATCGTTTGTGGGAAAGTAGGGGAAAGTGCTGATTTCTACTAGACACCAACAAAAGAGGAATAAGGACATAATATACAAGTGATTAATTTCCCTGCATCAAAATTTTCAACCAGGATTAAAAAAAGATATTCTGTGGTCATAACCAATATTTCCTGTAGTGTAGGTGTAGGAAGAAAAATCCAGCTATCGCTTGTTCTAGCTTAAATCCCACGCACAAACAGCACAGTGTAACCTGATTACTGAGCACATGCAACCTATAATATCCCTGTATATTACATCTGAACTGAGTGTGGCCATGTTTTATTGATGGCGGACTAATGAAGTCCTGCACCCTCTTCTTCTTCTTCTGCAGCTTGTATTAAAGAGTGGTGGGCCGGCCTGGCCCGGGAGGAGAGAGCTGCAGGCTATCAGAGAGTGTCTGAGAGCACAGATCAGTCCTCTGGGGAGTCTGCACACAGCCCAGCACTAATAGGCAGAGCTTTTGCTCTCTTTCTCTCTCTCACCTTCTCTCTACTGTCTCTGGGTTCCCTCCCCCCCCCCCCCCCCACACACACACACAGAAGACAAGCGGTTTTTCCCCTCTACTTTCTCCGTCTCCGTCTCGCTCGCCATCTCTGTGCTTTCACAACTATTCCCTACAGAGCAGCCAGGCGGTCAGCTAAGAGCTGCTGTCTGTGCCTGTCACATGTGTGCGCGCGCGCGCGTGGTTGCCAAGGCTGTGTGAGCGGGTGTATGACTGTGCCCGAGTGTGTGTGTGTGTGTGTGTGTGTGTGTGTGTGTGTGCGTGTGCGTGTGCGTGTGCACACACGTGTGCGTGTGCAATGCATGCATGTGTACGCAGCCCTATTGGGAAATCACTTCAACTTTGCCTCAGTTATGTGGATACAAACAGAGAATGTAATTTTGTTCTGGGTTTGTTTGTGTGCCCGTGCTTCATACACAGCTCTTGTGCGCTGCACTTGAGTCAGGCCTAACCTTTTCTTAGTTGTTCCACATGGCTCCGCCCCCCCCCCCCCCCCCCCCCACTGTTAGACACATAGAGAGCCAAAGTGGAACGTCACTTCCTGCTTCAGCACTGTACCAGAGATTTTTATCCGCCATTTATTTTCCCATAGACATTTCGTAAAATGCGTATAAAAATGGTTTTGCTTCGTCAAACCAAACGGTTCAGCTATGTTTAGAATCGGGAGAGACCATAGAGCATTTCGCTCGGACCAAAACATAAAAAAAATAACAAATATATATATTTATATATAAAAATATATATTTATATATATATATATTTTAGTAAAACTATTTTTATAAGCATTTTACAAAATGTCTATGGGAAAATAAATGGTGGATGAAATTCTCTGGTACAGTGCTGAAGCAGGAAGTAGGCGGTCACTTTGCCTCTCTATTGAAGTCTTAGTTGTTCCACATGGCTCCGCCCCCCCTCTGTTAGACATTGAAGTGGGAGGCAAGCCATGCTCTTGAAACACTTGAACACTTGGTCAAGTGGGTGGTGTTTGTTTGCTTTTTGTGTGCACAGAGAAATGCACTATACTCCCTAGCAATGCTAATAATCATCTTTATGCAGCCGCTTCTATGGAGGACTGCATGGTCCAGATGATGTATTTTTGCAGGCTTTACCAGGAAATCTCCTCCATGCTGGTTCGTAAGGGGGAAAGTGAATGGGATTTTAGTATGGGGGATTTTGGTTAAATGAAATAAGGTCTGTGGTTAACATACTAAAATCCCATTTCTTTTCCCCTTACGAAGCAACATGGCGGCGATTTGATACTTCCGCACACCGGCTTAACCGTCGCTGTTTTGACACAGCCCAAAATATTTACTGTCGTGTACATTTCAGAAAGGTAACGTTGGTTTCTATAACGTTACATTGATTGTATTGATTCACTGTTTGTCCGTCCGTGACCATATGGTGGCGCTGCCACAGCTTATAGGTTTTGGGGACAATCACATCACGTCAGTCTGCTGGTTTAGTGTCCAGGTCGCCTATACAGGCTGCAGCCACAGTGAATTGATACGCTGAAATGCCCGCTGTGTCCTGCGGGGGGAGCAGCTGAGCGGGTCGAGAGCAGGCGATGTGAATGTGTCGATGGCGCTTACGTGGGTTTAAAAGAAAACATTTCTAAGTGGTACTTTTGATGTGAAAAAGGTATAAGAGAGGGATAATGGCTAACTGGGATCATTAATATGCATGGATCGACGCCAGTGTTATACAATCTTGTCAGGGTTAGTATTATTAAACATACAAAAAAAATGCATTGATTTGTGTGTGTGTGTGTGTGTGTGTGTGTGTGTGTGTGTGTGTGTGTGTGTGTGTGTGTCTCTTATATTGACCTGTTCGGGGGTGAGGTCTCTCTGCTCCTGAGTCAGCAGCTCATACACCACCATGAACTTCTTAACGCTGGCTGAACGCAGTAGAGGGGGCGGGGCTAGTAGAGGGGGCGGGGGCAGTAGAGGGGGCGGGGGTAGTAGTGAGCATGGAGCTGCTAGTGGGAACTCTCTTTTTAAGACAGAGGGAGAGAGAGAGGGACACACACACACACACACACACACACACACACATACATACACACACACACACACACACACACACACACACACACACACAGTAGGTTAGGCCGGACAAACAGACAGACGGACAGACAGACAGCTCTCCTATTATAGTGGTAGAATTTGTCTAGCGTTTTCAGAACAACATGACAAAGTGCTTTACGGAACATGATAGGAGTACAGCATACTCAGGACTCAGGAGTCCAGTTTGCATTTGTTTCAGTGTGATTTGAGTACCAGCTGGTTGGTAAGGATGATACAAGGAGTGCTAGAAAGTTTAAGACAAACAGAAAAGTATCTTGAATTTGAATATTTGAACTGTCTTGATATTGTGACCACCTGTGGCGTGGCACTATTTACAGCCTACATTTAGACTATCATTTAGTTATGTTGTAATTTCATAATGTGTTGTATACATGTACTTATCTCTCTCTCTCTCTCTCTCTCTCTCTCTCTCTCTCTCTCTCTCTCAGGTGGCTCGATGGCCCGAAGAGGAAGAGGAAGAACAGCCAATGTTCGGTGAAGAGTATGACTGGTGAGTACCTGCCTGATGATGCATGGCGGCTCGATGCAGACTGTCTCATCTCTGAAGTGGCTGCTCACAAAACTTTCCCAATCTTGCCTGCAGTAGCCGGGGCGAATTGTTTAATAGATCAACGTCTCTCCAGAAACAAGCCTCTCTCTCCCCCCGTGGAAAATAAATGCTCTCCAAACGCAATCCACCGTCGTTCGTCTTGAGAAATGACTTCCCGGGCCTTTCACTTAGCTAGGCTTGATACATTTCAGATCTTTTAGAAAGAGAACACTGTAGCTGTCACTCGTAACAGCAGCAGTGGATGCCAGCGTCTGTGATACAGAAGCCAGCGGGACATGACTTACTGCCGCCTTGTTTACATTACGCGTTCCATTTGTCACCTCAGAAGAGGAAAAAGTCAAACTTGTGCGTCTGTCATCGATAAACAAAAAGCCTTGTGCTTTGCTTGCTTTCTCGTCCGACACGGCACTCTGTCTGACTGACAGCTCCAAATCCCTCCAGATGAAAAGAGGTGGATAAAGAGAGAGGGCGGAGAGGAGAGAGTGAGAGGGTCCACAGAGTCTACAGCAGGCGTGGCCAAACTTTGTGTTGTTTTGGGCCACATAGAGGAAACCAGAAAACCCCTGTGCCATCACAAATTCATTTTCTTTAGCACTGTCGCCTCACAGCTAGAAGGTCCTGGGTTCGATTCCCACCTGGGACACTGTGAGCACTGAAGGAGTGCGTGCCCGTCTGCATGTCCCCCTCGAGTGCCCACCGCCCAGGTGGGGTCGTCAAAAGGGGCCTTTCTATATTATTATTATAGAGTTTGCATGTTCTCCCCGTGCCCCCTGGGGGTTTCCTTCATATAGGAACCCCCTTCACCAAAACATGCGATATCCTGGTCGATGAAGTGGTGCCTCCTCTGGTCGTTCGGGGCGCCTGTTCGGAGGGAGGGGAACTCGTTGGAATAGCGTGATCCTCCCACGTGCTATGTCCTACCTGTGAAGCTTCCCCTGTCAGGTGAAAAGAAGCGGCTGGCTAACTGCCCATGTCTCGGAGGAAGCATGGAGCCAGTTTCGGCTCTAACCCAGATCAGCAGAGGGTGGAGCAGCAACCAGGATAAATAAATTACAATTAGCACTAATGGGGGATAAAAATGGGATAAAAAAAATCATAATTTTCTATCAAAATAACTACAGTACACAGCACTACATAGCTTATTGATGTGCTCAGCTATTACAATGGGTATTTCTTAGGGGTGTCACGATACACTCAGTTCACGATACGATACGTATCACGATACTGGGTTCACGATAACAATACGATACGATACGATTTTAACAATATTTTTTTAAACTTGAATAATGACAATATATGACTGGAAAAGTAGTATTTTATTTGAAATGCACAAATACAAAACATGCTGTTGTGGGAAATTGTTATTACAATAACAACTAGAAAAAACATGAGATTGGAGATAAGGCTTATCTTGAAATAGAATGAGTTACACCGTCACTTAGATTTACTTTGAACTAAAAGGTTTCTCAGCAGTATAAATTCTCATTATGCATCTTCAGTTTTTCTTCAAACTCAAACAACAAGACTTTTCTTAGTCTATTTTTTATGCATCTTCAGTTTTTCCTGTCAAGTAAACAGTTTTGCCAGAAACTCAATTGAATGGTTTCTCTCCTGTATAACTTCTCATGTGTCTCTTCAGAGACTTGTTCAACTGAACTACTTTCCACACATTGAACTTCAACAAACAAAGACGTTTCTTTGTCTATTTAAAAAAAAAAAAAAAAAAAAAAATTGCGATATGAGATTTCATCTCAACGATACATATCGTGACGTTTTACTATCGCGAAATTTCGTGGGACGATATATTGTGACACCCCTAGTATTTCTGTATCTTTTCAAGTTTTCTTTTCAATTTCTGTGCCAAGAGGTTAAGACAGAGACAATTTCACCAAAATTCAATGTAAAAACGCTCAAAAAACAGTGCCAAATAAAAGGCTGGGTAAAAAAATAAAGACGGCTGAAAAGGTTAAGAAAGGGACAAGGCAGCCTCCAACATTCCTCCACAACTCTCCGTGAATAAGCTACAGTTCAAGAGCCAAGTGTCCACCTTATGATGCAATGTTTTAACCTGTAGATAGACTGTTAGTTCAAAGTGATTCGTTAAAACAGACAGAACATGCAGAATGGCCAGAGTCTGTGTACCCCCCCCACCTCCCCCAAAAAAAGCATTCATGACCACTTAAAAATGGGCAATGGGCAGTTGGCCTGTGGGCCGTAGTTTGGCCACCACTGGTCTACAGCATGGCTGCTATGGCGCCTGTTGATTAGCTACAGTATGCATTTGTCATAAGGCCAATTCTGGGAATGGCCAATCAGGAAGCCCGGGGGGGCAAGTCCCCCCCGGGCGCCCGCCTGCCAGCCTTTGTACCATATGCTACCTGCCATGCTCCATTTGAATTTGGGAAAGTATGACAATATGTCTGTCTGAGGTGCAGTCAGTAGCATGGTTGTCTGAGGTGGAATTACATCAACCATAATGATGTCAGCAGTTGCCCATGGGAGAGTAGACCCTCAACCAGGCTTAATTTTGCAGATGGGGCTACTTTGTCCGTTTGTTTCGACAGAGCCTTTGAGGACAGCTAATGGCTACTACTGTGATGCACCACTTGTGTGCCATTTTGCATCCCAGACCGATTTCAACTCAATGCTGGAAGTGGAAACGAAGGATAAGTCTTGTATTACAGCCGCGTATCTTGTCTTCCTTGAACAGAGCATGACTTTTGATACTAGGAGTAACGTCTGCTGCTGCAGAGTCTGAAGTCATTTTGTGCAGACTCTCGCAAAATAACAGATAAAAAAGAAATCCAGCGCCCCAGGGCACACTGGCACTCCTCTGTGCTGATTCAGGATACAATACCCAAGACTACTCTCTGTGTATCAATGCAATTTTCCCAATGTCTCTCACGATGCTGGTCAGTGTCAGACTCTCACTCTAAAGAATCCTAATTTAGTGAAGAGGCTTGCAATGTAATATATATATATATATATATATATATATATATATATATATATATATATATATATATATATATATACATACATAAATGGATTTATTTGACGATTATAAAAAGATACGTATGAAAGTTTATTTTCTGGCATATGTTCATAGATTTGACCCTTTTTATGCCAAAAGATTGCCAGTTCATGACTTTTGAAGCATATCTCTTTCTTGATGCTATTGAAGTGAAGGTGAATGAATCCAAACTAACTGATATAGATGGTGTAACATCGTCTTGTAGTTAATGTTGGCAGATCTACATTATTTATGTGCCGGTCACACTACTACACTAGAATTTGTGTTTCACAGCTGTTGTGTGAAGCCTGGTTTCTGTGTATAGTTTGGGTTCTGCTCCCTAACGCTCTAAAAGTCTGCAGAATTTTGCAGAATTCAATGTAGGCTCACATGTCGGCTTTCAGTCCACTGAAGACACCCAGGAGAAACAACCCCGTGACACATTTCAGGACCCAAGCCATAGCTCACACAATATTGGCTGGGTGATGAGAAACGTTGGGAAGACAAAATGTTGATGTTCACACAGACACGTGGGGAAAAGATCTCACTCTATCTCTCTCACTCTAAAAGCCATCACTCTACCAAGCTACCAGCAGGCCCTGTCAGGATTAGGGTCTGCTGGTAGCTGGGTAGAGTGATGGCAGGACCTGTCAGGATTAGGGTCTGCTGGTAGCTGGGTAGAGTGATGGCAGGTCCTGTCAGGATTAGGGTCTGCTGGTAGCTGGGTACAGTAGAGTGATAGCAGGACCTGTTAGGATTAGGGCCTGCTGGTAGCTTGGTAGAGTGATGGCAGGTTCTGTCAGGATCAGGGCCTGCTGGTAGCTGGGTACAGTAGAGTGATGGCAGGTTCTGTCAGGATTAGGGCCTGCTGGTAGCTTGGTAGAGTGATGGCAGGTCCTGTCAGGATCAGGGTCTGCTGGTAGCTTGGTAGAGTGATGGCAGGTCCTGTCAGGATCAGGGTCTGCTGGTAGCTTGGTAGAGTGATGGCAGGTCCTGTCAGGATTAGGGCCTGCTGGTAGCTGGGTAGAGTGATGGCAGGTCCTGTCAGGATTAGGGCCTGCTGGTAGCTGGGTACAGTAGAGTGATGGCAGGTCCTGTCAGGATTAGGGCCTGCTGGTAGCTTGGTAGAGTGATGTCAGGTCCTGTCAGGATTAGGGCCTGCTGGTAGCTTGGTAGAGTGATGGCAGGTCCTGTCAGGATTAGGGCCTGCTGGTAGCTGGGTACAGTAGAGTGATAGCAGGACCTGTCAGGATTAGGACCTGCTGGTAGCTTGGTAGAGTGATGGCAGGTCCTGTCAGGATTAGGGCCTGCTGGTAGCTGGGTACAGTAGAGTGATGGCAGGACCTGTCAGGATTAGGGTCTGCTGGTAGCTGGGTACAGTAGAGTGATGGCAGGACCTGTCAGGATTAGGGCCTGCTGGTAGCTGGGTACAGTAGAGTGATAGCAGGACCTGTCAGGATCAGGGCCTGCTGGTAGCTGGGTAGAGTGATGGCAGGTCCTGTCAGGATTAGAGCCTGCTGGTAGCTGGGTACAGTAGAGTGATAGCAGGACCTGTCAGGATCAGGGCCTGCTGGTAGCTGGGTAGAGTGATGGCAGGACCTGTCAGGATTAGGGCCTGCTGGTAGCTGGGTACAGTAGAGTGATAGCAGGACCTGTCAGGATTAGGGCCTGCTGGTAGCTGGGTAGAGTGATAGCAGGACCTGTCAGGATTAGGGTCTGCTGGTAGCTTGATAGAGTGATGGCAGGTCCTGTCAGGATTAGGGTCTGCTGGTAGCTTGATAGAGTGATGGCAGGTCCTGTCAGGATTAGGGTCTGCTGGTAGCTGGGTACAGTAGAGTGATGGCAGGTCCTGTCAGGATTAGGGCCTGCTGGTAGCTGGGTACAGTAGAGTGATAGCAGGACCTGTCAGGATCAGGGCCTGCTGGTAGCTGGGTACAGTAGAGTGATAGCAGGACCTGTCAGGATTAGGACCTGCTGGTAGCTGGGTACAGTAGAGTGATAGCAGGACCTGTCAGGATCAGGGCCTGCTGGTAGCTGGGTACAGTAGAGTGATAGCAGGACCTGTCAGGATTAGGACCTGCTGGTAGCTGGGTACAGTAGAGTGATAGCAGGACCTGTCAGGATCAGGGCCTGCTGGTAGCTGGGTACAGTAGAGTGATAGCAGGACCTGTCAGGATCAGGGCCTGCTGGTAGCTGGGTACAGTAGAGTGATAGCAGGACCTGTCAGGATTAGGGCCTGCTGGTAGCTGGGTACAGTAGAGTGATGGCAGGACCTGTCAGGATTAGGACCTGCTGGTAGCTGGGTACAGTAGAGTGATGGCAGGTCCTGTCAGGATTAGGGCCTGCTGGTAGCTTGGTACAGTAGAGTGATGGCAGGTCCTGTCAGGATTAGGACCTGCTGGTAGCTGGGTACAGTAGAGTGATAGCAGGACCTGTTAGGGGAGAGGCAGCAGCCAGAGCAGAGAGCTGCAGTCTTATTGATTTTGGGCTCGGCTTCCAAACACGCCTCAGCAGACTGGCATGAGATCCTGCCAGCACATGGAGCTCTCCACCTTCCCATATCATCCTGCTTCCTTGTTGTTGTCATCGTCTCCTCCTCCCCCACCTTCTCTTCTTCTCTCCCTCTCTCTCTATCCTGCTCTCCCCTCCCTCTCTTATCCTGCCCCTTCATCTCTTCTTCTACCCCTTTCTCTGTTGCCCTCTCCATCTCCTCTCTCTCTCCCTCTCTCTCTCCCTCCCGCTCTCCCTCTCTTCTTCTCCCCCTCCCTCTTTTGCCCTCTCCATCTCCTCCCTCTCTCTCTCCATCCCTCTCTCTCTCTCCCTCCCTCTCTATCCTGCTCTCCCCTCCATTTCTTCTTCTCTCCCTCCCTCTTTTGCCCTCTCCATCTCCTCTCTCTCTCCCTCTCTCCCTCCCTCTCTCCCTCTCTTCTTCTCCCCCTCCCTCTGTTGCCCTCTCCATCTCCTCTCTCTCCCTCCCTCTCTCTCTCCCTCCCTCTCTCCCTCTCTTCTTCTCCCCCTCCCTCTTTTGCCCTCTCCATCTCCTCCCCCTCTCTCTCTCTCTCCCCTCTCTCTCTCCCTCCCTCTCTCCCTCCCTCTCTATCCTGCTCTCCCCTCCATCTCTCCCTCCCTCTTTTGCCCTCTCCATCTCCTCTCTCCCTCTCTTATTCTCCCCTCCCTCTTTTGCCCTCTCCATCTCCTCCCTCTCTCTCTCCATCTCCTCTCTCTCTCCCTCTCTCTCTCCCTCCCGCTCTCCCTCTCTTCTTCTCCCCCTCCCTCTTTTGCCCTCTCCATCTCCTCCCTCTCTCTCTCCCTCCCTCTCTCTCTCTCCCTCCCTCTCTATCCTGCTCTCCCCTCCATTTCTTCTTCTCTCCCTCCCTCTTTTGCCCTCTCCATCTCCTCTCTCTCTCCCTCTCTCCCTCCCTCTCTCCCTCTCTTCTTCTCCCCCTCCCTCTTTTGCCCTCTCCATCTCCTCCCCCTCTCTCTCTCTCTCTCCCCTCTCTCTCTCCCTCCCTCTCTCCCTCCCTCTCTATCCTGCTATCCCCTCCATCTCTCCCTCCCTCTTTTGCCCTCTCCATCTCCTCTCTCCCTCTCTTATTCTCCCCTCCCTCTTTTGCCCTCTCCATCTCCTCTCTCTCCCTCCCTCTCTCTCTCTCTTCCTCTCTTCTTCTCCCCCTCCCTCTTTTGCCCTCTCCATCTCCTCTCTCTCCCTCCCTCTCTCTCTCTCTTCCTCTCTTCTTCTCCCCCTCCCTCTTTTGCCCTCTCCATCTCCTCTCTCTCCCTCCCTCTCTCTCTCTCTTCCTCTCTTCTTCTCCCCCTCACTCTTTTGCCCTCTCCATCTCCTCTCTCCCTCCCTCTCTCTCTCTCTTCCTCTCTTCTTCTCCCCCTCCCTCTTTTGCCCTCTCCATCTCCTCTCTCTCCCTCTCTCTCTCTCTCTCTTCCTCTCTTCTTCTCCCCCTCCCTCTTTTGCCCTCTCCATCTCCTCTCTCTCCCTCCCTCTCTCTCTTCCTCTCTTCTTCTCCCCCTCCCTCTTTTGCCCTCTCCATCTCCTCTCTCCCTCTCTCCTCCTTCTCCTCCATCTGTCGCTGTGCCAAAGGGCAGAGCCCGACTGACACTGCCGGGCACAACTCTTGCGGGGCCTTGGCACACACACACACACACACACACACACACACACACACACACACACACACACACACACACACACACACACACACACACACACACACACACACACACACAGCTATATATCATATTAAATGGCTGGCGATCAGCTCTTTCCTGTGTCTCTCTCCTGGTTCCCTCAGTCTCCCTGCTCTTCTAGGCTTTATGGGGAAAAGGACAGACTGTCCTCTTCCTGATTCAAAGAGCACAGAAGACGTGACAGAGAGAGAGCACATCCCATCATGTGTATGTAGATGTGCTGGCACAGTCATTCATGTCACAATTTATGGCTGTAAAGCAAATTAAATTGAATTGAAGTGAGATAGGGAGAGGAAGAGGAAGAGTGCTTCATCAGTGAAGGAGTCTTTTCTTCTTGTGTGTTTAAAGAGCCTCTATTAGCAAAGTGATCTGATTGAAGCCTTTTAAAAAACACTCAGTATAGCGAGAGCACAGTGGCATTATGTTTGCCTTCTTTTCTCCTCTTTCATCCCTTGTTCTGTCATCCACTCTCCTCCAAAGTGATGAAGGTGCCTGGTGCCTGATGAAGGTGCCTGATGAAGGTACCTGGTGCCTGATGAAGGTGCCCGGTGCCTGATGAAGGTGATTGGTGCCTGATGAAGGTGCCTGATGAAGGTACCTGGTGCCTGATAGGTACCTGGTGCCTGATGAAGGTGCCTGATGAAGGTGCCCGGTGCCTGATGAAGGTGATTGGTGCCTGATGAAGGTGCCTGATGAAGGTACCTGGTGCCTGATAGGTACCCGGTGCCTGATGAAGGTGC
>NC_139626.1:7171688-7174622 GCF_964638095.1 Poromitra crassiceps | reverse complement strand
GGCAGCTAACACCTCCAGCTCAAAACATGGCAGCTAACACCTCCAGCTCAAAACATGGCAGCTAACACCTCCGGCTCAAAACATGGCAGCTAACACCTCCGGCTCAAAACATGGCAGCTACCACCTCCGACTCAAAACATGGCAGCTAACACCTCCAGCTCAAAACATGGCAGCTAACACCTCCAGCTCAAAACATGGCAGCTAACACCTCCAGCTCAAAACATGGCAGCTACCACCTCCGACTCAAAACATGGCAGCTAACACCTCCAGCTCAAAACATGGCAGCTAACACCTCCAGCTCAAAACATGGCAGCTAACACCTCCGGCTCAAAACATGGCAGCTAACACCTCCGGCTCAAAACATGGCAGCTAACACCTCCAGCTCAAAACATGGCAGCTAACACCTCCAGCTCAAAACATGGCAGCTAACACCTCCAGCTCAAAACATGGCAGCTAACACCTCCAGCTCAAAACATGGCAGCTAACACCTCCAGCTCAAAACATGGCAGCTAACACCTCCAGCTCAAAACATGGCAGCTAACACCTCCAGCTCAAAACATGGCAGCTAACACCTCCAGCTCAAAACATGGCAGCTAACACCTCCAGCTCAAAACATGGCAGCTAACACCTCCAGCTCAAAACATGGCAGCTAACACCTCCAGCTCAAAACATGGCAGCTAACACCTCCAGCTCAAAACATGGCAGCTAACACCTCCAGCTCAAAACATGGCAGCTAACACCTCCAGCTCAAAACATGGCAGCTAACACCTCCAGCTCAAAACATGGCAGCTAACACCTCCAGCTCAAAACATGGCAGCTAACACCTCCGACTCAAAACATGGCAGCTAACACCTCCAGCTCAAAACATGGCAGCTAACACCTCCGGCTCGTAGGTGGAAAAGGCAATGGGATTTCTGTATGGGAATTTCGGTTAAATTCAACAACTACATGAAACAGCGAAGTTTGTGTTCAGCAAGATAAGATCACAAATGACGACCACTTTTATGACTTTTGAAGTGTTTTCTGAAAACCACGTTTATTCTTTTTTATTTACGCTTCAAAAGCCACAACAGTGTTCCTCATTTGTGAAGATGATCCTGCTGAGCACAAACATCGCTGTTTCGTAAACTGTTGTTAACCACAGACCTTATTTCATGCATTTAACCAAAATGACCATACAAAAATCCCATTGCCTTTTTCCCTCTGAAGCAGCAGCTTCTGGGTCAGCCTACTAAAGTATGTCATCACAGCTGTGGTACTCTATTGCTGCCAGTCACAACGTTACACATTTGTCACTTTGGGTGGAATAACTGAAACACCTGGAGCGGGATTATTCCTGTCACTCTTAAAGTCCTTACACATCGGGAGCGTTTTGTTCGTGCGATTAATTCGCACGTCAATAATATTTACCGAACCTATATCAGTCAATGCAACCGTGCATACCGACGGCGAAGTTTCGCTGAGCGTTATTGCGGCGTTTATTTTTTTGAACCACGGTCGATTTTTCGGAAATTCGCTTCCGACGTGTACACACATCTGTGGCTGTGATTGACAGGTGGGTCAAAACTCGCATCGCAATTTCGTGCCGTATGTTCGCATCACTCTTGATGTGTAACCTTTAGTGTGAAAGATTTGACCATGAAGATTCGTCCTTTTTTTTGTTGCTTTAAGCCCTGCATTAGTAACCTGACACCGCCCCCGTCTGGCAGAGTCAGGTTACTGGATTAGACCCTCCGCACAGAAAGCAGATCATAGGGTTGATTTCATTGATTTAATTTCATTCTGACTGTGCGCGCTGGCACAGAGATAACAGAGTTTTAAACTTCCATTTGAGAATGTCGATGGTCTATGTCTAAGTCTGTGTCACTTATCTGTTTAGTGGCAAAGCAAATACAATATGGACCCAATGTGGAGATTAATTGGTTTGCTGATTGTTGCGGTCTCTCTCTCTCTCTCTCTCTCTCTCTCTCTCTCTCTCCCTCTCTCTCTCTCTCCCTCTCTCTCTCTCTCTCTCTCTCTCAGGGTACATCCCCAGCTACTTGGAGAAGGATGAGCCATGTGTGGTGTGCGGGGACAAGGCCACAGGCTACCACTACCGATGCATCACCTGCGAGGGCTGCAAGGTGCGGTAACACGCGCACGCACACACACGCACGCGCACACACACACACACACACACACACACACACACACACACAGACGCGCGCACACACACACACACACACACACACACACACCTAGCAGCGTTCCATGACCCACATAATGTCGCCCAGAAAACCAGACATGATTCCTCTGTGGTCAACCGCTACAATACACACACACACACACACACACACACACACACACACACACATGCATGCTACCTACATACACACTTAGGACTCACACACTCATACACTCACTCGCACACAAACACATCCACACATGCTGCACTCAAAGACACACAAGTGCAAGGGTATAATGTATAGTATCTCTCTCTCTCTCTCTCACACACACACACAGACACACACACACACACACACACACACACACACACACATGCATGCTACCTACATACACACTTAGGACTCACACACTCATACACTCACTCGCACACAAACACGCGTGCGTACGTACGTACATACATACGTACGTACGTACGTATGTATGTACGTACGTACATCATGGCAGCAGCCTGTTTTGATGTTTGCTATGTCAGCTCGGAGCCGCGTATCATCTGTCTTGCTGTCTGTCAGACAGACATCTTCCCTGTGCTGTGAGGCAGGGTGTCACACCTCTCTGCCCACCTGTCTCTTCATGTCCCTGTCTCTTCATGTCCCTGTCTCTTCATGTCCCTGTCCCTCTCTTTTGGCCGCCACCCGCCCGCTCACCTCCTCCCCATGTCTTTGTCCCGCGCACTGAAGTCAGGAGGACGTCTCCTTCTGCTCGTTTGTT